>NC_080077.1:48659745-48985790 GCF_949987535.1 Balaenoptera acutorostrata
GAAATCATTTCCTAGGAGGATAACCTCTTCCTCTGACTGGGCTGGAAAAAACAACACTCCTGTCCAGAGATTCCATCTCTTCCCAGGCAGTTGCCCTTGCAAGGCTGAGAGGCAGGAATCTTCATCGCACACTGCCATCTACCGTGTCCCTGGGGGAACTGGAGCCCCAGACTGTAACATTTTTGATTCCAACCCTGAAGGCAAGCAGGAAACCAATCGATAAGCATCACTTTCCTTTCACTTGTGGGAGGTTTTATGACTATAAGAAAAAGATATAAATGAGAAATGTGCACTTATGCAGTTAGATTCATTGAGATCCATAGGGCGATGATTTTAGGAACAATGGGGTAAAATTAGACAAGAAATTGTCTCACTGAGGGGAAATCAGTTTATAATATCTGTGATCACTTTTCTTGGCATCACAGAGAACAGGCAAAATGGCATTCTGTTTTGGCTTTTTAAAAAAATCAAATCCCGAAGCACACAACTCTAAGATGACTGAATTATGTACATGTAGAAAACAAGAAAATCTTCATGTCGGTCTGTTTTATTTGCTCTTCCAGGATTATCAGAAATCAGTTGTTCAAAGCTCAACAGTCTATATTTGGTCCATCTTCTCCTATTTTTCATCTTGGTACCTAATTTCTGGTCCTTTCTCTGCAGTAGTGAGGAAAGAGACAATGCATAACACTGAACTGTCACACATAGGCTTGTTAGCTGAGATTGTCAGCATTTTTGGTGGGTCAGTGGGGAAAGAGATTTTGAAATTCAAATAGAATTTCATCATGGATTTAATTCACCAAATCACCAATGCTACTAATACCTGAATACTGGGTGAATTTCAATTTAATAGTTAATTATAATCTGTGCCTAGTACATGGTTGGCACACAACTAGTAGCTAATACCTGTGACCCCTGGTAAGACCAGATTTGCAAGGAGTTGGCTGGCTGCTGAGAAGTCCTGTGCATTAGAAGAGGGCTTGAAATGCCACGATTCCAAATACATTTTTTTCCCCCTAACATGTTAGGCATGGTCTTGTAAAAACTACTCTGGGGAGAATAATAATGTAGGATGACTCCTTGAGTAGGTAAGTAAGAATTCAGTCCCTGGGAAATAAGCATCTGAAAAGAAATAGGAGTCACAGCAGCACAGTGTGGAGAAGAGCAAGGGAGAGGGGACTCCCGCCGTGTGATTTTGTTCAGTGATGGTTCTTACCCTCTTGTTCCTCAATCCAAAAGACTGAGAGGGCTCCAGCATGATTTTTGTTAAGTTAATTATATCAGAGGAATGGGTGGTTTTGTTTTGCTTTGTTTTGATTTTTGGCAACCAGTTTTACTGAAAGAACTTTTGCAAGAAAGACTCGCTTTTGAGCCTTCTGATATCTACAGATCTTCCAGAAACAGTCTAAAGTCGCTTTTCAAGGAAAGGCAACAGTGCAAAGACACAATCTATCTCTCAATTAAGGGAGAATTCAGCACAAATTCTGCGCTTCAGCTGTTCTAGCCATTCCTTGCTCCTCCAGGCTGATCTGACAGTTCAAAACAACCCAGCTCCTTAGAGTCAGACAAGGCTTCAAACCTCTAACTGTGAGCACCCACCCACCACGGCTCTCACTGCTCAAGGGACTAAACAAAATCACCGATTTCTCTCTCCCCCAGAGTGAGAGGCGTTTGTAGAAGAGGGAAGTTTTTCATCCTTTCTCATGATCCAAATATAATTTCCAGGAAGGCCAAAGGCAAGCAAAATGCCATTTGGACCCCTAATTTTAAGCACCTGCCAGTATCATGTTCAAACAAGTTTGGCCAGAAACTTTCCAAGCCTCTGCTTTCCCCTCCTCTCTGCATGTGCTTGTCCAAGGTGCTCACCTCTCACAGCTAGACACACCTCCCACCACCTCGGCCATTACCCCAGGCTAAGCCACCCTTACCTCTGGCCCCAACTGCCAACAACAGCCTCCTAACTGGCGGCCCTGCATCACTCTGTCCTCCTTCTGGTCTTGCTGTTACTCACACCCACCGCTCCCTGCCTCTGGGTTAAAACTCTTCAGCGCATCCCCATTGTCCCTAAGATAAAGACCAAAATCCTCACCCAGGCCCACACAGCATGTATTTCCCAGTGTCTGGACACTGTCTACCTCTTTGGGCTCAATTCCCACCACTCTCCCCCTTTATTCTCTATACACGATCCTTCCGTCAGTTCTATGATGTGCTAAGCCCCTCCCCGCAGTGCCGGAGCGTGTACTGATGAAATGCTCTTTGGGCCTGAAAGAGGTCCTTTCTCATTTAAACATTATTTCTCCTGCAAAGCTTTCCCTGGGCTCAGGCCCAAGTCTCATGCCTTTGATAAACTATCTTATTGAACCTCATTCATTTCCTTTGGAGCACTTATCCTAGTATATAATTATTATTAATATTGTATCTTTACTACTACCAAATAATCAAATTATTGAATGTGATTATTCATTTATAATCCAGCTCTCCTAGTAGACTATGAGTTCCATGATGACAAGAGCAGTTTCTGCTCACCTTTATATCCTGAGTGCCTTGCCAGTGTCAGCTTCATAGGTGTGTGATCTATGCAGACTCCTGAATTTCCTGTGCAATGGGAAGACCTCCAAAATATATGTCTCTTGTTAACTTATGTCAGAGATTCTCGTAACATGATTAAAACATTTTACTAACAATTAGAGGAAAGCTAAAACTTCCAGTGTTCTTGAGACGGGTTAAAAAAAAACCCAAAAAACTTAAGCTCACTCAGGTATATAGATCTGATGTTGTGAATTTCATCAAGACAAGAATTGTTGAAGGAAGATGGAGAGAATGGTGGCCAAATCCTGTACTGCAGATCATGGAAAGGCTTGTTGACTGGAAAAAAAAAAAAAAAGCACAACATAAAAGCTGAGAATTATGTTTTATTTGGTATTTTTTCTGAGGATTTAAGCCTGGAAGACAGCCTCTCAGATCACTCTGAGGGACTGCTCCAAAAAGGTAAGGGAGAAGCCAGGATATATAGGAGTTTTTGCAAAACAACAACAACAAAAAAAACAGGTAGTCGGAACATCAAAAAATTACTGTTAATTAAGGAAAACCAGACATCTCAAGTTAATGAATTTAGTGCTTTTCTATGTATGCAAAGATGCAAGAGTCTGGCTCAATGAAATCATTCCTTTGATATGCACCTTAACTATCTAGGGCCAGTATCGTTTTTTTCTCCATCCTGAATCCTCTCAGGGTACAGCCGGGAGTGGCTGCAGTGGCTACTGGCTTAATGGCCGCAACATCCTTTGTTTACAGATGTGACAGGCGACATTCTTAGTCCACAGGCTAGAAGTCCTGAAGCCACACCTGGCTTTATGTGGAAGCTACACTACCGCCTGTCAAGCTTCTACCACTAAATTCCTTGAGAAAGTCAATGTCGAACATTCATATTATTGATTTCTTAAGTCCATGTGTATATTTTATTCATGGATTGAGATAGATCTGGGTTTGGTTTCCAGGAGCCCCTTCCTAGCTGTGTGACCCAGGGAAAGTTATTTAACCTCTCTGAGACCCAGTTTCCTCATCTGTAAATGAGGGGAAATAGAGCCTACCTTACAGTGCTGTGAGTCAGAGATAATGTACGGAGAGCGCCTATCATTCTGGCATTTAGTTGCCACTCTAATCATCTAAATGGTTATACCAAGAAGAGGCGGAAGCTACCAGTGAAATTTATATATTTACTGCCATTTACTTAACATTTACTCAACTAAGAAAAAGTATATTTTCTTTATTTCCTTTACCATCCACTCACTGTATTGAGTACCATGATTTATGTCATTTAATAGTTTAACCTCTTGATATTTAATTTAAGCTGTCTCAGTATTATACAAATGATGTTACTATTAACCCAAATAGTGTGAAAGTGAGTTAGTCCTTCCTCCTCCTGTCCAGTAATCAGATAGACTCAAACCTCTTTATACTTTAAAAACTCTTCAAATTTTTTTATAGCACTGGAAATGGTGTGTCCATTGAACCTAGATTTTATTTCCACTTACTAATGAGTGCTGGGTTACAATCTCCTCATGAACTAGCAGAGATGATTTCTGTGGTCCCAGAAACGATTACTGACTAAGGATAGGGCTTGTCCTAGGGGGAACTGGTAAGAAAATTATAAAACTGGGCCAGAAATTGAGCAAGTACTCAGTGGAAGTACAGAAGCTAGTTTCTAAGATCATGGTGGTAGAGACGAAGATTTGCTCTGGTATTCAATTTGTTACAAGGGAAGAGTAACAGTACAAGATACAAATGAGACAAGTGAACTCCTTTTCCTTGTCCTCATAGTGGTGATTTTATTCCTGAGTTCACAAAACAAAATCTGTAACAGACTGAAGGCAAAGGCCTCCAAACCCTGAAGCTTACATCAATCTGATCACAGAAAAACGTATGGACATCCAGGCTTTTGTGTGACCATTCATCATCTATCCATACATCCATTCATTTTAGGCAATGATAAGTTTCAAAGCTCTACGATATACCACAAACTTTGATAGGTACTAAAGGTATTGAATGAATGTCATGGAATTGGCTCAAGAATCTTACGCTCTGGGCTGGTAACCCAATTAACCACAACATAATGTGCAGCTGCCCTACTCTTGGAGTAGAGGGAAAAAAACATCTGAATCATGAGGAAGAAGCCTCTAATTATGCTAGAAAAATGAATAAGGAAGCCAGGACAATACTTTGTTTATAACTTGCATATGCAATATGCCATACTCTAGCTGATGTGAGAATAAGGTATACACATGTCTTCTATTCCTGCTGAATCTCATTCTCCCTAGAAACCAGGGGGGCACATCTTACTCCTCCATCTCTCCCCTACATTAAACAGCAGAGTGCCCAGCACAGCATTATTAAAGTTCCAATGGAAAGGAATTGAATTACAGAATGTTTTTTGAGAAAACAGTACAAGTGGCAAAGTACTGAGTAATGGACAGAGAGGTGAGTCTTTCAGAGGTATCAAAGAATTGGGGCGGAATTTTGAAGTTATCCATCTTGCCAATGAGCTGCTGAAAACCAATCCTTATGGACCCAGGTGCTAACTGTCAGATGCTCAAAAATGATTACCCAGCAAAATAGCAGAATGGTCAAATCTGTGACTGAGGAGTCTTTAAAAAAAAATGTGAATTTATATCAAGCTACCCTTGATATTCTTAAAATAAGAAGCCCCGGGGTGGGTGACTCACAGACTGGTGAACACTTATACCACAGAAGTTCACCCACTGGAGTGAAGGTTCTGAGCCCCACGTCAGGCTTCCCAACCTGGGGGTCCGGCAACGGGAGGAGGAATTCATAGAGAATCAGACTTTGAAGCCTAGTTGGAATTGATTGCAGGACTTCGACAGAACTGGGGGAAACAGAGACACCACTCTTGGAGGGCGCACACAAAATAGTGTGCGCATCGGGACCCAGGGGAAGGAGCAGTGACCCCGGGGGAGACTGAACCAGAGCTACCTGCTAGTGTTGGAAGGTCTCCTGCAGAGGTGGGGGGTGGCTCTGTTTCACCATGGGGACAAGGACACTGGCAACAGAAGTTCTGGGAAGTACTCCTTGGTGTGAGCCCTCCCAGAGTCTGTTATTAGCCCCACCAAAGAGCCCAGGTAGGCTCCAGTGTTGGGTTGCCTCAGGCAAAACAACCAACAGGGAGGGAACCCAGCCCCACCCATCAACAGTCAAGTGGATTAAAGTTTTACTGAGCTCTGACCACCACAGCAACAGTCAGCTCTACCCACCACGAGAGCCTCCCATCAAGTCTCTTAGATAGCCTCAACCACCAGAGGGCAGACAGCAGAAGCAAGAAAAACTATAATCCTGCAGCCTGTGTAACAAAAACCACATTCACAGAAAGACAGACAAGATGAAAAGGCAGAGGGCTATGTGCCAGATGAAGGAACAAGATAAAACCCCAGAAAAACAACTAAATGAAGTGGAGATAGGCAACCTTCCATAAAAAGAATTCAGAATAATGATAGTGAAGATGATCCAGGACCTCGGAATAAGAATGGAGGCAAAGATTGAGAAGATGCAAGAAATGTTTAACAAAGACCTAGAAGAATTGAAGAACAAACAAACAGAGATGAACAATACAATAACTGAAATGAAAACTACACTAGAAGGAATCAATAGCAGAATAACTGAGGCAGAAGAATGGATAAGTGACTTGGGAGACAGAATGGTGGAATTCACTGCTGTGGAACAGATTAAAGAAAAAAGAATGAAAAGAAATGAAGACAGCCTAAGAGACGTCTGGGGCAACATTAAACGCAACAACATTCGCATTATAGGGGTCCCAGAAGGAGAAGAAAGAGAGAAAAGACCAGAGAAAATATTTCAAGAGATTATAGTCGAAAACTTCCCTAACATGGGAAAGGAAATAGCCACCCAAGTCCAGAAAGCGCAGGGACTCCCATACAGGATAAACCCAAGGAGAAACACGCCGAGACACATAGTAATCAAATTGGCAAAAATTAAAGACAAAGAAAAATTATTGAAAGCAGCAAGGGAAAAACGACAAATAACATACAAGGGAACTCCCATAAGGTTAACGGCTGATTTCTCAGCAGAAACTCTACAAGCCAGAAGGGAGTGGCATGATATACTTAAAGTGATGAAACAGAAGAAGCTACAACCAAGATTACTCTACCCTGCAAGGATTTCATTCAGATTTGATGGAGAAATCAAAAGCTTTACAGACAAGCAAAAGCTAAGAGAATTCAGCACCACCAAACCAGCTCTACAACAAATGCTAAAGGAACTTCTCTAAGTGGGAAACACAAGAGAAGAAAAGGACCTAGAAAAACAAACCAAAAACAATTAAGAAAATGGTCATAGGAACATACATATCGATAATTACCTTAAAAGTGAATGGATTAAATGCTCCAACCAAAAGACACAGGCTTGCTGAATGGATACAAAAACAAGACCCATCTATATGCTGTCTACAAGAGACCCACTTCAGACCTAGGGACACGTACAGACTGAAAGTGAGGGGATGGAAAAAGATATTCCATGCAAATGGAAATCAAAAGAAAGCTGGAGTAGCTATACTCATATCAGATAAAATAGACTTGAAAATAAAGAATGTTACAAGAGACAAGGAAGGACACTACATAATGATCAAGGGATCAATCCAAGAAGAAGATATAACAATTATAAATATATATGCACCCAACATAGGAGCACCTCAATACATAAGGCAACTGCTAACAGCTCTAAAAGAGGAAATCGACAGTAACACAATAATAGTGGGGGATGTTAACACCTCACTTACACCAATGGACAGATCATGCAAAATGAAAATAAATAAGGAAACAGAAGCTTTAAATGACACAATAGACCACATAGATTTAATTGATATTTATAGGACATTCCATCCAAAAACAGCAGATTACACTTTCTTCTCAAGTGCGCACGGAACATTCTCCAGGATAGATCACATCTTGGGTCACAAATCAAGCCTCAGTAAATTTAAGAAAATTGAAATCATATCAAGCATCTTTTCTGACCACAACGCTATGAGATTAGAAATGAATTACAGGGAAAAAAACGTAAAAAACACAAACACATGGAGGCTAAACAATACATTACTAAATAACCAAGAGATCACTGAAGAAATCAAAGAGGAAATAAAAAAATACCTAGAGACAAATGACAATGAAAACATGACGATCCAAAACCTATGGGATGCAGCAAAAGCAGTTCTAAGAGGGAACTTAATAGCTATACAAGCCTACCTCAAGAAACAAGAAAAATCTCAAGTAAACAATCTAACCTTACACCTGAAGGAACTAGAGAAAGAAGAACAAACAAAACCCAAAGTTAGCAGAAGGAAGGAAATCATAAAGATCAGAGTGGAAATAAATGAAATAGAAACAAAGAAAACAATAGCAAAGATCAATAAAACTAAAAGCTGGTTCTTTGTGAAGATAAAGAAAATTGATAAGCCATTAGCCAGACTCATCAAGAAAAAGAGGGAGAGGACTCAAATCAATAAAATTAGAAATGAAAAAGGAGAAGTTACAACAGACACCGCAGAAATACAAAGCATCCTAAGAGACTACTACAAGCAACTCTATGCCAATAAAATGGACAACCTGGAAGAAATGGACAAATTCTTAGAAAGGTATAACCTTCCAAGACTGAACCAGGAAGAAACAGAAAATATGAACAGACCAATCACAAGTAATGAAATTGAAACTGTGATTAAAAATCTTCCAACAAACAAAAGTCCAGGACCAGATGGCTTCACAGGTGAATTCTACCAAACATTTAGAGAAGAGCTAACACTCATCCTTCTCAAACTCTTCCAAAAAATTGCAGAGGAAGGAACACTCCCAAACTCATTCTATGAGGCCACCATCACCCTGATACCAAAACCAGACAAAGATACTACAAAAAAAGAAAATTACAGACCAATATCAGTGATGAATATAGATGCAAAAATCCTCAACAAAATACTGGCAAACAGAATCCAACAACACATTAAAAGGATCATACACCATGATCAAGTGGGATTTATCCCAGGGATGCAAGGATTCTTCAATATACGCAAATCAATCAATGTGATACACCATATTAACAAATTGAAGAATAAAAACCATATGATCATCTCAATAGATGCAGAAAAAGCTTTTGACAAAATTCAACACCCATTTCTGATAAAAACTCTCCAGAAAGTGGGCATAGAGGGAACCTATCTCAACATAATAAAGGCCATATATGACAAACCCACAGCAAACATCATTCACAATGGTGAAAAACTGAAAGCATTTCCTCTAAGATCAGGAACGAGACAAGGATGTCCACTCTCACCACTATTATTCAACGTAGTTTTGGAAGTCCTAGCCACGGCAATTGGAGAAGAAAAAGAAATAAAAGGAATACAAATTGGAAAAGAAGAAGTAAAACTGTCACTGTTTGCAGATGACATGATATTATACATAGGGAATACTAAAGATGCCACCAGAAAACTCCTAGAGCTAATCAATGAATTTGGTAAAGTTGCAGGATACAAAATTAATGCACAGAAATCTCTTGCATTCCTATACACTAATGATGAAAAATCTGAAAGAGAAATTATGGAAACACTCCCATTTACCATTGCAACAAAAAGAATAAAATACCTTGGAATAAACCTACCTAGGGAGACAAAAGACCTGTATGCAGAAAACTATAAGACACTGATGAAAGAAATTAAAGATGATACCAACAAGTGGAGAGATATACCATGTTCTTCGATTGGAAGAATCAACATTGTGAAAATGACTATACTACCCAAAGCAATCTACAGATTCAATGCAATCCCTATCAAATTACCAATGGCATTTTTTATGGAACTAGAACAAATCATCTTAAAATTTGTATGGAGACACAAAAGACCCCGAATAGCCAAAGCAGTCTTGAGGGAAAAAAATGGAGCTGGAGGAATCAGACTCCCTGACTTCAGACTATACTACAAAGCTACAGTAATCAAGACAATATGGTACTGGCACAAAAACAGAAACATAGATCAATGGAACAAGATAGAAAGCCCAGAGATTAACCCATGCACCTATGGTCAACTAATCTATGACAAAGGAGGCAAAGATATACAATGGAGAAAAGACAGTCTTTTCAATAAGTGGTGCTGGGAAAACTGGACAGCTACATGTAAAAGAATGAAATTAGAACCCTCCCTAACACCATACACAAAAATAAACTCAAAATGGATTTGAGACCTAAATGTAAGACCGGACACTATAAAACTCTTAGAGGAAAACATAGGAAGAACACCCTTTGACATAAATCACAGCAAGATCTTTTTTGATCCACCTCCTAGAGTAATGGAAATAAAAACAAAAATAAACAAATGGGACCTAATGAAACTTCAAAGCTTTTGCACAGCAAAGGAAACCATAAACAAGATGAAAAGACAACCCTCAGAATGGGAGAAAATAATTGCAAACGAATCAACGGACAAAGGATTAATCTCCAAAATATATAAACAGCTCATTCAGCTCAATATTAAAGAAACAAACAGCCCAATCCAAAGATGGGCAGAAGACCTAAATAGACATTTCTCCACAGAAGACATACAGATGGCCAAGAAGCACATGAAAAGCTGCTCAACATCACTAATTATTAGAGAAATGCAAATCAAAACTACAATGAGGTATCACCTCACACCAGTTAGAATGGGCATCATCAGAAAATCTACAAACAACAAATGCTGGAGAGGGTGTGGAGAAAAGGGAACCCTCTTGCACTGTTGGTGGGAATGTAAATTGATACAGCCACTATGGAGAACAGTATGGAGGTTCATTAAAAAACTAAAAATAGAATTACCATATGACCCAGCAATCCCACTACTGGGCATATACCCAGAGAAAACCATAATTCAAAAAGACACATGCACCCCAATGTTCATTGCAGCACTATTTACAGTAGCCAGGACATGGAAGCAACCTAAATGCCCATCGACAGATGAATGGATAAAGAAGATGTTGTACACATATACAATGGAATATTACTCAGCCATAAAAAGGAACGAAATTGGGTCATTTGTTGAGACGTGGATGGATCTAGAGACTGTCATACAGAGTGAAGTAAGTCAGAAAGAGAAAAACAAATATCGTATATTAACGCATGGTTGTGGAACTTAGAAAAATGGTACGGATGAGCCGGTTTGCAGGGCAGAAGTTGAGATATAGATGTAGAGAACAGACATATGGACACCAAGGGGGGAAAACTGCGGTGGGGTGGGGATGGTGGTGTGCTGAATTGGGCGACTGGGATTGACATGTATACACTGAGGTGTATAAAATTGATGACTAATAAGAACCTGCAGTATAAAAAAACAAACAAACAAAACAACTAATACTAAACGTTCATTGGGTTATCTGTATGGAAATATGTTAATATAAATGTTTCAGACATTATGTGAAATTTCTAAAAATCTTATATGTTCTGGTATAATGTTATAAGTCATAATTCTAGTTATTACTTTAAAATGTATATCTCAGAAATAACTAAATTTCCTTGTCAATTGCACTATTATGAACTTTCATCAAATCTTTAACCGTGGTCATTTTAAAGTCTTTTGTCATTTACAGACAGTTCTGGGTGTACTCTGATGCTTTTGCAAATATGTTCCTATAAAAGGGTTTCATCTTCAAGGAATTCATAGAAAAGACTCTGACAAGTACAGGTTTCTGGTAACTGTACTGCTGAACTGAATGAATAAGCATTTTCAGAACTCTAATGAAAAACTGATGAACTCATAAAAGTGCTAACAAAAGATCAAGATAAAAAAATAATAATTACATGTGACTGAGTGAACTGATGAGGATGATTATAATTTTTGTGACTTTCTGTTTGAATTAAAAAAAAAAAATCCCACAAGGACTCAGAGGCAAAGAATATACAAATCAATTTTCTCTGCAAAGTAAAGGAGCTGTTACAGTGGAGGATTACTGGACTGAATGTCAATATTATGACATAGTATGAGTGTGTTTCATGTTTGGTAATTGCAATCATTGTTGCTTTTGTTGTGGTCAACCATTTACAATGCTTGGTGTCAGTCTATTTACCTCTTGTAAAAATAAAATACAGTGTGTGTGTGTGTGTGTGGAAAAAAAAAAAAAGATTCTTACTAGTCAGATAGATGCTTCTGTGGAGAATAGAGTGTGTTGATTCATCCAGTTCATTTATCAATGAGTAGGTCTTGTCTATTGCATATTTAGTTTATGGAACGGTGTCTATGCTAATTTCAAACTCTTGTTTTACGCATCACCCCACCTCTCCTTTCCCCTTAAAAAAAAAAAAAAAAAAAAAGAAGCCCCAAAGACTTGCTTTAAAACCATGTTCAAAAACCGCCACACGTGTACATGCCCAGTCCCTGGGCTATATGACCTATTAAAACACAGTGATTTTCCACCAGCTCACATACTCATGGAATTTTTCTTTCAAATTTATGAATCAAGCCCTTAGTGTGAGTAGACAGTGAGGGAATTTTTTTATGAATAGCCTCCCTATTATCATGGTTCATGACTTTTTACAATGCAATTATTGTGGCACATATCATAAAATAATTGAGATTCTAGAAATGGAAATGGGTGGTAATTGAAGGGACATAGTAAAGAAAATGCAAATGCCATTTTATTTGCAAATGAAATTAAAAATATAGTGAAGTGGGTGTAGAAATTGATTGAAAAATTAATTGAGAGAAACGAACTTGGAATACTTTGTAAGGGACATCTGTAAGAAATTCCTCGCTCTAACACACTTTTTCAGAGAGTAAAGCTTTTCCTGTAATCTAAAACTTTAATTGAAGCCAGACTAAAGACAGATCATTAGAAGATGTCGGAGTAGCCGAATTTATACTCTGAGGCCAAATGGTGAACTTGTGGACTTGCTGGGCCTGAGCAACAAGCAATAGGGAATTTTTCCAACATGAACTCCAAATCAATATTAGGCTAGAGTTTTTGGGGTTTTTTTTTAACATTTGCCTTCTTTTCTTTCTCTCGCTCTCTCCCTCTCTCTCAATCATCTCTGTCCTTGCTGGTTTAAAAGATAATAATAATAAGTTGGAGACATCAAGCCATTTTGCTCTAAATACTTTTTTAGCATGTGGCTCTTAAGAACAAAGGAATTCTCCTTCACAGTGACAATATCATTATCACAATCAAGAATCAAGGTGCAAGGGTCTACATTCTATATGCTTGTCATATCTCTAAAATCTCCTGATCCTAGAACAGCCCACCATCACCACCACCACCACCACCTTCTTGTTTAAGCTTTTTAGGACACCCACATTTTGATAAGTCCATGCCAGTTGACTTGTAGAATGCCCCCCCCATCTGCATCTGTCTAATTGTGTCCTCATGGTTAGGTTCAGGTCAAACTGCACCATCATTTTTAAAAGTGGATCACAATAGTGTTTACTGCTTATTGTATCTTCCAGTGATAGACAATTCTTTAAAAGAAATAGAGACTATGAGTTGACCTTTTCGAATAAAGTATCAAAGAGGTAAAAAATTGTGGATTTGTTTGCTACCAGATTCTTTAGTTTAGGTTAGGACAGTGTATTCATGAGGTGCGTGTGAATCTTGAAATTTCTGAGCATGTTTTCAAACGATTCATCCAGCCTTCAGAGATTTACTCAAGAACTCCCTTTTCTTCCTCCACTGAGAGATTTTTTAACTTGAGAATTTAGAAAGTGATTGTTCATTATCCAAACCCTTTTAAAAGAGAAAAAGGAGTGGGCAGCACTGTAAAGGGAGAATCTTAGTTGCTGGGATAAGAGACAAAATTTATGACTTTCCCACTGATTCCTTGGCCAGTTTTGCCCCTCCTCTGTCCCCACTTCTCCAGAGATCAAAACAGGCTTGAATTGGAGAAGTTGTTTCCTTCCTTCTGTTCAGTGCCAGTTCTCAGAGGAAAACATCCATTTTGCTCTTTGATTCTTGTAGCCCAGAGATGGCAATGAAAGAACCTGTTGCTTCCTCCAGTATCAGGATTTTATTTGGGGCGCTGAAAGGCAGGAAAGAGAATTAAAGGGTGCGTGTGCATCAAGCGTGGGTATGAGAATGATTTTCCCCAGGGCCAGTTAGCTGGCCTGGAGCCAGAGTGAACCATTCATCCACCTTAAATTGCACCAGGAAACAGAGATGGCTGGAGGAAGTCACTAAATGGCCCTACCACTGGCTGCCTGTTTTCACTGTGTCTTTTTGATAGGGGATATCCTAGAAACAGATGCAGTTTTCTGACTCCTCCTATAGGGGGAGTAAAAGATGCACCTCTCAGTGGGTCAATGAGCTGTAAGAATGTGAATAATCTCCCATTAAAAGCCGAGAGTTGAATCTACTCTCATATTACTATGGCCCTATATAACCAGATACAAAGATACAGTCATTAATCATAAGTTCTATTTCTAAGTACTGAGTGGATGACGAAGATGAAAGGGCTCTAGATACAGACATGGAACCTATTCAGACATCTGACGCTCAAAAGGTAGACTCAACTCAATCCATTTTGGTCTGAGAATGTTTACTTTTAACATTCAGCTTCAGGTTGTAAGAAAAAGAAACATGAAATAAAGCACATAAATAAACCTTTCCGAGCTCCTCACAACACGAAATCAATATCTTTAACCATTTCTAATTAAGGACGCATGAATTGACAAAGCACATGTTTGTTTGTTTTTTGAATTTGAAACAAGGAGAAAATCTGGTCAGGCCACATGGCGGATTTGGCCCAGCCTAGGGTAGCCAACTGTCCTGCTTTGCTGGGATTAAGGAGTTTCTCAGGACAATGTGTTTTCAGTGCTAAAGCCAGGACAGTCCTGGACAAATTAAGACAACTGGCCACCCTAGCAAGACTAAAATGTACTTAGCACCTAAAATATGGAATGCTTTGCCTAGTCCAATTGAACTAATGCTCAGATCAAAGAATTTCAGAATCAAAACACTCACTATTTAGTGAATTTAAAAATTCACTAAACAATATCTTAATGTTCTAAAGGATTAATGCACCTTCAAAAAAGTCTATAAACTTCTGATCAAAAATAATTAGATTCAGATTTGGGGAAAACATGTGCATCAGAAATCTGAAATATTGACATAGGTTTTTAATTTTCTAGAATAACCAAATAAATATCTGCTAATTTGCTCTAATTTATGGTGATCTCCACACATAAGTTCAAAATCAACCTAATTTGGTTCAGTTATATATTATTATCCTATTTGTATAAAGGAGCCAACAGATCTCTGGTAATTGCACTAACTTATCAGAAATAAAATTTGAACTTACCTTTTTTAAAAACAAATATTGGCTCACTTTAATTATAAGGACAAGTTAAACAAACATTTTGTGATTCAAAAAATTCAAATGTGTTGAAATTTTGTATGTTTTTGAATCTTCTTTTTAGTTTTAATACTTTTATTTATTTATTTTTTTTTTTTAAATAAGGTGTTGTTTTATTTATTTATTTTTATTTTTTTTTTATGACTGTGTTGAGTCTTCGTTTCTGTGCGAGGGCTTTCTCTAGTTGTGGCAAGTGGGGACCACTCTTCATCGCGGTGCGCGGGCCTCTCACCGTTGCGGCCTCTCTTGGTGCGGAGCACAGGCTCCAGACGCGCAGGCTCAGTAATTGTGGCTCACGGGCCCAGTTGCTCCGTGGCATGTGGGATCTTCCCAGACCAGGGCTCGAACCCGTGTCCCCTGCATTGGCAGGCAGATTCTCAACCACTGCGCCACCAGGGAAGCCCAATACTTTTATTTTTTAAAAATCTTTGGTAGTCATCAAAACTAGACATCTAGTTATTTTAAAACAGTCTTAGATGCCCTAAAATCTTGCTAAATATTCCTCTCTTACTAAAAATTTGAATTGGCTCTGTCATAACAAATTCAGAAAAGCACCTTCTTTCCTTCATTTTTAAAATAATTCCTAGGACATTTACAGTTAGAAAAACCTAAAACATGATAAGATATTGGTGGGCTGCTACTGCAAACTGGACAACTAATATTTCATTTTAGAATGCTTCTTTATATAATTAAGTTAGCTCATAACAATTAAATTTTCTCTTTGAAATGAAAAATCCATACTAAGTACTTTACATGTGTTATCTGATTTAACCCTCATAACAATGAGAGATATTATCAATCCCATTTTAAAAGGTGAGGAAACTGGGGCATAGAGGGGTTAAGAATCTATGGAAGCACAAATAGTAAGAGACAAGCTAACTCAAAAATCCTTACACTTTAACACCCAGTCCTGCCTTCAGCAAACTTTTTAGTGATGGTAGAGGGAGAGGAGCCCATGTGAGAGAGAAGCACAACCAGGTTAAGGAGAGAACCGGAGGACACAGTGTTGGAGGAACCAAGGAAATACATAGAGTGTTTTAAGAAAGAGAGTGTGGTCAGCTTTGCCAAGTGCAGCACACAGACCCTCAGAGATAAAGACTAAGAAAGGTCAATTGCATCTGGGTTGTGAGGTCATTATTGGTGACCTTATAGAGAGCAGTTAAAGAATGGTGCGTTCCAAGGTCAGATGCCTGTATGAGGTAAGAAAGCAGAGTTAGGGGTCTAGCCCACTCCTTTGAAAATTTTATATTCTCAAAGAAAAGAGAGACTTGATGATGGCTAGAGAGAGAAATGGCCTCAAAGCCAGTTTACTTTTTTAGAAACCTGTGGAGAAGGAAGGTTGGAGAGTGAGGAGGGTAGGGCAATGACTGTAGGAATAAAAGGCCAGAGAGTTCCAAGTGGCCTGTGGGTCACTGATTTAGGTCACTGACTTAGGTCAGTGGCCTAGAGGACTTGGACTTGAGAGGGAGAAAGCCATCCTCTGAGATAGGAAGACAGTGCATGGGAGCCAGTGTGGATGTGGACAGAGGGAGCATGTGGACACCCAGCTGGTGGTTGATGGAGGGCTTACCTGGGACCTAAATGTCCTTGCTGTCCCTATTATAGGGACAGCAAGGTCATCTTTGGAGACAGAGGAAGAGGGCAGTAAAAGGTGTCAGAAGGAGCCTGGTGAGTTTGTGGGAAATCATTAAGGTAACTGGAAGGTGGCAACTCTGAACAAGTAAAAGCACTGACAGGAACTTCTGAGAACCCAGCTAAGACCGGAGACCAATTGTCTGCAGTGGCCCTGATCTGCCAGGTGTCATGTCTTTTCATCCAGAGTGTTCATTCTCCTGAGCATGGGAGCAGAGGAGGCAGATAGACTCAGAATTCAGGTGTGCTGTGCAGAAGCAGTGAAATTATGTAGTGATCAAGAAGTAAGACGACTGGCAAAAGTCATTATGATTCTCAACTATGCTATTCAGTCTAGAAATAAAATGAGTTGTTGGTGAGGTCCTTTCTCCCTGTTCCGTGTTTTCCAATGGCTCCATTCATGGCTAGGGAGCCAGAAGTTAAATCATATGCCCAGGATATTTCCTAGAGAGTTCAAGGATTTCAGAGTTTGGGAGCTTGACCTACAAACACTGCTCCTGTTGTGTAAGGAAATGAACTTTTAAATCAGATCCTTACAGCAAAACATCAGAAACCAAGCAATGCACACTAACCTCTACACAACCTGTGGAGAAAATGGATGGGTATGCCTCTGAATTCAAGACAATATTTGGAGTGTGGTCCTCAGTAGGAATTTCTCCCCTGGACTGTCTCAGTCAAGAATGTATCCAGTTTTGACAATCACACTGATGTAACAAAAGTCTTCCCTTGGTTCACATCAGTGACAGAAATGTCATATTTCCTTATCAAAATAAAAGAATCTTAGAGTTGGAAGAGAGGTTTAAGATCATTTAAGTCACTTTTTTCAGTTTCCAGAAAAAGAAACTGCAGTTCAAGGGAGTAACACATTTTGTAAAAAAAAAAAAAAAAAAAAAAAGTCAGAATAAGAACCTCATCCTGCTATCCCTCAAATTGGAACTTAACTTTTTGTTTGTTTCCTTTTAAAAAAATTATTTATATGTCTTATTCTTATAAACTTAAAAATAAGCATTTTAAAGCATTTTAGAAGCCACCTAGAGATATTGTTCAGGAAGTAATTTGCAGGCACTGATAAATTAGACTGAGTAAGAGATTGTAATTTTTGCAGATTTTATATAACTGAGAGCAGGGATTCATAAAGAGGCAGTATGTCACAGACTAAAATCCTTATTCCAAAACTTACTGGATAACTAAGTTATTGTTAACTTCTCTACATCTCTATTTTCTTTTCTGCAAAATAGGTAAAATAATACTATTTTACAAGGTTTTTATAAAAACTCTATGCAGAGTACCTAACAGAGAATATGAAACGCAGGGAGTATTTAAAAGAATGGCTATGGCTGTCGTTAGGAAAGGCTTTGCTGAAATTCTCTGTGATTACAGAGAAAACAAACAGTGATTACTCTTCAGATCAAAAGCCGTCCTGGGGCTCAGAGCTGGCTTCCTCTGAATCAGCAGGAAAAACTCCATCTCTGAGCACATATTCTTTGCATTTCAGACTCAAGGACATCCAGTCTGTAACATCTCCAAATGCTAAGGTTTAAATTAAAGATGTTTTATTTGCGTTTTAACCACCAGATGGTGGGGGCGGCTCCCTCAGCGTGCCTGCCTCTCATCTCCGTCTGGGGGACCCGGAGTGCACGCTGCTCTCAGCCCAGCCCAGGCCCCGTTAGCGCTCACGCCTTGCCTCTTCCATAGCGCTTAGCACAGTGTTGATTTTTATCTGTCTTCCTCAATACATCATGAACGCCTTAAGGGCAAAAAATTAATCTCACTCCGGTTAGTATTCCCAGTCATTAGATAACAAATATTTGTTGAGTGATGAATAAGTAAGACTTGCCCCAGCCTTGCCTTGTCTTCAGCTCTTCAGAACACTCAAGTTCTTCAATAACTAATGGGCACTTCAGCTGATTGAACTGAGGTGTCCTCACTTACATCAGGGAATGAGCCCAACAACTGCATGCTCTGCTTCTCTTCCATCCAACATGTCTTGGTTTCCAGCTGGTTCCGTGAGCTTCCCTGTCCAGTGAGAAGAAGCTTTGAATAGGAAAGGAATTATAAAAGAACTAGGCTGCCTAGTGCATATCCCAGTAAAATTTAGGTGTTTGGAACAGAATAGAGTTAGTGTTAAAGAAACTCAAATTCTTCAATATGCCAAAAGGTAAATAAGTTGATAGGTCAGCATGTACATTCTAACTCAGGATAAGTTAGCCAAAAACAATTCCGTCTCCCCCCATAAGTGAGTATGTACACTTAGGAAAGCTTTCAAAGGTATCAGCATGTCAGGACCTGCTCTGCAAATGTCAAAATAGGGCACCGGCCTTATCTACAAACAGACAGATGATAAAGGAAGGGCCTGCTCACTATCTCATAGCAATTCTTCTAATCTACCTAATGCTGTCACAATCCCAATTTTATATTTACCTTACATTAATACTTTGTAAATCATTTTTGGTAGTGTAGATCATTGATATTTCTCAAGGGATTCTTCTGGAGGTCTTCTAGAATCTTCAAATTCTGGAATATAATTATTTTCCCTCTCTTTTCTCAGTGAGAAGCTGAGTAGATCTGTGCACACGGGCTTCAAATGCCCTTGACAGGTGACCAGTTAGGCTCACTCTCACTAAGAGATTTGTTCCCACAATCCTGCCTTAGTTAAAACCAGTGAAATTCAAATTGATTACAAATGGTAGGCCCTCAGAGGTAACTTGTGAATACTGAAAACCTCAGTGTTCACCCTGACAAGGCCCTGAGTAATACCCAGATCAGAGTGGCTGCCTTTGAGATTCCTTTGTGAACTACTTTACCTAAGAAAAACTATGAGAGTTCACAAGAAATCGATAGTGTGCTTTTGTCTCTAGCTTGGAGCCATTGAGAAACATTGGTGCAATCTGATGGTTGTGGGAAAGGACAAATAAAAAAATAAAACAAATTGTTATAATGACTTATACACTGTTTACTATTGGGTTGGTCAAAAAGTGACTTCGGTTTTTAAGTAAAAATAAAGGACACATT
Source organism: Balaenoptera acutorostrata (assembly GCF_949987535.1). Lineage (NCBI taxonomy): Eukaryota > Metazoa > Chordata > Mammalia > Artiodactyla > Balaenopteridae > Balaenoptera > Balaenoptera acutorostrata. The sequence goes on from NC_080077.1 coordinate 48,679,267, forward strand.
TTTCATTTTCACCAAGAACTTTATTGAACAACATATTCACCCTTTTGTTCCACTACCTTCTGCCATTTTTCAGGCAACTTCATAATTCTGTCTTCCCAAAACTTTCTATCTTCTTGAGCAAAGAATTGTTCCAGGTGCCTTTTACAGTCTTCCAGGGAATTGAAGTTTATTCCATTAAGAGAATTTTGTAAAGACCTAAATAAATGGAAATCCAAAGGTGCAGTGTCTGGTGAATATGGTGGATGAAGCAGAACTTCCCAGCCAAGCTTTTTGCCTGGTCATCAAAGAAACAAGAAGTCTTGTGTTATCCTGATGGAAGATTATGCATTTTCTGTTGACTAATTCTGGATGCTTTTCTTTGAGTGCTGCTTTCAGTTGCTCTAACTGGGACCAACCGAAAGCAGCACTTGTCGGAATTAATCGTTTGGTTTTCCGGAAGGAGCTCATAATACAGGACTCCCTTCCAATCCCATCATATACACAACATCACTTTCTTTGGCTGAAGACCGGCCTTTGGTGTGGTTGGTGGTGGTTCATTTCACTTGCCCCACGATCTCTTCCATTCTACATTTTTGTACAGTATCCACTTTTCATCGCCCATCACAATTTGTTTTAAAAACGGAATGTTTTCATTACGTTTAAGTAGAGAATAGCATGCAGAAACACTGTCAAGAAGGTTTTTTTCGCTTAACTTATGTGGAACCCAAACATCAAAACAATGAACATAACCAAGCTGGTGCAAATGATTTTCAACGCTTGATTTGGATATTTTGGTTATGTCGGCTACCTCCCACGTGGTATAACGTTGATCTCAGTTAATGTCTCGATTTGATCGCCATCAACTTCAACTGGTCTACTCGACCATGGAGCATCGTCCAGCAAGAAATCTCCAGCACGAAACTTCGCAAATCACTCTTGACACATTAGATCAGTCACAGCACCTTCTCCATACACTGCACAAATCTTTTTTTTGTGTTTCAGCTGCCTTTTTACCTTTCTTGAAATAATAAAGCATAAATACGCTGAAAATGTTGCTTTTTTCTTCCATCTTCAATATTAAAATGGCTACACAAAAGTTCCCCAATTTTGATGTCTTTTTTAAAATGCACACTTATATAACAGCTGTCACGTACAATCTAACAAAATTGTTTCAAATGAAGTTAAGACAACGGAGTGCTACTAGAGCCATCTTACAGAAAAAACCTAACGAAACTTTTGGGCAGCCCAATACTTTCTACATAACAGCTTTATTGAGACATAATTCACAGACATACTATACATATTACTCATTTGAAGTGTACAATAGTTGTTAGTATATTCACAAAGTTGTTCAGTGATTACAACAATCAATTTTAGAATATTTTTATCTCCTCCCAAAAAAAACCCAGACCCATTAGCTGTCACTCCCCATTTTCTCCCAACCTCCTCAGCCACAGGCAACCATCAACCTACTTTCCGTCTCTATAGAGTTGCCTATTCTGGACATTTCATATAAATGTGATCCTCTGTGACTGGCTTCTTTAACCTAGCACATTTTCAAGATTCATCCACACAATGGCATGTATTAGTACTTCTTTTCTTTCTGTTGTCAAGTAATATTCTGTTGTATGAATATACATTTTATTTGTCTATTCATCAGCTGATGGACATTTAGGTTGCTCCTACTTTTTGGCTATTATGAATAATGCCTATGAACACTCACATGCAAGTTTTTATATGGACATGTGTTTTTATTTCTTTCAGGTATATAACCAGATATGAAATTGCTGAATCATATGGTATTAAGCTCTAAAGAAACTGCCAGGCTATTTTACAGAGAATCTGCACCATTTTACATTCCCACCTGCAGGGCATGAGGGTCCCTATTTCTCCACATCCTCACCAACACTTGTTATCATCTGACTTCTTAACTATAGCTATCCTAGTGGGTATGAAGTGATATCTCACCGTGTTTTTAATGACTATGATGTTGGGCAATTTTTCATGTAGTTATTGGCCATGTGTATGTATGTACTATTAGAAGAAATGTATATTCAGGCCCTTTGCCCGTTTTTAATTATTTGTCTTTGTATACAATACTTTTAAAGTTTACAAGATGCTGTCGTGTATACTATTTCAAATATCTTGCACAACCCAGTGCTATGGATATTATTATTATCATAATTCAAGGAAAGAGAACTGAGACTCAGAGATGTCAACTGACTTGTCCAGGTCACTTGCTATCAAGTAGCAAAGCCAAAATTTGAACCCAGCAGAGGCATATCCCCTTATAACTATGAGCTCTGGAAAAAAATGAAAGACAATTTTCCTTGTATCCCACCTGGTCCTGACTGGGCAAACCACAGTGTCCAAATGTCGCTAAATCAAATGACACTAGAGTCTCTACACTAAAGATAACTGCCCAAGAGAGAGTTGAGCCAGAGTACTCAATATGGATCGCATAACGACCATTCAGGAACATTCCCGAGCAAGAATTCTTTACAGGACTTTGTCATGAACCCCACTGGTAACTCAGAATACAACATAAACTTCCCATATGGCAGGTCATCTTGCTGTGACCATCACTAGCTGTAAAATCACACTGCCAAATGAGGTCCAATAGATGCCTTGTTTTATTTTTTATTTCAGGATGGGAGGTCTTCAACTTTCTCATGACTGATAAGAACTTTCAGATGCTTCCAGATGCAGTAGGTAAATCATTCTATGGAGTCTGTGGAAACCATCAGAAACAGTTCTCACAATCTACAAAGTTCCAAAGAACTTTACATGGAACACAAATCAAATACTACTGAAAGCACATGGTAAGCCTTGTGTTCATTTTAACATGAACATGGTATGAAAATTACAGAGCTGGAAGGAAACATTAAAAAATGAGGTAAGGTGGGAAAACATGGGCTCTGCAATCAGACAGACTTGATTTCAATTGCAAGTAGGCCTCTTAGTGGCTGTGTGAACCTTAATAAGTTATTTATTTTATCTGAGACACAGGTTCTAGTTATTTTCTACAAAATGTTTTTTAAAAATTTTTTAAACCTATTATATCCTCCAGGATTGTCACAAAGTTAAATGAATAGTGCGTGTAAAGTGCCTGGCACATGGGCTTCCCTGGTGGCGCAGTGGTTGAGAATCTGCCTGCCAATGCAGGGGACACGGGTTCGAGCCCTGGTCTGGGAAGATCCCACATGCCACGGAGCAACTGGGCCCGTGAGCCACAGTTACTGAGCCTGCGCGTCTGGAGCCTGTGCTCCGCAACAAGAGAGGCCGCGATGGTGAGAGGCCCGCGCACCGCGATGAAGAGTGGTCCCCACTTGCCGCAACTAGAGAAAGCCCTCGCACAGAAACGAAGACTCAACACAGTCATAAATAAATAAATAAATAAGTAAAAGAACGTGAATTTCTTAAAAAAAAAAAAAAAAAAAAGTGCCTGGCACATTACACTCAGTAATGGTGCCTGGCTTATGCGAGCCGAAGAGAACATCTGTAGGATCGTGGCAATGCATGTTCCATTTGAAAAGAGTAGCTCTAAAAGAAGGCATACTTTTCTAGTATACATCCCACAGGGCATATTTTAATATAGTGGGGGAAAAAGATTGTTCAAGGCAATAAGAAAGTTCTTGGCAACATGGTATTTGAGTTTATGTCTGGCAGCTACTGTATCACTGGGAAGATCTTCTATAACCTTGAACCAAGGAAACAAACCTACAATATTGCCACAGAACAGTGTTTAGATGGAAATGAACACATTCTTTGTTCTTTGCCTTCTTAAACAACTCATCACTCACTCTTTCAACAAGACCTGACAGGATTTTGTCTGTCTCTTAGATTCTGTTCTTTAATGGATGAGAGATGGCAGAAACACTTTATTAATGACATAACTTGATATAAACATGCCACCGTAAGCTAGTGCTATTTTCAGGACTGGCGTTACGGTACACAGGCCCCATTACATTCCTGGAAAATAGAAAGCTTGTGCCCAGCTGATACCCTCAAGCAAGCATAGTGGGGACAGCCCACCATTTTGGGCTCAATGTGAAGAATTCCGGGAAGGTTAATCAGAATTTTTTTATGGAATATATTTGAAAGAAGTTTCATATAATTCTGAAACACCTCAAAAGGAAAAAGATGGGACCTAAAACTGGCCACTGACTTTGGTTATTAGTGAAGTTGAATATTACATGTGTAATATTTGTATTTTCTCTTCTGTGATTTGTATATTCATGACTTTTGCCCATTTTCCTATTACAGTGTTTGTCTTTTTCCATATTGTTTAGACGCTTTAATACAAGGAACATTAATGTGTCAAATACATAGCAAATATTTTCCAAGTTTTTGTTTGCCTTTTCATTTAGTTTATGACGTTATTGATGTAGAGATGCCTTCCATTATAATGTAGTCAAATCTGCCATTTCCTTTGTGATCCCTTGCCTTGAAACATCTCCCTCTTTATTCAAACCTGATTTTACAACTGCTTAATGTCACCTGATGTTACAGAGAGGTCTAGGAAGGTGAAGACTGAAGGGTAGGTTGGATTAAACAATTAGAATGCCTTTGATCACTTTTAGGGAGCAATTTCTGTATACTTGTGAGTTTTGACCCCAGATTGCTAGAGTATAAACAGTAAGTACAGACTAAAAACTAAGATTTCAAGAGCCTTTATGTAAATGAAAATAGAAACTATCAAAGTCTGTGGATGGGGATTGAGGAGCTGCGTTGAGGAGACTGACTCAACCTTCACTATGGCAGATCTGATATGCCTTCAGAGAGACAGTATCCTCTCCTCACAATGGCTGTGACCCTCTTTGGGGATTAACTCTATCCTCAGAAAGAAATTCCATGACTCTATATTGGATGATGTCTCAGAAAAAAGAGGAGGGAGGTTATGTATCATCATAATAGTGGTAAAAAAATGAGTTTGAAAGCTTTGAAGCATTTCTCCACGTTATTTCATTTTAGCCTTAAGTGTCAAAATGAGGTAGGTAGAGAGCTATCATTATCTCCATTTTACAGAAGAAGAAAATGAATTCCAGAGAGTTCAAGTAATTGACTAAGCCCAGGGTGGTACCTGGTGTGAAATATCAGACTATATTCTTATCCTCATAAATGTATAGTTTTGTGAGTGAGACAAGATATATTAAAGGAACAATTAAGAGTATCCAAGAGAGTACACACCAGCATCAAATTAAGTACAATAAAATACTGTAATGAGTGGAGCTAATAATAAATGACAAACAGATAGCTGAGAAAGGGTTATATCAATGTTGCCTGATTATTAGAGAAGATTTGATGGAAACATTGGTATTTCAAATGGGAGTTGGATTTTGGCAGGTAGAAAGAAAACATTTCAGGCAGGAACATAATGAGAAAGCATTAAGCTAGGAATGTGAGGTCTGGTGTAGGGAAGAAAAGGAGGCAATGAGGAGGCTGGCCTGTTGGAACAGGCTTGTTAGGAGCAGGATATTAGGATGGAAAGGAAAAGTCAAAATTTTAAAGGCCTAGAATAATAGGGAGAGATATTTGAAACAGAAACTGTAAGCAAAAGAGAAGCATTGCAGATATTTTCAAAGGGGAGGGAAATAAAGAGTTTTTAGGAAGAGTGATATGATGAGAACATGCAGAGCAGATAGAAGGAAAAGATGCTAGAGCCTAGAAAGAGAGTTAAAATGCTAAAACTGCCATCCAGATGTGAGGTGATGAGGTCTTTAGAACGGTAGTGGGGATAGAAAAGCACAGGGGTAAATTCAGAATCACAGTAGCTGAAGAAACTTCTTCCCAAGAGCTGAGTCCCAGGGAGTGAAGATAGTCTGATGCCAGTGAAAAAGAGACAGGCAAAGAGATACATTTTTTATATCCATATTTGTATATATTTTATGTGTGTGTGTATATATATATATATATATATATATATATATATATACACACACACACACATACATACAGACTACTGTGCTCATGTAGCAGGCACCCAATAAATGTCTATTCCCTGCTCCCCCCTCCAGGGCCCTGCAAATGACACTGCTTAAGAGGTTATTAGTTTAGACATAATAACTAGGATTGTGAGAATAGACGAGCCCTCCAATGCAACAAATGCAGAAATTAAAAAAAAATTAAAGGCCCACGGAGTAAGATTCAAGGAGCATTCACAGTTAATGGATGAGAGAAACTAACAAAGGTGATTAAAGGAACAGGGGAGAGTGTAGCTCCCTCTGACAACAGCACAATCACCTTCTAAAGCATTAGGTTTAAAGCCTCATATGCACTGTAAAGGGTGTGAACGGTAAAGTTAATAGAGAAAGCAGAGTTATTCTGCCGAAGAGACCCATTTGAAAGTGAAATAGAGGTCAAAAGCCCACTCTAACATGGAAATTGGAAACCGCCAGATGTTCCAATGCTGTGGTATAGTTCAAAAAGGGCAGAATTGACGGATTATTAACCGTGCCAGCTGGCATCGTGGAATTTATGTTTTCTTTGTTATGTGAAATGTACAATCATAACAGAAACATTAAAAACCTGAGTAGGTTCAAGGAAGGGCACAAAACAATATAAATCAAATTTTGCTGTAATAAATATAACGAACAGCAGAGGGCTCCCTTCCACATCTGGCAAATTCTCAAGGCGGACAAACTCCAAATGTTTGGAGAAGCTTTTTATTTTCTAGTAACTTCTGCTAGCAATTGAACATTTTCATACATAAGGGGGGAAAAAAAACTATGCATTTGTAAATAAATTACAAACACAATATTTAGATCACCAGGTCCTAAGGCTCTTTTCTTTAAAATTTTTTCCACTGTGCTTTTGCTAATGAGTAACTTTATCTGAAGTCATTAATAAAATAATTCAGGGTGGTCTAGTTATAAAATGCCTCAAGACAGAAGAGTGACAAGTTACAATCCAGAATAGTCAAATACTTAGCAATTATGATCTTGAATCATCTGATAGGATTTCTTTTTAAATGAAAGTAATGATTTTTGGAATTAATGGTAATATATGCACAATATGGGAAATAAAAATAGAAAGAGGAAAAAATCAGTAAGCTTATCCTCCAGGTATACCTTTAGTTAATATTTTGTTTTTTTCAATCTCTGTTATGTATAACTTGGTTTCCATGTCAATACATAGTCAGATTGATTATTATATTATGTATAGAATTTATAATTTTCATCTTGCTTCAATAATTAACATTTCAATAAAACGTGTCATAGTCCATTAAAAACTTATTAGTATACATAACTCTTAAAAATTACATGACGGGCTTCCCTAGTGGCGCAGTGGTTGAGAATCTGCCTGCTAATGCAGGGGACACGGGTTCGAGCCCTGGTCTGGGAAGATCCCACATGCCGCGTAGCAACTAGGCCCGTGAGCCACAACTACTGAGCCTGCGCGTCTCGAGCCTGTGCTCCGCAGCAAGAGAGGCCGCAATAGTGAAGAGGCCCGCGCACCGCGATGAAGGGTGGCCCCCGCTTGCTGCAACTAGAGAAAGCCCTCGCACAGAAACGAAGACCCAACACAGCCAAAAATAAATATAAAAGTAAATAAATAAATAAAAGATTACTATTAATTAAAGAAAAAAAAGTCTCTAAAGAGAGTACTACTAAATGTATCACATTGCCAACTAATTAAAAAAAAATTACATGACATTCAGTAACGTGAACATATGTACTAAAAGGTACTTAACCAAATATAGTTGGATATTTAAGCACATTCTAAATTTTCTTTTCACATAAGTGTAATATCTTTTTGCTTAAAATCTCTTTTCTGTATTGTGAATGAGCTCCTCAAGCTAGTTTTCCAGATAAAAATTTTTGACAACAGAGTATGAAATAAGTAGCCAGTTTAAACATAACTTCTGTTTAAGTGGGGATGAAACAGTTAAACTGTAAAACCTTAGCGAAGCAGCAAAATGACCATTTTTAGCCACACTGCTGCCCCTGAAGGACAACTGATAACAACACGTGGTAAATACCCATAGCATAGAATAGAAGAGACCACTCAGGTTTGATAATTCGCATCAGAAGCACACTATAGTCATATCTACACTTGTGTATTTTTATATTGCTTTTAAATCTATTTACATTTTTTTACATTTACCTGGGGAAATGGACATAGTACATTCTGAAATATTGGTATAATTATTTTCTTAATTTATCATATTGTTGTTTTAAAATCCTGAATTAATGGAAACAGTAGGCATTATTAAAAAGAGATATGTGAGACAGTTAGTACTCACTGACACTTCGAGTGAAAATTCTGGTGTTTGGATAGCAGACCCAAATGCACACCCTTTAAAACACAGTGCCTGCAAGGGTGGACTTTTGGCTTTGCAGTGACCATGAAGTGTGAGTGGTATGATGGACTAAGCACAAAATCTACAGTCAGATGATTTGGGTTCAAGTTTCACCCTAATCGTTACCAGATGTATGATTCTGGACTAATGAATCCTTGGAATTCACTTAGGGAATTAAAAAAAAAAAAAAAAGACAAGACAGTAGAGTGATTTCTCTAACCCCTCTTATGTAATTCAGACTATTCACCTGATGACACAGACAGTATTTCCATAAAATTGCAATTTTGGGCCTGTTATTCCTGTATCCAAATGCACAAACTAGAATCACAAGAGGGCTGCCCTCTGCAACCAGGACTCTAACAAACCAGAGCCGAGAGAGAACCAACATCTGGTTAAGCACTAAGATGTTTTAAAATCAAATCAAAACCCTATTTATATTTTTTATAAGATATTTTTATAGTAAAGTATTTTGAATCATTCATAAAGCACACTATGTAGTAGACTATGTAATTTGTCCATATTTTCAATCAGCTTTTTAAAATTTATTATGAAAAATAAGGATAAAATTAGATTTTGCCCCATATTGTCATGCAATTTGCACATTGTCCTTAGAAAGGACAATGATTTTTCAAAGGCCAGTTTTACCACTAGTTAAGTAGGGCACTCATTTAAATACTGATATTTTTATTTAAATGCATATGTTTGATAGCTTCTTTGGATTCATCAGAGCATATCATTAACTACATCAGGAGCCAGCAAATTTCAACCGTTCAACTCAGGGGCCAAATTCAACTGGCCACCTGTTCTTCATAGCCCACGAGTGAAGAATGATTTTACATTTTTAAAGGAATGAAAAAAATCAAAAGAAATATAATATTTAATAACACATAGAAATTATATGAAATTTAAGGTTGTGTCCATAAAGTTTTTAATTTCATTAATAGAAAATTTGTTTTCTATTAATGTGGAAATTTTTCTCTCTTGTTATGTAAGTACTTACATAATATCCTTAATTTTGCCTCTTGGCCCACAGAGCTTAAAATATTTTATTTACTATCTGGCTCTAAACAGAAGAAGTTTGCCAAACCCTGAACAATGCCAAAACCCAAAACCATTTTTTAATGTTCCCTGGGCTCTTTATAAATAATTAAATACTTTTCCCCTTTAGCATTAGAAGCAAAGAGTCTATAACAATTTTTTTTTTTTTTTGGTTCCCAAAATTATCTGACTTTGGAATTACCAGGGTACCTTCAAAAAATATTGATCTTTGTGTCCCAGCCCCAGAGAAGATGATTTAATTGGTCTGGGGTATGCCCTCAGCTTTGAAAGTTTTAAAAGATGCACAAGTGATTCAAATGTGGAGTTTGGGAACCACTGATTTAGTACATTGGCAAATCTAATCTACCAGCTTCACCTGGGCCCTCCCTTCTGCAGACAGCCCTCTTGCTCCTTCTGCTAATTCCCCAGCGCACAGCCCACTGCAGCTGCCCCAAACCCTCCAAACTCTCCTTAAGCCTTCCATTTCCACTGCCCCAGGCTTCATTTCTAATAGCAAGTGACCTCCTCCCCAGCTTGATTGAAAAGATCAAGGCCAATTCATCACCAAATTTGCCTGTCTTACTTCCTGAATGGAATTCCTCTCTTAAGTCCATTCTCTTCTGTCCAACCCTTCTAGAGGGAATATACTATGGTGATTAAAAAGAGATATTGAATCAGGGAGACCTGACTATGAGTTCCTGTTCCTCTACTTACAAGATATGTGACCTTGAACAAATTATTTAATCAGTTTGACCATCAGTTTTCTCATTCATAGAGTAGGAGTAAAAACAATCCTTACCTAATAGGGATCTTCTCGAGAATTAAATGAGATATGCTTGCTACTTAAAGTGCAGTCCTTAGATCATTGGCATCACCTAAACACTTGTTAGAGATATAGAATCTCACATTCCACCCAGACCTTCTGAATCAGAATCTGCATTTTAATGAGATTTGTTTGTGATTAGTGTACACATTAAACTTTAAGAATCATGGTGCTAGGAAGCTTTTCATTTCACTGCATGCCCAAGCTGAGTCTCTTTTCAGCCCTTCTACAACACCATATATATATATGAGATGGTGGTGGTTCCCTTGAGGGTGGTTTTTATGTCCCAAAAGAGATTTGCTTAATTAAAAAGAAAACTGATCTGTCAGCCATGTACAAGATAATCTGAAATCAGGAGTAACTACTGTGAGGGAAAGGGACGGTTAAAAAGTGCAGGGTTACCTTCACGCAACTTAGGAAAAGATACTCCCTCTGAGCATTTATGACCCCACAGGTGTGCACCTGATGAGTGAACAGAGTCCCTGTGCAATTTAGAAAAACATTCTCCTCTGGGTTCCTGCTGCCCTGCTTCAGAGCACATAACCTGCCATATACAGCAGGGGCTCTGCCAGTTGGCTATGAGTGGTATGTGGCAACGCTTTAGACGTGAGATTAGTTGAGGTCCTGAACTAGCATGTGGTCAATTGGAATGAAAATGACGGATTCCAGAAAATGCCAAAATGGTGGAGGGCAATGGGAAAAGGTAGGGTGGAAAGTGGGGTTGTTAAGGAAGACTTCTGGGACGAGGTAGAATTTGACACAAGGGTTTGTATAACCGGGGTGTGGGGGAGGGGGAATGAAATATTTAGTATGTTATGAACAGTATGAGAGAGACGACATTTGGAAAGTGGCAGCCAGTGGGCACCATATAGCAGGAAGAACAATGGACTAGGAGGCGAGAGGGGGTTATTGAAGAGTCTCAACTCTTAAGCTATGAATTTGAAACTACATTATTTCCTTCCAATAACTGCACCCAACTATGCCAGACCAAGCCACTGCCCAACAACAACATCGTAGCCCAAGTTTATGCTTTTAGTCACTTTACTTGATTAAGATTTAATGTTATATCCAATTTATCACATTCTCTCCCTTCCTCTAGCCAGGGGTGTGGTCTTTGTTAGATGCCAGCCTCCTTCCTCCTCTTCCCTGAAATATCTCCTTTAGAGCTGGGGCAGGACAGTGAGTTTGCATGCTTCCCCTTAACCCCCATCCCTACTTGTCTGTGGCTCCAACATGCCTTACCCTCACCAACACTCCCTCTAAGCCATAACCCTAGGCATTGGCAGCTCCTTATGAAATTTGGTCACATGTCTGGCTGACCTCAGCTAGCACTGTTGTTTCACATTCTTTTGTCCCTCATTATGAGATTCCTCTAGAGACACATGACCCCAAACTCTAACTTCCTTGGCCAGTTGGTAGGCCTACAACATGTGTATGTAGGAGACTTCTCAGCATCTCTTAAAAGGGGGCACCATGTCAATGGGGGAGGTAAGAAATCTTAGTGGCCTCTCCACTGGAGAGTTCCTTCCCCAACATGCAAGTACATATATTTGCACATCTGTGACCTCTCTCTCTCACCTAGCAGCTCAGAGGTAGTTCATCAGCTCTGCTAAGCAAACATTCAACCGGGAAATGAAATGTCAGTAGGCCTTTCATTAGCTACCCCCAAATATATGAATGATTCTCTTAGACTTCCTTCTCTTGTCTTCAGCGAAAGAGAGGAAATGAGCACTTCACTCCCTCAGAAGGTTTTCTTCTCAGTTTTCATACATCAGCAGGGTATAAGAGATGGTGGAATGATAATGCCTGGTCTGTTGGAATAATCCTTCTCAGTTACACGTGCAAAGAGATAGCAGGTCCCACTAGCTGCAGTTTTCAGGGCTTAGAATTTGGGGGACCATCTCAGCTCTGGGTCTTACTGATGATTCGGAGTCAACAGAGAAAATCCTACTCATCCCCTGTTGTTGCCCTGTTACAAGATTGAGATATTAATTCTCAGAGAAGGGAATATGTTTGCCCGATATCAATTAAGAGGTGACATTTAAATACCAACACCATGTTCCTCCCACTGGTTCTTTTTTTTAATAAATTTATTTATTTTTTATTTTATTTTTGTCTGCTTTGGGTCTTCGTTGCTGTGCATGGGCTTTCTCTAGTTGCAGCGAGCGGGGGCTACTCTTCGTTGTGGGGTGCGGGCTTCTCACTGTGGTGGCTTCTCTTGTTGCGGAGCATGGGCTCTAGGCACGTGGGCTTCAGTAGTTGTGGCACGCTGGCTCAGTAGTTGCTGCGCACGGGCTTAGCTGCTCTGCAGCATGTGGGATCTTCCCAGACCAGGGCTCGAACCCATGTCCCCTGCACTGGCAGGCAGACTCTTAACTACTGTGCCACAGTGAAGTCCCCTCCCACTGGTTCTTGATAAGTCAGCTTACCTATCCATAACTTGAAAGTTTTTAAGCTAGATGACTCCAGGAAAATGAGAGTGAACGGCCACATTTTGTAAGCACAGCCACCATTTTATCCCAGGGAGTAACTCTATGTGCTTTTTACAAATTGATATGATTAGTCATAGTGCTGAATGCTGAGCTCATCAGTTACAAGCATCTCAATGTGTTACGTTGGTTTAAGAGAAAAAAACCCACTCCTCGTTATCCATTGTATCCATTACTCCATAGATTTTGACTTGTTGAACACTGGGACATTAATACAACCAACAAGGAAATGGGGAAGACCTTTCCTTGGAAACACTGTTCTTCCTGCATCAAGACATTCCAACCTGTAGCCATGGACAGCTGCAGTTAAGCCAGCTTCCTGTGCCTTCAGAAAGGTCAAGCTGGAGATCATCTTAAATAAACACTTATGTTTAAGTTAGGCCAGGTCTATACAAGCAAAGGGAGAGAGAATGTTCCATCATTAGCTAAAGCATTTGGTTCATCTCCAAGGAGCAAACCAAGATCCTTTGCAGACATGTTTAGAGGTAGGACACTGAGCATTTACTTAAATCTTCAAGTTACTGAATATTTATGCAGTCTTTCATTTTACTGGGGATTAGAAGGTTTCCCTGCATGGAGATACTACTCTGAGAAAGCCAGTGCAAGGCTGTGACCAGGAGGTCCATAAATACCACTGGGTCAGATGAAGGTGCTTTAGAGGCAATTGGAGACAAACATTATTTCAGCTAACAAGTATTTAGTGAGCACCTGCTCTGTGTGGAGCTCTGTGTGGGGGCTGTAAATCATGACTCAACATAACTTCTCTGTGAACCAGAGATATTTTCTATTCATTTTTTTCTAAAGGTACAATGCAGAGATATTATGGTTTGGCCAAATTCTCAAGGCTTTGTTCATCCTTATTGCACTGATCCATGCTTCTAGGTTCAAGGTCTTTGGTGCTTTCCCGATGGGAAATATGCTTTCCCTCCTTTGATATAATCCATTTTGAGTTGGCACCAGCTGGGAAATCCTTGCTTGCTTCACTTAATTGAGCTGTCAGTCCAGTTACCAATATACATTTTAAAAAAATAAATAAATAAAGGAGGAAAGGGAAAAAGGAAGGGAGGAAGGGAAGCTAAGGTTAATTCTAGCCCCTAGGTTTATAGTCTTAACCCATGGCTTTTGGAAGTGGAATTAACATGCCATTCTCCAGATGCTCTGTTTTGTAGAGTTAGGAGCCCCAAAGAAATGTTTAAGCACTACTGTTAATGAGCCATCAAGTATCTCACTGTGGTTAGATGATGCATTTCCCTCATTTATATGTGTATTCTCTTCCCCCTTGATAAGAGGTGATCAATAAATATTTAATGGATGAATGGAAAAGTAAATACATGTCCAAAGGCAACGTGAGGGGGACCATGGACACCTAAGTGTTATGGCTCTGTTTTACCTTGTTGTTGTTGATTCATTCATATTTTAATTTTTTCTAATAAATCTTTTATTTTTCTAATTTTATTTTATTCTTTATACTTTGTTATTGTTCTGCTCCTTTTGGCTTGTTCCCTTTTTTATTTTTTATTTATTTATTTTTTGTTGTGGTTCTGTTTTACCTTGTAGTTGTTTCAATTATTTTTTTTCCTAACATATTGTTTAATCTTTTTAATTTAATTTTATTTTTTATTCATTGTTATTGTACTGCTCCTTTTTCTTCTTTGCTTTTGCTGTGCCACGCAGCTTGCTGGACCTTGGTTCCCAGTCCAGGAGTTGGGCCTGAGCTCCTATGGTGGGAGCACCAAGTCCAAACCCCTGGACTAACAGAGAACCTCAGACCCCAGGGAATATCAATCAGAGTGAGGCCTCCCAGAGGTTCTCATCTCAGCACTAAGACCTGGTTCTACACAACTGCTTGCAAAACTCCAGTGCTAGGTGCCTCAGGCCAAACAACCAGTAAGACAGGAATATGGCCCCACCCATCATAAAAAATGAGATGACAAAAAAATAGGTTACAGATGAAGGAGCAAGGTAAAAACCTACAAGACCAAATAAATGAAGAGGAAATAGGCAAGCTACCTGAAAAAGAATTCAGAATAATGATAGTAAAGATGATCCAAAATCTCAGAAACAGAATGGAGAAAATACAGGAAACATTTAACAAGGACCTAGAAGAACTAAACAGCAAACAAACAGTGATGAACAACACAATGACTGAAATTAAAAATACTCTAGAAGGAATCAACAGCAGAATAACTGAGGCAGAAGAACAGATAAGTGAGGTGGAAGTTAAAATGGTGGAAATAACTGCCACAGAGCAGAATAAAGAAAAAAGAATGAAAAGAATTGAGGACAGTCTCAGAGACCTCTGGGACAACATTAAACACACCAACATTCGAATTATAGGGGTCCCAGAAGAAGAAGAGAAATAGAAAGGGTCTGAGAAAATATTTGAAGAGATTAGAGTCGAAAACTTCCGTAACATGGGAAAGGAAATAGCCACTAAAGTCCAGGAAGGGCAGAGAGTCCCATACAGGAAAAAAACCTAGGAGAAACACAAGAAGACACGTATTAATCAAACTAATAAAAATTAAATACAAAGAAAAAATATTAAAAGCAGCAAGGGAAAAGCAACAAATAACATACAAGGGAACTCCCATAAGGTTAACCGCTGATTTCTCAGCAGAAACTCTGCAGGCCAGAAGGGAGTGGCATGATATATTTAAAGTGATGAAAGGAAAAAACCTACAACCAAGATTACTCTAGCCAGCAAGGATCTCATTTAGATTCGACGGGGGAATCAAAAGCTTTACAGACAAGCAAAAGCTAAGAGAATTCAGCACCACCAAACCAGCTTTACAACAAATGCTACAGGAACTTCTCTAAGCAGGAAACACAAGAGAAGAAAAAGACCCACAAAAACAAACCCAAATCAATTAAGAAAATGGTAATAGGAGCATACATGTCGATATTCACCTTGAATGTAAATGGGTCAAATGCTCCAACCAAGACACAGACTGGCTGAATGAATACAAAAACAAGACCAGTATATATGCTGTCTATAAGAAACCCACTTCAGACCTAGGGACACATACAGACTGAAAGTGAGGGGCTAGAAAAAGATATTCCATGCAAATGGAAATCACAAGAAAGCTGGAGTAGCAATACTCAGATCAGACAAGATAGACTTTAAAATAAAGACTGTAACAAGAGATAAGGAAGGACACTACATAATGATCAAGGGATCAATCCAAGAAGAAAATACAACAATTATAAATATTTATGCACCCAACATAGGAGCACCTCAATACATAAGGCAAATGCTAACAGCCATAAAAGGGGAAATCAACAGTAAAACAATAATAGTGGGGGACTTTAACACCCCACTTACACCAATAGACAGATCATCCAGACAGAAAATAAATAAGGAAACACAAGCTTTAAATGACACAATAGACCAGATAGACTTAACTGATATTTATAGGACATCCTACTCGAAAGCGGAAGAATACACTTTCTTCTCAAGTGCATATGGAACGTTCTCCAGAATAGATCACATCTTGGGTCACAAATCAAGCCTTGGAAAATTTAAGAAAATTGAAACCTTGTCAAGCATCTTTTCCAACCACAGTGCTATGAGATTAGAAATCAGTTACAGGGAAAAAAATGTTAAAAACACAAACACACGGAGGCTAAACAGTGCACTGCTAAATAACCAAGAGATCACTGAAGAAATCAAAGAAGAAGAAAAAAAGAATACCTAGAAACAAATGACAATGAAAACATGACGATCCAAAACCTATGGGATGCAGCAAAAGCAGTTCTAAGAGGGAAGTTTATAGCAATTCAAGTTCACCTCAACAAACAAGAAAAATCTCAAATAGACAATCTAACCTTACACATAAAGCAACTAGAAAAAGAACAAAGAAAACCCAAAGTTAGTAGAAGGAAAGAAATAATAAAGGTCAGAGCAGAAATAAATGAAATAGAAACAAAGAAAACAATAGCAAAGATCAATAAAACTAAATGTTGGTTCTTGGAGAAGATAAACAAAATTGATAAACCTTTAGGCAGACTCATCAAGAAAAAAAGGGAGAGGACTCAAATCAATAAAATTAGAAATGAAAAAAGGAGAGTTTACAACTGACACTGCAGAAATACAAAGGATCATAAGAGAATACTACAAGCAACTATACGCCAACAAAATGGACAACCTGGAAGAAATGGACAAATTCTTGGAAAGGTACAACTTTCCAAGACTGAAACAGGAAGAATTAGAAAATGTAAAGAGACCAATCACAGGTGATGAAACTGAAACTGTGATTAAAAATCTTCCAACAAATGAAAGTCCAGGACCAGATGACTTCACAGGCGAATTCTATCAAACATTTAGAGAAGAGTTAACATCTATCCTTCTCAAACTTTTTCAAAAAACTGCAGAGGGAGGAACACTCCCAAAGCCGTTCTACGAGGCCACCACCACCCTGATACCAAAACCAGACAAAGATATCACAAAATAGAAAATTACAGACCAATATCATTGCTGAACATAGACCCAAAAATCCTCAACAAAATACTAGCAAACAGAATCCAACAACACATTAAAAGGATCATACACCATGATCAAGTGGGATTTATCCCAGGGATGCAAGGATTCTTCAATATACGCAAATCAATCAATGTGACACCATATTAACGAATTAAAGAATAAAAACCATATGATCATCTCAATAGAAGCAGAAAGAGCTTTTGACAAAATTTAACACCATTTATGATAAAAACTCTCCAAGAAGTGGGCATACAGGGAAACTACCTCAACATAATAAAGGCCATATATGACAAACCCACAGCAAACATCATTCTCAATGGTGGAAAACTGAAAGCATTTCCTCTAAGATCAGGAACAAGACAAGGATGTCCATTCTCACCACTACTATTCAACATAGTTTTGGAAGTCCTAGCCACGGCAATCAGAGAAGAAAAAGAAATAAAAGGAATACAAATTGGAAAAGAAGAAATAAAACTGTCACTGTTTGCAGGTGACTTGATACTATACATAGAAAATCCTAAATATGCCACCAGAAAACTACTAGAACTAATCAATGAATTTGGTAAATTTGCAGGATACAAAATTAATGCACAGAAATCTCTTGCATTCCTATACACTAACAACAAAAGATCATAGAGAGAAATTAAGGAAACACTCCCATTTACCATTGCAACAAAAAGAATAAAATACCTAGGAATAAACCTACCTAAGGAGGCAAAAGACCTGTACTCAGAAAACTATAAAACACTGATGAAAGAAATCAAAGATAACACAAACAGATGGAGAGATATACCATGCTCCTGGATTGGAAGAACCAATATTGTGAAAATGACTTACTACCCCTAAGCAATGTACAGATTCAATGCAATCCCTATCAAATTACCAATGGCATTTTTCACAGAATTAGAAGAAAAAATTATACAATTTGTATGGAAACACAAAAGATCCCAAATAGCCAAAGCAATCTTGAGAAAGAAAAATGGAGCTGGAGGAATCAGGCTCCCCGACTTCAGACTATACAACAAAGCTACAGTAATCAAGACAGTATGGTACTGGAACAAAAACAGAAATATAAATCAATGGTACAGGATAGAAAGCCCAGAGATAAACCCATGCACCCATGGTAACCTAATATATGACAAAGGAGGCAATATACAATGGAGAAAAGGCAGCCTCTTCAATAAGTGGTGCTGGGGAAACTGGACAGCTACATGTAAAAGAATGAAATTAGAACACTTCCTAACATCATACACAAAGATAAACTCAAAATGGATTAAAAACCTAAATGTAAGGCCAGACACTATAAAACTCTTAGAGGAAAACATAGGAAAAACACTCTTTGACATAAATCACAGCAAGATCTTTTATGACCCACCTCCTAGAGTAATGAAAATAAAAACAAAAATAAGTGAATGGGGCCTAATTAAACTTAAAAGCTTTTCCACAGCAAAGGAAACCATAAACAAGATGAAAAGACAACCCACAGAATGGGAGAAAATATTCGCAAACGAAGCCACAGACAAAGGATTAATCTCCAAAATATACAAAGAGCTCATGCAGCTCTATACCACAAAAAACAAACAACCCAATCAAAAACTGGGCAGAAGACCTGAATAGACATTTCTCCAAAGAAGACATACAGATGGCAAAGAGACACATGAAAAGATGCTCAACAGCACTTATTATTAAAGAAATGCAAATCAAAACTACAATGAGGTATCACCTCACACCAGTCAGAATGGCCATCATCAGAAAATCTACAAACAATAAATGCTGGAGAGGGTGTGGAGAAAAGGGAACCCTCCTACACTGTTGGTGGGAATGTAAATTGGTACAACCATTATGGAGAACAGTATGGAGGTTCCTTGAAAAAACTAAAAATAGAGCTACCATATTATCCAGCAATCCCACTCCTGGGCATATATCCAGAGAAAACCATAATTCAAAAATACACATGTACGCCAATGTTCATTGTGGCACTATTTACAATAGCCAGGACAAGGAAGCAACCTAAATGTCCATCAACAGATGAATGGATAAAGAAGATGTGGTACATATATATATAATGGAATATTACTCAGCCATAAAAAGATATGAAACTTGGTCATTTGTAGAGATGTGGATGGACCTAGAGTCTGTCATACAGAGTGAAGTAAGTCAGAACGAAAAACAAATATCGTATATTAATGTATATAGGTGGAATCTAGAAAAATGGTACAGATGAACCTATTTGCAGGGCAGGAATAGAAAGGCAGACATAGAGAATGGATGTGTGGACAAGGTGGGGGGGAAGGGGAAGGTGGGATGAATTGGGAGATTAGGTTTGACATAAATACAGTACCATGTGTACAACAGATAGCTAATGGGAACCTCCTATATAGCACAGGGAGCTCAGCTCAGTGCTCTGTGATTGCCACGTTGGGTGGGATGGGGGGCAGTGGGAGAGGTCCAAGAGGGAGGGGATGTGTGTATGTGTATGGCTGATTCACTTCCACAGTGCAGCAGAAACTAACACAACATTGTAAAGCAATTATACTCCAATTAAAAAAAACAAAAAAGGCAACCTGAGTGTTTAAGAGCCTGCCAGTAGGAACTAATGATCCAGGACACCTGGTAAAAGGAGACAAAGGCACCAAGAAAAGGCTCAGCAGAGAGGTAGAGTTACTCAGACACAATGTTACTGGCCATGGGATAATCTGTAGATTTGCAACATTAAAACATGCAGCAGAAACAGTAGAAGCTGTGATACCTAGAAGATCTTTCTTATGACCTAGAATAATGAAAATCTAACCAACTTCCTTTGTAGAAATAGCTCAGTCCTGTTTAATACAAAGAACCAAGCAATCAATTAACTTATTAGAAGAGATCAAAAAATAACACAGAAAGTAGAAGAGAGAAGACAGGCAGTGGGGAAAGAGAAAGGTAGATGGGAGGAAGGGGAGAGGAGGGAGGAAGGGAGGGAGGGGTAGGAGAGAGAGAGAGAGAGTAATTTTTTCCCTCGGAGCTAACCTGGGGGTGTAGACTCATTAAATAAAGAGCATGTCTTTACTTGAGACATGGCATTAGGCTTGAACTAATGCCATGAATAAGACATCAATTTTCTGCTAGTGCCACTGAGAAGAGATGAAGAGCTTCCAATGGTTTGGAGCAGCTTAGTGATAACCAGGAGCCTGCAGTCTGTTTGACAAGTTTATTTCAGAAATGGACAAAGAATGAAGTGAAACAACAAAATTTATGTCCCCTTTTGGTCCACAGCTGAAACATCAAGCTCCAATGTAAGAGATGAATGCAGTATCATCCCCTCAAGTGTTTTGTTCTCAATAATATGTGCTTGCCTGCTCCAGGAGAACAATATTTGTTAGAAAATGCAACCGTACATAATCCAACTAATGGACATTGTTACCATGCCTATGTTTTGCTTTAAAATACTTCAGCATAAATAGCATGTGTTAGTTTAAGTAAAGCCTTAGGTGTAGTGTGTTGTCCTAAGCAGAAATTCCCATCACAGGGATGGTCAGTAAGCTACTTAGTTGTAGTTAATTGGGAAGCCCACACTCCAGAGGAGACTAGCACAGCCTTCAGGTATCTTTTTCTCCATCCACACCAGAGGCTTAGGAAATTAGCATAAAGATTATTAGAAATGGGCTCTCAGTGATGAAATTAATGACACCCCGGATATATAGAGGAGGTAAAATCACATAGTTTCAAGAGACTCCCCACCCTATAATAAAAATTTAACCTGACCTGTAGCCTGTGCCCGCTGTCCTGTATCCAGCTGGGAGGTCAGAAGACATCTGTTTGCCTGATGTCACCTGTCAGGGTAACAGAATCCTGTCTCAGGAAATCGGTGTGTCTGCCTCAACTAAACCTTCCATGTAATGGGTAGTTAAATCACGTAAAGTCAGAGACCTGAGACCTCCTCAGCCTTAAAGAGCAGAACAAGCTAGCCTGGCCCTGCTTAGTAATAAATGTTAATGAATGTCTATATGTGACAGAATTTTGTTTGAGAATTTCTTTCATCGTCACTTCATATCAAGGTGATGAGAGAGGAGCATCAAACCGTTGAAATCTCCTATTATCTACCAAAACTAACTTAAGAGCTGTGCATTTCCAAAATGGCCTGAGTCAACTTGCTATAGATAAACAATTAAGTTTAACAGGAACTGCTGCTTTCAAATTTGCCTTTCAAGTGCTGGAAAGTTCAGCTCGAGAGAGAGTTCCTGCAGCATCAGGCCACTCGAGCCTAGATACTGACAATTCTAGCTGCGGATTATGGCACCTATCCCTGCTGTGACGTTGGCCTAACCCTTCCGATTACTGAAACAGGTTGCCTCACGTTACACTGGCCAGTTGGTTCCCAGCTATGAATGCTGCTCTCAGCACTTCAAGATTTGCTGTGATTTTCTACACCACAAGACTTATGTGTCCAATGTCTCTCTCTATCTCTCCCTCTCTCTCTCTGTATATATATATTTATATGCCTAGGATATTAATGTGGAAGATTAATATAATGAGGAAGATTAGTGTATACTTTAGACAGAATGTGTTCTACTAAAGTGAGCACTGACTCACAAGAATGTCTAACATACAATTAACAATTCAACATTAAGCCATTTAAAATATAAGGCATCAGGGTTTCCCTGGTGGCGCAGTGGTTAAGAATCCATCTGCCAACACTCTATGATATAAATCACAGCAAGATCCTTTTTGACCCACCTCCTAGAGAAATGGAAATAAAGACAAAAATAAACAAATGGGACCTAATGAAACTTCAAAGCTTTTGCACAGCAAAGGAAACCATAAACAAGACGAAAAGACAGCCCTCAGAATGGGAGAAAATATTTGCAAATGAAGCAACTGACAAAGGCTTAATCTCCAAAATATACAAGCAGCTCATGCAGCTCAATATCAAAAAAACAAACAAACCAATCCAAAAATGGGTGGAAGACCTAAATGACACTTCTCCTAAGAAGATATACAGATTGCCAGCAAACACATGAAAGGATGCTCAACATCACTAATCATTAGAGAAATGCAAATCAAAACTACAATGAGGTATCACCTCACACCAGTCAGAATG
This sequence comes from Balaenoptera acutorostrata, assembly GCF_949987535.1. Lineage (NCBI taxonomy): Eukaryota > Metazoa > Chordata > Mammalia > Artiodactyla > Balaenopteridae > Balaenoptera > Balaenoptera acutorostrata. Next base: position 48,701,458 of record NC_080077.1, read on the forward strand.
GCCATCATCAGAAAATCTACAAACAATAAATGCTGGAGAGGGTGTGGAGCAAAGGGAACCCTCTTGCACTGTTGGTGGGAATGTAAACTGATACAGCCACTATGGACAACAGTATGGAGGTTCCTTATAAAACTAAAAATAGAACTACCATATGACCCAGCAATCCCACTACTGGGCATATACCCTGAGAAAATCATAATTCAAAGAGTCATGTACCACAATGTTCATTGCAGCTCTATTTACAATAGCCAGGACATGGAGGCAACCTAAATGTCCATTGACAGATGAATGGATAAAGAAGATGTGGCACATATATACAATGGAGTATAACTCAGCCATAAAAAGAAACGAAATTGAGTTATTTGTAGTGAGGTGGATGGACCTAGAGTCTGTCATACAGAGTGAAGTAAGTCAGAAAGAGAAAAACAAATACCATATGTTAACACATATATATGGAATCTGAAAAAAAAAATGGTTCTGAAGAACCTAGGGGCAGGACAGGAATAAAGACGCAGATGTAGAGAATGGACTTGAGGACACGGGGAGGGGGAAGGGTAAGCTGGGACGAAGTGAGAGAGTGGCATGGACATACATATACTACCAAATGTAAAATAGAGAGCTAGTGGGAAGCAGCCACATAGCACAGGGAGATCAGCTCGGTGCTTTGTGACCACCTAGAGGGGTGGGACAGGGAAGGTGGGAGGGAGATGCAAGAGGGAGGAGATGAGGATATATGTATATATAGAGCTGATTCACTTTGTTACAAAGCAGAAACTAACACACCATTGTAAAGCAATTAGACTTCAATAAAGATGTTTAAAAAAATTTTTTTTAATAAATAAATAAATAAAGTGGGTTTCTTGCAGGAAAAAAAAAAATCTGCCTGCCAATGCAGGGGACATGGGTTCAAGCCCTGGTCCAGGAAGATCCCACATGCTGCAGAGCAACTAAGCCCGTGCACCACAACTACCGAGCCTGCGCTCTAGAGCCCGCAAGCCACAACTACTGAGCCCATGCGCCACAACTACTGAAGCCTGCGTGCCTAAAGCCCGAGCTCCGCAACAAGAGAAACCACCGCAGTGAGAAGCCCGCGCACCACAATGAAGAGTAGCCCCCACTCGCCACAACTAGAGAAAGCCTGCGCACAGCAGCCAAGACCCAATGCAGCCAAAAAATAAATAAATTAAAAAAAAAACAACAAGGCATCAATGTAGCTTATGTTCAACAAATACATTTTCAGCTGAGACTGAATTGTAGCTTTGGAATAGAAATAACTTAGACAAAGAGTATTTGACTCAAAATATAGAAGGCTTGATGATAGCAAATTGGCCCATCACAACTAACATTTTTAGCCATGTTTCCTTACAAGGTCTCAAAACATTTTACCAAGAGTTTTCATTTCTTAATTTCAAAAGCATTGCTGTGCTCACTTAGCAGTGCTCACTTAGCAGATGAATAAACTGAAGAATAAAAATTCCTTTGTTTGGTCCTCCAGTGGCATATGAAAAGTCAAAGACCAAAGGAAAGTGACTCTTTGAGCATATCTTCCTTCAAATCCAAATCATACAGGTAGGTATTCTGTCCTACAAATTAGTCCTACAAAGACTATAAAGAAAAATAGCAGTGATCTTCCTCACCCTTGCCCATACCCAGTCCTGCTTTCCAATGGCACCCAGTTTTTAATCTTTTAACTATTTCCTCTAGTATTCATTCACGTTTTAAAATAAGATACGCATGCTGCTATTCTTAGTTTATGAATTTTACATGGTAACCTATGGGTTCCCTATGGTGGAAATTGAAGACTCTGTCTCTTGAGCTCACTGGCAAGATTAAATTTACACAAAGAAGTCAGAATATGAAGAAGAAAGAAAATTTGAGGAGAATTCTTTGAAGAAATTTATGCTGTGATAACCAGTTCTTTCTCCGCCAAAAGGGCAGGGATGGAATGTCAGTTTCAACTTCCTTAGCTTCAAGTCCGAAGAAAATGGGCTTCAAAGTGACCACCAGAGGGAATCACACGTCGTCCCCTAGTGGAACACAGTAGAAATGTCTCTAACTCCTGCCCAGGAAATCTTGAAGGAAAGAGAAGCCAGTAGGCTGCTTTGGTGACAAGACAGAGAGAAAGCTGGGTCTGTGTTGAGAACTGTGCTTCCCTCTGATGGTGGGTCAAACATCTGTGAAACTCAGGATCCAGATGTAGAACCTACAGAGTGTATGGCGGACACAACCTAAGATGACCTCCAATGAGTCACAATCCCATAGAATTCCCTCCTCTAGAATATGCGCAGAAACTCTGACTGGCCTCTAGCTGATAGAACATGGCAAAAGTGATTGGATGTCGCTTCTTTGATTATGCTACATTGTGTGGTGAAGTGTTGGAGTGTCCCTCCCTTGATTAGGCAAAGAGGATGGGATAGTCACTTGTGTCACATTGCATTCCATTGCATAAGACTTCCTCTTTGCAACCAGGCTAGAGATTCAACTTCTGTCTTTGAAAGAGTAGTTGCCATGCTGTCAAAGCACCTTGAGAGGGAATATGACAGAGAACTGCATGTTCTAGGAGTTAAGAGCAGTCCCTGGTTGATGACCAGCAAGAAAACATGGACCCCAATCCTACAACCACTAGGAAATGAGTTCTGCCATCAATCTCATGAGCTTGGAAGAGGACCCTGAGCTCCAGAAAGAAATGCATCCCATGTGAACTTTGACTGTAGCCTTGTGAGACCTTAAGCAGAGAACCCAGCTAAGTTGTGCCCAGACTCCTGACCCATGGAAACTGAGATAAGAAATGTGTGTGGGGCTTCCCTGGTGGTGCAGTGGTTGAGAATCTGCCTGCCAATGCAGGGGACACGGGTTCGAGCCCTGGTCTGGAAAGATCCCACATGCCGCAGAGCAACTAGGCCCGTGAGCCACAACTACTGAGCCTGTGTGTCTGGAGCCTGTGCTCCGCAACAAGAGAGGCCGCGACAGTGAGAGGCCTGTGCACTGCGATGAAGAGTGGCCCCCACTTGCTGCAACTAGAGAAAGCCCTTGCACAGAAACGAAGACCCAACACAGCCAAAAATAAATAAATATATTAATTAAAAAAAAAGAAATGTGTGTGATTTCAAGCCACTAAGTTTCTGGTAATTTTTTTATGCAACAAAATAAAATGAGTACAATCGAAATGCTGTTCTGAGGTAATATCAGAAAGGATCCTGCCCAGAGCACAAAAAGATCTCTGACAACAGGAATCCATGGAGTGATCATCTAAAACCACAAGCTGATTGAGGGTTGGGAGTGGCCTGTCGAAGGACAATATGCACTGCCCATAACAAAGAGGTACCTGATGATGGGAGCCTCCAAAGAACTCACAGGTCAGGGGAGAAGAGGTGAACTGTCTGACAAGTCTAGAGAGCACACAGCCACCGTAAACAAAGAATGCTCTTAACAGGGCCTAATCCACAAATAGCACATTGAGTGGCCTATCAACGGAATCCTTGCCTGACCTAGGAATGAGCCTTCCTAGCACCGTGAGACAAATTGGTCATGAATTGCCTCCTAAACCTGGGTCAAATTTATGACCAGTAAGGGGCACTGTAAACAAAGAATGTTCCCTGCCATTGCAGTTCTACGAAGATCAAATCATTAGCCACTGCAGTTACTGACCTACAACTACACCCTGAAAGGAATTCAGGGTGAAGCATTCTGTCTTTTGGATACATGGGCCCCTAGGTAGTTAAAATGAACATCTAAGGAAGAATTTCAGTGACCCCAGATTCTTGCATCTCCCCATACATAGAAAAGCACTAAAAGCATTGAGATGTCTGATCCTCATGACTAGCAGTAACCTTTCACTGAGATCTTGAATGCATGTATATATACTGGCTCCTCCTATACCTCTTTGGAACAGTTTCTCAGAGCTACCTGAGAGGCTGTCTTCTGTCTCCTAGGCTATAGTCTTCAGTAAGACACTGAATAAACTCGACTCACAGCTCTTAATGTTGTGTTTTATTCAAGTTGAAACCACAAAGGGCCAGGGCAAATTCCCCATTTCCCGACCCATAGTGTGTTAGTAAAACAGCTATCCAGAGAGGGAAAAGTCCTGATTTATAACACTTGCCAATTTCTGTGGTGTAAACATATCCACCATGACTGATTTCAAGCTACCAATAGCTTAACAATCTTCTCGTAATTTTCCTGATATTTAACAACTGGCTCTTGGGAGCCAGTGCTCTAATACACCAGGGCTGCCTCTACTTCCTCCACCCTCGAGGGATCAGCCAGCCTCCAGGAGTAGGGGCTGAGGGGAGAGAACAGAAGTCTCACCTTCAACAATAGGTCTTCAGTCCGGGGGAGGGTGAGAAGAGACTTAACCTTGATTGGAGATTGATGTGTTGGTTCATACCTCAGACTGGACTGTTAGAAAGTTGAGACTCCATGTTCATGACTTAAGAAGATGTAGAACTGCCTATTTTACATGGGTGAATGAAAGGTCGCAGGACCTGCCCAGATTTTCATATACATACTCACATGCGCACACACACACCCACATATATAATGTGCCAACAAAATATGTAAATTAATTATCTCTGTAGGTTAACTAACCAAGATAGAGATAAAAATTGCAGAGCTACCATTTTCTTTCTTTCTTTCTTTTAAAACGATTTCCTAATATTCCCCTCTTTTCTCAAAATGCCTTTCTAAATGAGGTGACTCATAAATTCCAAAGTTCTAAATAGACGAATGAATGATTAAATGACTAAAGTAGATTTCCTAATGTGTTTGTCTGTTTAAAAGTGCTTTCACCATCTCAGGAAGCCCCCTGCTTAAATGCTCATTCAGTTAAGGCATGCACAAAGGTGCTCTGCTGTGGGGCATCTCGGGAGATGTCAGGGAAAAAAACCATCTGATTTTAAAAGCAGTGCGATGTGAGTGGCTTTTCATACCTAAATGGACCTGACAGCTAAGTGTGGCTAACACGAATATCTGCTTCAGGAAACTCAGAGTACAGAAGAGGAAATGACACTTCAACGTTGGGTGGAGCTAGACCTCTGGGGTCAAGATGAATCTGTCTGCACTGTTTCTCCTGGATTTCCACTCACAGGTCCTTGGGTGAGGCATCTGGGAGCAGTTTGTACAGTTGTCATGGGTTACCCTCCTTTGAGAATATTCTCCAAGGGACTGAAGCCCCAAAATTTCCCAGGTATACTAAGTTCTGGAAGAATATCATTTTGAGTCTTACATCAAAGAGCAAGACATGAGTTGCCCATACAGCTATTCTTTGTACACACTATTACGGTACTTCTCAAACTGAACTCTTGCCTCCATTGATTCTGTTCAAGTGAAACTAGCAAACAATGCTTAATAGAAAGAGCCCAAAAGTAAAGAGTCTCTTTGACATATTTATATCTTCATAGAATTTTTGGACTATCCTTGCTCTCAGCTGGTGACCTTAATTCTCACTTCACAGGGAAAATAGAAGCAATGAGAAGAAAATTTCCACAGGCATCTACTAAAGTATCTACCTACATTCTCTGCATACTCACCTCTTCCATGGATGAAATTTCCATTCTCCAAAGTGTCAGCCCCTCTCTGTGTGTACTACATCCCATCCCCCTTGCCTAATGAAGGATGTCGATCTACCAGTTCTCTCTATCTCCTACACCATTATTTTTCACTGTCTGTTGGATCATTTCTATCAGGATTCAAACATGCTATTATGTGTTCCATCTTAAAAAGGAAAAAAAAAGCACTTGTTCTGACCCTACTTGCCCTACCAATGCCCTTCCTTTATTCCCCTTTGCAGCAAATTGCCTGGCTATTCTCTTGTTCCTTTTCTCCATCCTGTCTTGAATCCATTCAGTCAGGCTTTTGCCCTCACCCCTCCACTGAGACTGCTCTTGACAAAGTCGTAATTTCCATGCTACTAAATCCAGTGGTCAATTCTCATTGACTGTCTGTCAACTCAGCATGTGACAAGGTTGATCACTCACTCCTCTTTTTTTTTTTTAAGGTATATTGTGGTCTGTACTTTTTTTTTAATAAATTTATTTATTTATTTATTTTTGGCTATGTTGGGTCTTCGTTGCTGCGCACGGGCTCTCTCTAGTTGCAGTGAGCAGAGGCTCACTTCGTTGTGGTGCATGGGCTCCTCACTGTGGTGGCTTCTCTTTGTTGCGGAGCATGGGCTCTAGGCGTGCAGGCTTCAGTAGTTGCGGCACGGGGGCTCAGTAGTTGTGGTTCACAGGCTCTAGAGCGCAGGCTCAGTGATTGTGGTGCATGGGCTTAGTTGCTCCGCAGCATGTGGGATCTTCCTGGACCAGGGCTCGAACCCATGTCCCCTGCATTGGCAGGCAGTTAGTTTATGTGGTTTCCAGGATGACACACTCCCAGTTTTCCTTCTTCCTCACTGCTCACTCTTTCCCTGTCTCCTGAATTGGTTCTTCTAATTCTCCCTGAAGATTAGTGGTGGAGAGCGCCAAGCTCGGTCCTCGGCCTCTTCTCTTCTCCATCTACCCTCACTCCCTTAGTGATCTCATCAGGTCCCCTGACTTCCTCATTATTTATATGCTGATGACTTCCAAATGTTGATCTTCACTTTGGACCTCTCTCCCAAATTCTAGACTCGTATAGCCAACTGCTTCCTTCATATCTTCAGTAGGATGTCTAACCTCTCAAATTTAACATATCCAAAACTGAGCTCCTGAGTTCCCAAAACCTGTTCCAGCTGCAGCCTTCTCCACCTCATCTGGGGAAAACTCCATCCTTCTATTTTCTCAGGCCAAAAACTTTAGCGTTATCCTTGATTCTTCTCTTTCCCTGATACATACAACCAGTCGGAAGATCGTACTGGCTTTATCTTCAGACTCTGACCACTTCTTACCATGCCCCCTACTCCCTGATGGTCCACGCACTGTCCTCTCTCATCTGAATTACTACAATGGCCTTCTATAAGTCTCCCAGCATCCATTATTGCCCTCTAGTGTCTTTTGCAATATAACAGCCATTAATTTGAAACATAAACTCTGTTATCTCCTGCAAGGCAGTTGCCTCAAGGGAGGCCACTGCAGAGTCTTCAGGCTGAAAGATACTAGCTTCCTTAGTCACAGAGGAATAGATGCTTCTACTGACAAAGTAAGCAGAGTTTTGAGGTACATTCTACAGCTACATTAGCTTCTACATGTTCCCATCCCTATTTTCAGGGTCCATTACTTCGAAATCAATACCATCACTTCAACATAAGAGATCCTGAAAGGTTTTGAATTCAATTTACTGCTTCAGGTTACCACCATACTGACTATGTTGCATAGGTTTCAATATACAGTGTTTTTCTTGTCACTACTTTTTCCCTAGTTTGTAATTGGGTTTGATATCCTTGTTACACCAAGAGTTCTTTGAAAGACTGCTTTTAAATTTCTAAATGCATATATATTTTTAAAAACTATTCTACTCTTGTTAATGCCCACTTTTGTTGCACCTATGTGAGACAGTATGTTATGCATGGTTTCTTCTTTCTTGAATGTATAAAGATTTTATATGTGCTCTAATACATGGACAGTGAGTATATCTATTTCCTGTGTGCTTGAAAAACGACTGTATTCTCTACTTTTACATCTGGTTAATATGTTAATTTTGTTTATCAAATTCCCTCTAGCCTTTCATATTTTGTATTGACTTGATTTGTCAATTTCTGACAAAGGTACATTAAGGTTTATACCTTTGAATCTATAAAAACAAAACAGAGGGGAGAAAAATACCTGTAGTGGCTCCCATCACATGCAGAGAAAAAACCCAAGTCTTTACAGCAGCTGCAAAGCCCCTGTTGCCTCATCACGTCTCTGGCCTCTTTTCCTATTTTTCTTCTCCTCCTTCCTCACTTTTAGCTCCATTCCAGCCAGAAGCCTCTTTGCTGCTCCCCCAACATGACCTTTGCTCTGAGTGTTCCCTCTGCCTGGAATGCTCTTCCCCAGGATCCACCCAGCTAACTCCCTCACCGCCTTCAAATCTTTGCTCAAATCTCACCACTTCAATGAGAGCTACCCTCTCACCTTATTTAATATACAACTGTTCCCACCCCCAATTGGCAGTTTCAATCCCCCTTACCCTGCTCTATTTTTTCTCTTTTTCATAGCATTTATATCACCTTTTAACATACTATGTAAATTACTTATTTTGCTTATTCTTTATTGTCTATCTTCCCTACTTGAAAGTAAACTGTGAGAGACAGATGTTTGCCTGTTTTGTCAACTAGTTTATTCCAGAACCCTAGAACTGTGCCTGGCACATGGTAAAGACTTTGTAAACATCTGATAAATGAATGCCCTATCCTTAGATGGAGGCTTTCATTTTCGTCATTCTTTCTGAGAACATTCATTGCATTGCGAGACCTTTCTCAACTCTCTACTAGGAAAAATAAATAAGATTGTATTTGTGTTCCAGTAGTTCATTAGCAATAGGTCTTGTTATGAGATCAGATCACAGTACAACTATTTGCCAGTTATTTAATTTAAAAGGGTAGTAATTTAGTTAATATAAATGTATGTTACTGTTACCCAAAAGACTACCCATGGCCAGCATTTCTTAACTCTTTTTGGCTTACTGTTCTCATTAAGAATCCCCAGAAAAAATGTACGTATATTTTTTTTTTCTTCAATTTCAGAGAGTCTAAGAAACCCCTGACACTTCCTCATGAATCTCTAGGCATTCACAGACCTCTGTAAAAGGCTCCATGCACACATAACACTCACAGAGACATGTACAAACACTTTGGATATAATTTACATGGACTCTCTGATTTCAATCTTTTTTTCCAGTACATCTTATTTTAACTTTTCCCTACATCTTACCAAGTTGGTTTTTTTGGGGTTTTTTTTTTTTTCTGTTTATTGAAATAACTTTAGAGTGTTTCAGTTTCCCAAAAAGCTTGCAAGTAAAGGACAACCACATGAAAATCCTGCTGGAAAGATATCGTGTAAATTTCCACTTCAAAGTGAATGAAATGCAAAATGAAGATGTGGAAATAATTTCCTGGCCCATAAATATTTAATAAGCTTTCAGGTTGATGGGTGTCAAGTGGCAAACTTATAATGTACTGTGCTTAGAAATAAAATACACAGTCTCATGAAGTTCTTTGTGTGACAAACCATTCAATCTACCAATTATATTCCTTATACTCAGAATCATTTATGCCTTATTAGTTAGTATATTCTTAATTATAATTATAAAAGGCAGCTCTGGTTGTGGTCTCTGAGCAATTTTTACTATAAAAAGTTTAAAAGTCTATAGGGGAAATGGCATAGGCAGGCTCTGTTTGCAAAACCACAGACAAGTGGTTTTGCAATACCTGAAGTATATGAGGCTCTCCTGTGCCACTTTACAATTATGTGTTGTAGTTTCCCTGACTCAACCACAGTCCTATTGAACTAGAATCTCCCAGGTGGTGCCCAGGCACGTACTTTTGAAAAACTTCCAGATGAGTTTTTCAAGACCAGTTGAGAAGCCCTGCACAGGCCGTGAGATGTTTTTGTTTGTTTGTTTGTTTAGTTTTTATTTTGGGGTAATATTTGATTTATAGAAAAGTTGCTAAAATCGAACAGAGTGTTCCCATATACTTTCATCCAGCTTCTCCTAATCTTAATATTTTACAAACCCATGGATCATTTGCCAAAACTAAGAAATTAACATTAATACATTACCTTTATTTAAGCTACAGACTTCATTTGGATTTCACCAGTTTTTCCACTAATGTTCTTTCTCTGTCCCAGGATCCAAGGCACCACACTGCATTTAAGCATCATGTCTCCTTAGTCTCCTCTATCTGTGAAAGTTTCTTAGTCTTTCTTGTTTTTCATGACCTTCACACTTTTGAAGAGTACTGGTCAGATATTTTGTAGAACAACCCTGAATTTTAGTTTATCTGTTGTTTTCTCATGATTTGGGGGAAGAATACCCCAGAGGTGATGTGCCCCACTCATGCCCTCATAAGGGCGACCATGATGTTAAAGTCACTAATCACTGGTGTGGTGATCACGTGGTTAAGGTGCTGTCTGCTAGTTTTCTCCACCGTACAGGGACAAGTTTTCCCTTTTCGTCTAACAACATTCATTAGAGGAGTGGCACTAAGTCTAGCTTACACTAAAGGAGAAGAGAATTAAGCTCTACCCCCCCAGAGAGGGGAGTGGTATCTACATAAATTATTTGGAATTCTTCTGTAAGAAAGATTTGCCTCTTCTCCCCCATTTATTTATTTATTCAACCATTTATTTATGTTAGTATAAAAGTAGGATTTTTAAAAAAATTATTTGGGTTATAATTCAATTCTCTCTCTCTCTCTCTTTTTTTTTTTTTTTGCTCAAATTGTTTCACCTTTTAGCATTTCAAGCTCTTTCAAGTTGGTTCCTATGTCCTTTTGACATGCTCCATCTTTTTTTTTTAAATGCATTTCCTCTCAATCTGGCACTACGAGTGCTTCAGGATCATCTTTGATTTTCTGTGACCCAGAGCTAGAATCAGATATTTCTCTAAGGAGCTTTGGTTCCTAATGTTGGAAAATGACTTCTGGAAACCAAGTCCAAGTGCTGGTGTGCTTGTTGCTACTGAGATTTCACTGTTTCTTGGCCCTCTCAAAGGACAGAGCTAGGAAATATATACATGTGTACTAACCCATGTACACACACATATCAATAATTGTTTTGTATCCATCTATCTGTTCAAATATTAAATTAAACATGCGTTTGTACTGATGTTTCCAGCTTTAATCTACCACCAGGTTTATTTCAGCCTTCCCCACTTGCTTATTTGTAACTTCTGTCCCTCGCAGTGAGAAACCTGACTCTCATTATCTGCAATTTATTTACATATTTGTTTATTGCTTGTATACTTGTAAAGCAGTTTCACAATTGCCAACCCATAACCCTGTAAAAAATGAATTTACCAACAAGAGTACAGTGTTTATGTATAGTTCTTTTCATTTTTAGCTTTAAAGCATCTAGTAAAAACACTATTTTCCAAAGTTACTTAGGTCAGCCCTTTTTTACTCCATCAGTTTGTTTTTAAATAATAATTTTGCCTTGTCACGCAAGTAACATATTCTTGTTGTAGAGATAAGAGCAAGCAAAAAAAGAAAATACAACTCATCCAATACTATGACTTAGCAATAACAAGATAACCACAGCTTACATTTTGGTGGACTGTGTGTATGTGTGTTATTTTTTACTAATATTGAAATTATTCTTTATATTTTTTTGTATGATTTTTTTTTATCTAATATTATGGATCCTTAAGGAACTATAAGTTTATAGACAGAAGCATCTGCCATTAAGATTCATGTTATAAAGCCCACTCTGGTGGCATGGAGAGAATACAGTGGAGGTGAAGGGAAGGAAGGAGATATTGAAATCAGAAACAGTAGTTAGGCAGATAGAATTACCTAGACCGAGAGATGATATATGACATATTTAGAGTAACAGTGGGAATAGCTGGATTTGAGAGGCATTCAGGATAGAACTGCCAGGATTTTAGCAAATGATTGGATACTGGAGTGAGGCAGAAAGAAGAGTTGAAGACATCTGATATTTTAAGATGAAATGGACCCATAAGCAGTGATGACATTTATCAATGTCCATGAAGAACACAAAGCAAAGGATGGGTTTTACAGAGACGGTGATAGTTTTATTTTTATACGTATTGAGTTTGAGATGCTTCAGGTCTTCCAGCTGGAGCAGGTCAAAGATTAGTTGGAAGTTTGTGTCTGGTGCTCAGATAAGAGGATCAAGCTGGAGGCAGAACTTGTAGAGAAAATACTGGAGTTCACACCAAGAGATTGGGTGAAATCAATCAGGGTGATGTGGAAAGCTGAAGAAAAGAACAACAAACAGAGTTGGAAATTTAGATAACATTTAATATTTGGTCAAAGGAAGAGGAATCAGCAAAGGAAAGAGAAGAAAGGGAAAAGTGGTCCAAGAGCTAAGAAGAGAGGGGAGTGGTCCAAGAGCTAAGAAGAAGAGAACCAAAGGTGAGTTGTATCTAGAAAGTAAGAAGTGCGCAGAGTTCAGAGAATGGAGTGGTCAACTGTTCCAGTGCTGCAGTCACAAAGATGAGGAGGTTTCCAAGGACTGAAGGAGGCAAGGACATTGAAGTAACACGTGTCAACTCTCCTTCCAAGAATGTGAAGGTGAAAAAAAGCAGAATCACAGAGTGGTATCTTGAGGAGAATTTAGGGTAGATGAGAGGCATTGTTTCCTTTCTTTCTCTCCTTATTAGGACTGGGGACACTGACAGGGCAAAGGTTGGAGGTGAGGAGGCTCTCCAAAGTCTGACGGCCAAGTGGGTCTCCTGTCCTTTAAGTTACCCTTATAGCCCAAAGGCCTAGTGAGGAGTTACTGCCAAATGTGAAGAAAGTAGAAATTCTTAGTGTGGGTTATGTGAGGGCAGGGCTGACAAAAAATATTCTGAGTCTTCACTGTTTATACACACACAAGGAGAAGGCCAAAAGAAATAATAAAAAAGATTACTTGTTTAAAATGGTGTTTGGGAGAGTTATTGTATAACACAGTTAAAGCTATAGTTAGAAATTCTGGGATTCCTTGAAGAAAACCATAGTAACACAATTTTGTGCTTTTTACCCATGATGTGGTTTTTAAACTCAGTCAATCTACAATGCTCAAGTGGTTCAAGAACAATAATACAATGTGTTTCCTGAGGGTTTCAGATATGTAAAGACCTTGAGCATGAGTGGAACTCCAGTGAACCACTATAATACTGTGAGAAAAATCTAAGCCTCAAAAGAAAAATCTACATTTCATTGCTTGTGTGGGAGTAAATGTTTTAGATTTGTCTAAACAAACAATTTCAACTTATTTATTTATGCTACATTTTATAGAAGAATCCACTGAAAACATAAACAACCCTGAACTGCAATATGGGCTGCTTATTTATTGAATGGCTCTTTTTAAAGATAATAATCATGTGAGTCACAGAAGTTAACTGTTCCCTTTTGTAACACAATGTGGAATTTCTTTTTATGTGAACAAAGATACAATTATTTACAAGTAAAATAAAAAAGAATTTCTTTTTAATTTTTGAAATTAAGAACACAGATTTATATCAAACTTTGACTGAATACAGATAGAAATTCTACTCTATGCTCTGCACTTACTATACCACTCTACTCTACTCTAGACTTATTACAATGTAAGTATATTCTGAAGAAGAGCCTTCATGGTGAGGAGTGAGAAATAGAGCCATGAGTGCCAACCATGTTGCCAAATGGCAAGTCTGTTCTGTTGCCAAATGGCAAGTCACTTGCTATCTCTGGATTTTGATCAGAGCACATTTTGCCAATTCTCTGATTCCACGCTCCTATGTGAAACATGTAATTCCATTCTCGCCTCTGGAAATCAGAGAGGTAAAATCTTCTGATGAGGTGACTAAGGCAAAAAGAAACTCATTGACTTACTGAAGACAAAGAACAAAGACATCAAAAGAACCAGAAGTAAGATAGAAAGTCTCAGTTCACACCAGCATAGTACAGTGGCTAACAGCAAAGGCTCGGGATTGGGACTGCCTGAGCTGGAGCCCTAGGTAAGTCATTTACCCTCAATATCCCCATCCTAAAAATGAGTTAAAAATAGACCTAGTGCTTAGGGTTGTTGTGAGAGTTGAAGAGTTAGAATAAGAAAAATGCTTAAAACAGTACCTACTGCATGTAAAAGACTCAAGAAATGTTAGTTATTCATATTATTTGCACTACCTTCCTCATATTTAGCCTTCAAGGGCTTGAATTTCTTAGTCAAACACAATGTAAATTAAACTACTCCTCAAAAACTCACTCAACCAGGGCCAGACCCAAGTATTAAGTGGCCTGAAGATTACACAATTTGGGAGGCCATTTTTAAGATTATGCAATCTGGGAGAATTATGAATTATGAATGCAGCAGAGGCCCCTGTCAGAACCCAGGCATTTGAGGAGCTTGAAGTGTAAGCATCATCAGCCTCCTCTTCTATCCATCCTCCTCTGCTCTCCACCATCACATCATAGAACACAGCATGTTGCTTTGACTTGGAAACTCTCTCTTGTTGTAAAACAGAACAAATGTAGGAATTCTACAAATCAGCCACAGCCTAGTCCTGACTCCACTGAGAGGTTCTTGGATCCCCTACAACTCACAGCTGAGAGACTCACAGAATGTTTGAAGTTGGAAGAGACCAACTGGATGTTTTATTACAAAAGCATGCTTTACGTGCAGGTCCAGAGGCCAGTTCTGTAACTGCTGGGTCCTGACATCCAGGAGGAGCAGATGGGGATGGTGAGGCTGCCAAAGAGCAGGGCCCCAAGCAGCTGCACGTGGCGTGTGTTGAGAGCCAGCTTTCTCAGACAATGCTCGAGATGGCTCAAGTTACCCAATGCCTGAGTGAAGTGAGCTGTTATTTATTCTAAAAGAATAGAGCTGAGGAGGGAAAAGAAGAGGATGAGGGTAAAGAGAAAGAAAGCAAAAGAGGTTTCCTGCTTGTCCTCTCAAAAGGCAGTGAGACATTTTCCTTAAAGGCTTCACTCTGACCGGACAACCCTCCCTTGAATACTTCACTATAAGGCAGTGAAGGGAGAGCCGGGCAGTGGGAGAGCAGGAGCATTTGAAGGCAAACAACTAGGGAGAGAGTTTTCTTTTCTTTCTTTCTTTTTTTTTAAAATTTTCCTAGCAAACCATCCCAAACCCCTGCAGTTATCATTATTTATCTACACTAAGCAAGCTTAATCATGAATATACTAATAGAATTTCCTCTCCCTTGCGGGGGTCCAGGCAGGGGTAGTATTATGGAAGAAGAAAAAGAGGAATATTGGAATTATCTTTATAGCTCATCTGTAAAACTCCTTCTCTTTTGAAGAAGGCAGTACAGCTCAGTGATTAACACGGCCTGGCTCCATTTCTTTTCAGCCGCATCCTGGATAACAGGTAAACCTTTCTTAACCTTAGTTTCCTTGAATGTGAAATGGAGAGGAACATGGCGCCTATCTCATGGGAGTGCTGGGGAGGCTGAATGAGACAAGACAAACCAAATTCCTAACAAGGCACCTATTAAGTGCTCTAAAAATGCAGCTATGACTATTTGACTATTAGGCGTGACTCGATATTTTCTTAATCCAACGTACCAATCACTTCACTGGTCAAAGGAAATATGATCCGAAGCTTTCTTGAAAGTAACAATTACTAAACCCTTCTTTCTTTTTCTTGATTGTTAACTTGTTGTTTCCCAAATGATAGCTTTGTTCTTTTAACTTTTAAAATATGAAAAATCACCAACCGAAGGCCTCTAAGTCGAACATTTCCACAGAACACTAGCTGTGGCTGAAACTGCTTTAAGAAATAATGCTCTCAATGAGAACACAATGTTTGGAAGCTAGTCATTAACATCTTATTAAAGCAGTACTATATGTTCAAGTTTCAGCCTTGAAACATATGTTCCAAACACAATGTTTGGAAACTTGTCATTAACATCTTATTAAAGTAGTACTATATGTTCAAGTTTCAGCCTTCCTTAAATCTATTCTTGGGAGGATACCCAGATCCTCGGATCTGTTGCAGAAGTAGAGAGTGAGGTCCTTGGCCCTGAGGAGTTTATCATTTATAGAGCAACTGGCTGTAGACAGAATCACATAAATAAATGTAACAGAAGCACATAAGCAAATATTTATACATAGCTGAGCACAGCTGCTTAGGTTTACACAGGTGCAAAATAATATATCAGGGAAAGTATTTTTTAATGGTTATTACAGTACTTGGCAACTAGAATACAGAGCAATGTAAGTTTTGCAATTGCACAGAACTATATACACATGGTCTTCGTGGTTGCTAAAAAGTATGTGGAGCCTAAGGAAGCTCAGAGATTAGTGAAGAAGAAAGAAATTCCAAATTCAGGGAAGAGCAGGTACAATGAATTGGAAACGAGTGGCGCTGAATTGTTGCTGTTTTTGTTGTTGTTGTTGTTGACACTTATTCGTGACTGATACTTGAACACTTCCACTGTGCCAGGAATAGGCTTTAAATGAATCTCACAACAATCCAAAGAGGTTGTGTCCTTGTTACTCACATTTCACAGATGAGGAAACTGAGGCTCAGGGAAGTTCAGTGCCTTGACCAAAATGTGTGTTTTAAGTGTCAGCAAGTGCCGATACTGGCATTTGAACCTGGATCTGTCTGATTTTAAACCTGCCCTCTTAAGCTATTACTCCACTTCCTTGCTGTCATGAACTGAAAAGAGTGGTAAAAGGGATCAGTGGGAAAAAAGACTGTTAACTAAGCCCCTTAAAGCCCCAAATGAAGATCATGACAAGACAAGACTGTGTAGAAGAAAGAGGTGGTCGTGGGAAGAGGAGCCTTGGATGAGGAGAAGCCAGCAAGAGGGGCGCCAATGGCACACATCTATCTACCATCCAAAGCATTACTGACAGACTCTTCCTTTATTACTAAGCAAATTGTTTTTACCTGAAAACTTTAACTCCCTAACAAACATTGCAGCATCACAATACCACACAGTAAAAAGCAGGTCATCCCAAACATGCACATAGATAACCAGAGAAAGAGAGTACTGGTTATCCACTTGGTGACCTGGCCAATTGGTAAACGAACTGGAAAAATATCTGTTGCCTTAATAACTACTCCACGAAGTAACCTTCTCTCAATGAGTTCCTTGTACAGCATTCTCTGTTAACCTATCCATTAGGGTAAGAGTGAATCTCTCAGGAAGGATGCACCTAGACTCGGGTCCAGGCTCAAACACCTATTGGCTTTGTGACCCTAGACAAGCTTTGTAAGAGCTCTAGGCATCACCTCTAACATATGCCTAGTAGATCTATCCTAGGTTTATGGAGAGGATTAACTGAGATGATACACGTGAAACACTTAGTACAATGCTTAGCCCATAGTATGTGCTCAAACATCTTAGCTGTTGTTATTAAAGATGTTGTAAGACAGGTAAAGTGCTTTATAAGCTCTTCAAGGCAGTTAGAGGCATCTTTTCTCTTTGCTACTTAATTAGCAATGATATTCTTCTGTTGGGGATACAAAAATCTGCCATTTAGTGCCTCTGTATCAGGCAAGCACATTTCTGCTGTGGGTGGTACCACTTATTGATGTGGGATAGAGATCTAATTAAGCGCAATACATTGGAACTCCAGGAGTCAAATCCTAGAGCTGCAGTAGCCCGGGGGTGGGGGTGGCACCACTGCTAATTGAACATTTCCTCTGGGGCTTTTTGTTTCCCTCTGGCTTCCTGTGAAGCTGCTCACTGGGTTCAAGCAGCCAGGGTTTGCAGTGCAGTTAAATGACGCCCCGGTTGCACAGTTGCACAAGGCTTTGTTTGGGTATTGCTTGGTCAAAATGATGTAGGAGCTGGGTGGTCGGGGGAGTGCAATCTAACTGCACTGTTCATCATTACCCAGATAAGCTTGAGAAGCCTCCCAATTAACCTTCATGTGTAATAAAGCCAATCAGTACCGAAAACAAGAATTTCTCATTTACTGAAATGATATTTGGCTTGTAATAGCTGTCTGGGAATGTTGAACCAGGTAGAAAACATGGAGAAAATCGCCCTCCTGCCCCGCAAATTTAAGCTTGGTGATTATTTAAAAAAAAAAAAAGACCATGAATTTCATTTGGTAGCCTAAGCTGTTTTTGTCCTGATTTCAAGGTAAGAACAGAAATATATATTATGTCTTCTGCTGTAAAATAATATACTAAAACATACCTGCAACTTAAAACCTGATATAAATGTATGAGGCATATCAATGTTTTCCTAAGTTCCTGTGGCTTAAAAATCTAAATAGCAGAAATTAATTTGGAAACATATTTTCTTTACATATATGTTTCATCTTTTCAGAGAAACAAAACAGAGTAAAGAAAATGCAGCATTTATGTAAATAAGAGAAGGACACCTCACTATAAAAATTAATATGGACAGTCAAACGATACCATTTTTTGAGATCTTGCTGTGTCCACATTACTGTGCTATACTGGAGGGTCAATATAATATTAAGGGTGAGAAGAATAAACCTCACTAATTTTGTGTCTAATAGGCCCTCAAATGTTTATTGAAATGAATTCAATTTAACTTCACTGAATTGATTTATACTGACTTGAATTAGGACAATTATAACACACTGTCACTTTACTTAAATCTCTAATCTAGCCAAGGAATTAAATATAAATGCATGAAATTTTAAATAATGCAAATAATGAATAACAATACATGACTATAATTTTTTAAAATAATGGCTATTCTCCAGAACAGTAATTGTTTATCTCTGTCCACCTCCTCTCCCACCTAAACATGTGCCACCAACCTCATGGAAAACTCAATGGACGTGGGCATGGACCCTGAGGTCCCAGAACTATCTTTTTGGTTGTCAGCTAAAGGCTGACAAAGATTATCATTTTAAAGTGGATAATGATGAAAATGAGCACCAGTAATCTTTAAGAACAGTCAGTTTAGGGGCTGGTGCAAAGGATGAATTGCATACTGTTGAAGCAGAGGCAGTGAATTATGAAGGCAGTCCAATTAAAGTAACACTGGCAACTTTGAAAATGTCTGTATAGCCAACAGTTTCCCGTGAGAGCTTTGAAATTACACCACCTGTGATCTTACAGTTGAAGTGTGGTTGAGGGCCTGTGCATATTAGTGCACACACCTAGTAGCTGTGGAGGAAGATACAGATTCAGAAGATGAAGAGGAGGAGGATGCGAAACTCTTAAGTATATCTGGAAAACCTTTCTGCCCCTGTAAGTGATAGCAAGTTTCCACAGAAAAAAAAGTAAAACTTGCTGCTGATGAAGATGAAGATGATGATGATGTTGATTTTGGTAATGAGGAAGCTAAAGAAAAAAGCTCCAGTAAAGAAATCTATATAAAATACTCCAGCCAAAAATGCACAAAAATCAAACCAGAATGGAAAAAACTTGAAACCTTCGACACCGAGATCAAAGGTCAAGAATCCTTAAAAAAAATAGGAAAGAACTCCTAAAACACCAAAAGAACCTAGTTCTATAGAAGACATTAAAGCAAAAATGCAAACAAGTATAGAAAAAGATTGTTCTCTTCCCAAAGTGGAAGCCAAGTTCATCAATTATGTGAAGAATTCTTTCCAGATGACTGACCAGGAGTCTATTCAAGATCTCTGCAGTGGAAGTGGAGGAAGTCTCTTTAAGAAATAGTTTAAATGGTGTGTTATAATTTTCCGTCTTTTTCATTTCTGTAACAGTTGACATCTGGCAGCCCTTTTTATAATGCAGAATGAGAACTTTCCCTACCATTTCTGATAAATGTTGTCCAGGTTCCATTGCCAAGAATGTGTTGTCCAAAATGCCTGTTTAGTTTTTAAAGACGAAATGCCACCCTTTGCTTGGTTTTAAGTATGTATGGAATGTTATCATAGGGCATAGTAATAGTGGTGGTCAGACAAATGGAAATGGTGGGGAGACAAAAATATACATGTGAAATAAATTCAATATGTTAATAAAGTAAACAAATAAATAAGTATAATTAATAAATTACGGTAGACACACAGGAAGCTGCAAAAATGATACACAGAATCCCATGAATCCTTTACCCAGCTCCCATGGTGCCATTTTACATGACTGTAGTATAAGAGCAAAATCAGGGAACTGGCATTGCTACCATACTGATAACTAGACTACAGACTTTATTTGGTTTTCCCCAGTTTTTGCCTGCCGCTCAACTGTATGTGTACATGTGTGTGGGCTTATAATAGCATGTAGTTCTATGAGATTTAATCCCCTGTATAGATTTGTGTAACCACCACCACAATCAGGACACAGAACTATTCCCTCACTCCAAAGGGACTCCTTCAGTTTACCACTTTGTAATCTCACCCACCCCCAATCACAATCACTAATCTGTTCTCCATTTCTATTGCTTTGCCATTCTAAGAATGTTAGGTAAGTAGAATCATATAGTATGTAACCTTTTGAGATTGGCTTTTTTCACTAAGCATAATGCCCCTGAGGTCCATCTAAGTTGTTCCATTTGTCAATAGTTTGTTCTTTTTTTATGGCCGAGTGGTATTCCATGATATGGACATACCAGTGTCTGTTTAACTATTCACCCATTAAAGGACATTTAGGTTGTTCCCAATTTAGGGCTATTACAATTAAAACTGCTATGAACATTCATGTATACATGTTTTTGTCCATCTAAGTTTCCATTTCTCTGGGATGAATGCCCGGGAGTACAAATATTGGGTTGTATGGTAGTTGCATTGTTAGCTTTGAAGAAACTGCCACACATTCCCCCCAGCAGGTATATGAGAGATCCGGCTGCTCTACATACTCTCCAGTATTTAGTTTCCTACTATTTTTCATTTTACCCATTCTGGAAGGTGTGTAGTAATATCTCATTATGGTTTTAAATTTACTTTTCCTCAACACACAACTACAATTTGAGATGTCACGTGAGAGTTAATTGATTGCCCAATTGTATGGACAATTTTTCTCTTCTATTTTGGTGGTTTTCAGTATTGACTTTATGTTAGAATCACCTGGGGAGATTTAAAACCAACTCCAAGCCCGAGCTATACCTCAGACCAATTAGATTTGAATCTCTCAGGGTAGACCCAGGCATCATTACTTATTTGTTAAAATTACCCCGATAATTATAATATGCAACCAAGGTTGAGAACCAATGTTGAATCTAATTTCTCCACAGACACCAGAAGTCTAATCATAAAGCTCTTTGCTGACTCCCCCATAAGCTGTGCTGCAGATAAAACCCAAGCTCATTGACTGGCTCCTCCAAATCTTGCTCCCCGCCTTACCTCCAGCCCCAGTAACCTCCATTTTCTGTCTACATTTTATGCTCTGGTAGTAACAAATTATTTGTAGCTTGCCACAGATATCACTGTGTTTCATGCAAAATTCCTGCAGTTAGAACCTGAGAATGTACATTTTTATCAAGCATTCTAAGTGATCCTGATGCACAATAATATTTGAAAGACTGTATTTCCACTAATCGCAAAGTGATTTACTTATTTTTTATTACTCTATTCTTCATTTATTCATTCATCCAAAAAATATTAATTGAGGACCTAATATGTAGAAGGCACTGGAGAGAATAACTTATGGTACAGTGATGGAAAGTCCTGGCAGACAAGTAAAAAATGCGACAAGTACCAGGGTGGGTAAGCACAGGGGTTTAGGGAGCTCACAGGAGTGGCACCCCACCCAGTTATAGTAGATGTAGCTTGAAACTTGAAGGATGAGTAGGAATTAGCCAGGCAAAGAGAGGCAAAGGAGAGGATACAGTTTTTCTGAAAGAGAAAACAATATGTTTAAAGGCTAACAATAGAATAACATGGCTTGTTCAGACAATTTTAAGATCTTTGGTATGGCTGGAGCAGGAAGGAAAAGGAATAAACATAGACATCTAATATTCAAATATTTTAATCATATTACTTTAATGTCTCTAATAAAGTGATATCAATAAATAAGAATCAGTGGATATGAATGGGTGAAGTCATTTTTCTTAAGCAAAGAGTAATTGCCAATTGCAGCTTGAAGGGCTTTTGAAGATTCAATTGGAAATAGCCTTCACCTCATTAAACTCTATTAACAGCATTTTTTTAAGCTTCTGACCCTGCCCAAGAGTAGTTGACCTCAACTTCAGGGTCAAGAGATTTGCTTCGAGCACTTATTTCAGACCCTAAACGTTATGGGAACTAAGTACTCTCTCTTAATCCAAGTGTTCATCTCTGATGGAGGATATTGCTCTGCTCTCTAAAGGACACTAACACTTCACTATTCAAATACATGTCAGCTGTGTTGCTGAGCATCTACAGCAGTTGTCATTCTGCTGCCTGAGTCGGTGACTCAGAGAAGCTGCCCTCCCAGCAGTGTGTGTGTTTGGAGAGGGTGGTGGGGATTAAAACATAAGATCCCAATTGAAGCACTTTAAATTGCTAAAATTGCTACGGTAGTCCATTGGAACCAAAAGGTGATGAATTCTTCAACTGAACTGTTGAAAAAGTTATCAAGGAAACTGAAAAGGAAAAGAAAAGTAAAATTTCATTTCAAAGATTAGCTTAAAAAAAAAAGCAAGTTTCATCTCACTGGGGAGCTTTGCTGTTCCAGAATGATTTTAAGTTCACTTAGGGATATTTTAGTTTTATTCATGTTTTGGCAAAATTTATGAGCTGCAGATCATTTCCTTAAAAAAGACATTCATACTGTCACTGCCGACACTGGAGTAAATTTCACTTTATCAAGCAAAATTGTTCACTCTCACAATTTAAAAAAAAAAGTATCCCAGATGCTATGGAGGGAGTGTTCTCCTTCCTCTGGACCTCTGAGAAAAATAAAACCACGGTGTCAACTCGTGGGAGCAATTCTGCATCAGAAGACTCCGACCTGGATGTCACCACTGACCAGCTATGAATTAGGACTAGCCACTGCCATCACAACAAACTTTTAATTAAGAACCTAGTCTGCCACGTAGACAGACTAGCTATGGGGCAGATCTTCTGATAAATTTGAGGCTATTTCAAGAGCCCACAGAGTGGAACATCTGAAATCAGGGCTATCTTAGAAAATCTAGGGCATGTCAGCACTGTGCCTACCCTCAAATGACTTACCATATAAACCCTGTTGACGTGGATGAAGACCAAACCAAAGAAATAAGAACATGTAATAAGCATGGTTAAGAATTTATTCTCAACCAATTATCTTTTTTTTCGTTGTCAGCAGTTTGCAAATCCTTTGAAGGCTCAAAACTCTGTAATGGAAGGGGGCATCATACAGGCCCCACTGGCCAGCTTCTCAAGCTACTCATCTTTGCCACTTTACGTAACAAAACTAAAAACAACACTCTCTCTTAACCAGAACTGAGGCTAGGGAGGGGTATGTGTGTGGGTGTGTGTGTGCTGGGAGAGGCCAGAGCTTGAATACAACACTAAAGAGACTTACCATGTCCTTCCATTTTTGACTGCTCTCTTCAGAAAGTAACTCTGAGAGAGGCCAGCCCTTAGAATATCAGCAGCCCTAGTACTTCTCTGAGGACAGCCTGAGAGTAGAAGGGTCTTTCTCTCCTGCCTTGAGTACATGTTTACCCAACTTTGGCTCTTTGGTTAAAGGAGCATTCAATATGAAAATAAATAAAAATGTCCTCCAAATCACTGCCAACATTGAGGCAACTGGTCTTCCCCAAACTCCTACATTATGTGCTTCTTTCCCACCCATCTCAAAAATTAAATAGGACAGGCAGAGGAGCAGCAAATTTCAGACTTTTTCCTCCCTTCCTCCCCTCCCCCCACTCCAGTCCTTGAGTCTTTGTCCTCTGCCCTAAAAGTGTCTTATTTTTTCCCCTCTTGTCATCTGGCAGCCAAGAATATGGAACGCAGCTTGAAGAAATAACATCATATTATGGAAACACCCTCTTATTAAGACAGCTGACAACATATGTTAGTGCATGTACTCATTCTTTAGATTGCTATGCCATTTTAGGGCAGAGAGAGGGTTTAGATGCAGTCTTCACGCTATTTTTCAAATTTCATGTGCTGTGGAAAAAAGGCAAACCTTGCCATTTTTCATTTTGCAAGGTTATGAGGATTAGGGAGTATTTTCTTTTTTCATTGCATGATTTAACATGACTTTGAAAATTGCACATTAACTCCCAACAAGATTTTGATATTGTAAAGCCTGAACAATGTTTAAAAAGCAAAAGCAAAATATAGCTAATTAACAAGGAAACAAAGATTCCTTTCAAGGAATGACATGGTACATTTCCAGGGTCTGGCCCAGCAAAGATGGCAACGGTGATCCTCACAAACATAGCAAGTTCAGGCCTTTAGGCACCATTGCCCTTCTGCAAGTGTGAGCTTTCTTTCAAGCTCACATATGAAACCCTGGCATGCTTATAAGCTGGCTGTTCCTTCCTTGCCCTTCCCTCTCTGTCTCTTTTATAACCCTAACTCTTCTCTTCCGTAAGAACTAGTTGCAGGATGGTAAAAGGAAATGATTTCATTTGGGTGGAGAAAGGAAAAGATATAGATTTAGTCCCAAATCTTGTAAGTTAAATGTGCTGTGCAAGAAAAACAGCTGCCAATCCACCAGCTGAGTCTCCTTAAGTGGCAGGGCCTGGCTGTAGCAGAGTCTCCAAGGGCGGGAGCGGCGCAGGTGGAGACAGGGAAGAGACAGAACCAAGACTTAAATCTTGGTTCCATGTTCATAATTCTCTCTATCCTGTCGTCCTTTCCCTCTTTATTTTAGTAGGAACAGTCCTTTCCAGAGATCTAGAGTGCTATGCTGGCGGCCATAACTTCTCTCTCACACACTGCGGGGAAAGGTGAAAGGACAATTAATCTTCTCTACCCTGGATTGTGCAAAATGTCTGTTTCTTAGATCACTGCGTAATGTGCTCATGCTGAAAACTAATCTAGAAATAGATTCAGAAAGTAAGATGCTATTAAAAACCTGGATTTAAGATTCTATCCCAAACCAGAAAAGCACAGTTAATCCTCAGGGGAAAAATATTGCAAGGCATGTGCTAATTACACTTATTCTCGCTCATCCTGTCATGCTGTATCTCCAGTGTGCTTCAGCGAGGAGGGGATGCAGAATTCATTAAAATGGCCTGGGTTTTCAGGTGACAATCACACCCAGAATGGATGTTGGTAGGCTTCCTACATGCAGTAGAGGAAATTGGCTCATCAATCCAGCCTCTGGGGGGCTCAGATTTGGGAATGGCTGTGAACTTACTCCTTTGAATATCAATTTTATTTGTGTGTCTATTAATCCTTCTTGGATGGAAATCTTTGAACATTTGCATTTATCTCTGTCCTCATAAAGAGAGGATATTTAAATTATTTTAATTGTTTGGTGACTGGGGTCTTTTTTATTAAAGTCCACCATCTGACCCACCTCTTTTCCTTTGTCAGCTCACTTCCTTTCTAACTCTTTCACAAGGGGAAGGCCTTGTTAAACTGATCCAGCAAATTTTAAGACATTGCCTGGGTGACAATTCACTAGGAAGCAGGGTCAATATGCGTCAACAGGTTCCAGCTCACTTGCACTTCTTATGGTCCTTCTAGGGACCTGCCCAGATGTATTCGTTCTCTTTAACATCCTTTGTCCATGCACCTATTAAGAGGGTGCCTTAAAATCTACTGGCTGGGCACTACAAATACTACCCTATTAGATTTTATCACTAAACCTTCATGGTAACCCATGAGGTATGTACTAATATTATTTCCATTTTACAGATGGGAAGAATGAGTCTCAAAGAATGTCAGTAACATGTACAAGATAACTACAGAGACAGCATCTAAAAGAAGGCAGTCTATCTTCAGCCCTTGCTCTTGACCTCTGAACTATGCAGCATTTCATCTCAGCCCTGACTGCTGGACCTGCCACATGAGCCCTGATATCCTGCCAAGGGTACTCATGCCCAGTGCTCCCAAAGTGGGAAGTGGTGGCAGGGGGGTGGGGTGGGGTCCTTCTACAGGCCATGCACAGCTGTATTCTAAGCAGAGGCGGGAAGAAAGCCACGATCATCACTCAGTTCAACACCCAGTCATGTGTGTGCCAAAGCAGCCGCGCTTGGATCCTTGTTTTTTAAACTTCATGAAAACCATCCTTCAATTCTGCCATAACCATTATTTCTAAGGGCAAGGCACATATCTGTAGACCACAGTTTTATCCCCCAGTCTCCCATCAGCAGGCATTTGGACTGTTTTTATGTTTTCCTTGTTGTGAGCAGCCCTGCTGTGAACATTTTCGAGCTCATGTCCTGTTGCACATGCGTGCGAGTTTCTCCTGGGAATTCAGGGAGATGCAGAATAGCTGGGTCACAGGTATGAGGATGTTCGACTTTACAGTCCAGTGTCAAACATTCCCTGGGAAGTGTGACTCCTAGTTTAGATTCAAACGGGGACCCCATTCCACAAGGAAGTAGCTCCTCCAGAAATGTGAATCAGGAACCCTGTCGACTCTAGATTGTGGAGAAAGCATAGCGACAAGCCCTAGGCCACAGATAGCTAAGGGCTTTACTAATTCTGATGTAGACGTGCTCTGAGTTAACATTAGACCCATGTTGGGAAGATCTGTGTTTTGCGATGTATTTTTACGATCCAGTTAGCTGCTTAGTAAACTATGCGTAGTTATTTCCATAGTGTGTGGGCTCAGTCATTCTCAATAAATTCATTTATTGGTTTGTAAATATTCAAATTAAGGAGCTTCTCCAAGTATAACAGGCTACTCCCTGAACTGGGGGAGTGATGTGAGAGCACTAACAAATATAGCAAGATTCTGGTATCTGAAGGGAGCAATCAGATAAATCAGATGCTGTTTGTAGATGCTGCCTTACTGGCTTATGTGAGTATGCTACATAAAACCACCATTGTAGAGATGCTTCTCCATGCCAGTTAAATGGAACTGTTTTCATTTTCAAGAAAGAATCCAAATTCTGTATTTTTTTCTCTGATTTTAATTTTTTTAAGTTTTCTCTCTTCTCCCTCCTGCCAAATTATTAGACATCATTTCACTTTCTCTTATAATTGTGCCTGTTTTCCCCCTTATGAAATAGTCTTATAATCCACTGTGGGCTTAGAAACCACTAGCCAAACTTGTTATCATTGTGGGTAACATAAGAGTAAACGGGGTCCAAGAAAGAGTCTGAAGAGGCTCTCTTCCAAGTAAAGTGAATTTCATGGACTTAACTTTTAAGGGCTAAAGACCTCTTTTGCTCACTTTCTTGTTTTCAGTTGTGTTTTGAGTGGGAGAGGTAACTAAATGGCCAAATTCCAACTATTTAAGATAACTGAGCAAAGGATTCAGACCAAAATTCAGGTTCTATTTCAATTCTGATATTTGATTTCTATGTGATTAAGCAACAGCCTTAATCATCCTTTAGCTCTCTCAGTTTATGAAACTAGAAAATGGAAATGGCCACCTCTTTTCAGGTATAGAAAGGCTTAATTGTCACCAAGTACCTGAATCTTCAACTGGATGGCATTGCCACAGCATAGGCATTATCCTAATGAATTAAGATTTCCTTAGCGTATGTTGACCTCTGTTTAGAAATCTCAAGGAAAGAGTCCCAAGTTTCTAAGTCTTTCATCAGGCAAAGAGCCAACCAGCTGAGCTTTCCTAACAGATATTCCAGCTGGTGCAAAAACATCATACCAAGCCTGAAGGAAGATATTTTATATAGTTGAAGAGAAAAAATCCAAAATATTGGATATCTAGAAATCTAAGTTTTTCTTAAACCATTATATAAAGTAGTGTTGTACCAAAGTGGATCAAGTGAAAGAAAAAGGCAAGGAGAATGGTACATTTATTCTTCTAATTATTTTTGACTAAAATTTGCCAAAGCAGATGACAGCAAGCTCAGTGTGGTATATTGCAAGTATGCTCACAAACTCATCAGTTTTGGCCAGTAGGACATTAGCAAACTGGACACATGCAGAAGCTGAACTTACCCTTGCACACTGGAACATGTCTTTTTATTGTTCTTAGAACCTGCCTCCACCATGTAAAGAAGCCTAGACTAGCCTGCTGGAGAATGAGAGAATTTTTGCAGGAGAAGCATGTGCCCTCAGCCAGCCAACCCTCCAAAGTAAAGCCACTAGTCCACCCATACCTGACTTCAGACACATGTGGGTCTGAAATTCGAAAACAAATGAAAGAACCATCCAGATGAGCCCAGCCTAAATTGCTAATCCCCAAATCATACACTGAATAAATGGTGATTATTTTAAGCACTAAGTTTTGAGGTGGTTTGTTACTCCATAATAAACAGTTGGTACACTGAACATCTATTCCTCCTTTCTTGCTGTCAGACTTCAAATTAGTCAAGTGATTTAGAAGATGGTGCCTTAATCCCCTCCTCTAAGAATGAGTCTTGATTGATCTAGGCCATTGATCTATTATCTTGCCATTTATGGTTTACTGTCTATGCCATTAATATCTACAAGTTGTAAATGATCTATTGCCATTGATTGGTGAGTAATGAAATCTGAGGGGGCGATCTGTTGGGAGGCTGGATACTTCTCTGCTTCTAAGATAATATCTAGTATGGCTATGAGACCTGGAATTGCTACCAGCCCAAGGATAACCAACATACAGAGGAAAGAAGAACCAACAGATTCGCAGAAAAGCAGAGCTGGAGCCCTCATGCCCTGTGCCTGTGGCTACAGCCCCTGCTTCTGGACCTCTTGTGATGGGGGAACCTGGATTTCTCTATCATCTGTGCCAGTTGGAGTAGTTTTCAGTTTCTTGCCTTCCTTGAATACTCACTCCCTGTACAGCAGGACATGCCAACTGACAGCTAGAAATATGTCACTTGCAATAAACATTTTACAGCTATTGCATAAAACTGTTCATCTTTTAAAAATAGAAACACAAAAATAAAATATTTATTTTCCATGTTTCCATACACTTTGATCTTATTATATTCTGGAAATATTTTTTGATGTGCAAAGAAACAAAATTATGCTGGCAAAGCAGTGAATATAGTTACGGGAACATAATTTCAGAGCTACATACAGGCTTGGGCAGTTATAACCAAAGTCAGTTCTAAGACCTAAAGAAAAATGTAATGTATTTGTTTATCTGTTATCAAATAAACTGATAAATTTGGTCTCTATAAAATGCTAACTATAATAGTTAGCATAGTTTTTCCACCTGGAGATTCATGGAAATAGTAGTTTTCAATGGAAATTAGTAGATACCACTTAAAAGACAACCCTTTGTAAACCCAAGCAAGACCAAATGAGAGACAAAGTGAGATGTCTGCTGACCACTTAAAAGAATTTTGAGCCAGAGTAATATTGAGTAAGTATGAAATTGTTTTTATCCAGTTTAAAAAACGTGTGCATCTCTGATTACTTTCACACTGATATGGAACTTGCCTGCAATGAACTTCCAAATGTTTACTTTCTGGAATCAGAAACAATGTCAGGCAAAAAGCTCACTATCCGTTCTGCATGGCTCTCACCGAACTTGGCCCTCACATATAGCTTACTCCTGAATGAATTCAGTGAAATGTTACATCAAAACGCTTCTTTTAGAGAATGATTTCTTTTTTCTACGTGTGAATTTGCCAAAATGCATTCCTTTACTTCCAAAGATTCCTCAATAGGTTTCTTTTGAAAAGAAGTGTTCCTTGGGGCTTCCCTGGTGGTGCAGTAGTTAAGAATCTGTCTGCCAATACAGGGGACGGCAGGTTCAAGCCCTGGTCCGGGAAGATCCCACATGCTGCAGAGCAACTAAGCCTGTGCGCCACAATTACTGAGCCTGCACTCTAGAGCCCGTGAGCCACAACTACTGAGCCTGCGTGTCACAGCTACTGAAGCCCATGTGCCTAGAGCCCATGCTCTGCAACAAGAGAAGCCACAGCAATGAGAAGCCTGCACACCGCAATGAAGAGTAGCCCCCACTCACCGCAACTAGAGAAAGTCCGCACGCAGCAATGAAGACCCAACACAGCCAAAAATAAATAAATTTAAAAGAAAGAAAGGAAATGTACTTATAACAAAAAAAAAAAAGAAGTGTTCCTTGGTCTAATAAGTGGAGAAATGCATAGCACCAGTGACTCACAATACAAGGCTCTGAGAAGTATTGCTGTCTAATTTTTTTTAGCTCTTGTTTATCCCATTATCTGTAAGATGCTGCTTTGTGAAATGCTGCTTTAGTATAATCTATTGACTTGGCAATAGATAGGAAATGAGGTTCAAAAAGGAAACAGTAGTAAAAATTGTGTTTACATATTGAGGCTGGCTGATTGGAAAAAAGATGGTTCTTTTCATAAGAAAGGAAGCATGAAGAAGTTTTCAGGTGTGGCAGAATGAGGAGTTCCATGCTGAGCATACTAAGTTTGATGTGAAGATCCCTTTTGGGGTATAACTGTCCATCAGTTGGAAATTCAGGACTAGAGCTTACTAGAATGGTCCTGACCAGAGATGAAGATTTCATAGTCATATACAGAAGCAACAATTAAAGCCAGGGCAATAGATTAAATTGGGAAGGAACTGATAAAAAGAGTGCCAAAGGCAGAACATCTCACTGTATTTAGGGAGTCTAATCAGAGAGTTTAGAAGAGAACAAGAGACGTATGTCCCTTTAGAAGCAAGAAGAGGAGACAGTCTTAACAAGGAAGAAATGTCACCCAGAGATTGAAAAGATGAAGAGCAGAGATAATAAGGTCATTGAATGATGTGATCTGAGGTGACTGAGGACCTTCTAGAGAACAGGGATGGTGTTATGGTGAGAACCTAAGCCTTATAAAAAAGACTAAGGGGGCTTCCCTGGTGGCGCAGTGGTTGAGAGTCTGCCTGCCAATGCAGGGGACACGGGTTCAAGCCCTGGTCTGGGAAGATCCCACATGCCGTGGAGCAACTGGGCCCGTGAACCACAACTACTGAGCCTGCGCGTCTGGAGCCTGTGCTCCGCAACAAGAGAGGCCGCGATAGTGAGAGGCCCGCGCACCGCGATGAAGAGTGGCCCCCACTTGCCACAACTAGAGAAAGCCCTCGCACAGAAACGAAGACCCAACACAGCCATAAATAAATAAATAAATAAATAAATAAAATTTTTTTAAAAATGATTAAAAAAAAAAAGACTAAGAATTGAAGGGGTACCAAGGAATGTATGGCCAAGGAGCACTGACTTAGTATGTCAGTGATGAAAGGAATGAGAAAGATAGGTTGGTAACTTAAGAAAGAGAATACAGGGAATATTCACATTTTTAAGATGTAGGATGGCCTAAGCTTTTTTGTAGGCAAAGGAAGTGACTCCAGATGTAAGTTAAAAGGGAGATAGTTGATAAAGTAACATTTCAAAGAAGCTGGGGGACTGAGTTCAGAAGTCTGATTGCTGTTGATAGAAGATAAATTGATAAAGTCTTTTAAGAGAGCAATGTGACAATATCTGTCAAAATTATAAGTGTGCATACCTTTCAACCCAGCAATTTCACTAATATGATTCTGACCCACAGAAAAACTAAAGCAGGTATGCAAGGATATTCATTATAATACTAATTGTAATAGCAAGAAATGGAGAACCCGAATGCCCTTCAATAAAGAAACATTTAAATAAATCATGGTAGACCTCTTGTATAGGATACCACACAGCCATTAGAAACAATAAGCAAAATATATATATACTGAAATGGAATGAAGCTCAGTATCTTTCCACAGCACTGTAAGCTCTACTGGAGCAAGAACTATGTCTGTTTTCTCAGCTTGTATAGCCATGCCCTAGCAGAGAGCTTGACCCAGAGTAGGTGCTCAATAAATACTTGATAAATGGAATGTTGAGTTTTAAAAGCATGTTGCAGGATAACAAGTAAAATGTGAAAAGATTCACATTTGTTTTATATATACATATATATGCTTAGAATATATATGTATAGGTTTGC
The DNA here is from genome assembly GCF_949987535.1 of Balaenoptera acutorostrata. NCBI lineage: Eukaryota > Metazoa > Chordata > Mammalia > Artiodactyla > Balaenopteridae > Balaenoptera > Balaenoptera acutorostrata. The sequence goes on from NC_080077.1 coordinate 48,732,856, forward strand.
ATGTGCATAGAAAAAAATTCTGGAAGACTACTCAGGAAATTAGTTATCTTTGGAGAGTAGGATTGGATGAGAAGTGGAGCAAGAGAAGTAAGTACATATACTTTTAATTACTTCTGTATTCTTAAATTCTTAAGTTCAAACATAAATTTCTTTCATAATTTCAATATGTCAATAAAAGATACAAAAATCACTGGAGAAAAGGGAAGACGAGTGCAATAGAATGGGTTAGCCTTGAACAGGGTCAAACCCCCCTCTTCCTGAAAGAAGGTAGTGAACCATGGCAACATTAAAGGAAGGAGGAAAAAATAGGGAACCCAATCATGTTGCTCAATAAAGTAGAAGCCAGCGTCATCCCTAAGAGTGAGGGCAGTGGTGACTGGCATCTGAGAAAGGTTGAGAAGGTTCAGAACATGGACTCGGTTTTAGAGCTGGGGAAGCCTTGGAGACGATTCAATCTAACCACCCATTTTACACAAGGATTTGCCAAAAACCACACATTTTTGTGAGCGACGACGCCAGTCCAGTAAAACAGCCTCTAAAAATATGCAAAAATAACTCAAAACAGATGAATAAATGGATTGCCAGGCATTTGTGAGGACTCTGATAAAGCTAAGAGGGAGGAAATGTGTAGAGTCTATGCTATACTATGGCATTCTGCGTCAAGGCCAGGCAGTCTGTAAGCTGGAGCAGAGGCAGGCAGTGAGTGGAGAATGGGCGCGATGGTGATGAGTCCTGGCAGATAACAAATATTTCAACCAATAAATACATAAAGACACAGAGGCAGGAAGTGAGTGGAGAATGGGCAAGCTGGGGAGGGGAGACAGTGATGAGTCCTGGCAGATAAAAAATGTTTCAAACAATAAATACATAAAGAAGCAGAATGAGGAGCTGGAACTTGTAAGCTAATGAGAAAAATTCTTTCTGAGCTTAGGAAAACGGTACCAAAATGGGAGACAGCGGCATTGATGACTGACAGACTGGAGTTTAGATTGACTGACTCAAATGAGCGATAGGCCACTGGATTGTTCCACTTTCATCCAAAGAATCATATTTATGCTAGTGTCATGTGAGTAGGTAAGTGGACGGAGCTGTTGCTTCAATTGTAAAGGCAATACCCGCTTGCTTAATAAAACATAAAAGCACGCCAGTGAATCAAAATGTCTGCTGGTTCCCAGAATCCTCAAGGTGGATCCTGACCTACCACTTTGTACAGGTTTAGCTAGCAGTTCAGCCCTTCATGAAGGCAGTGGCTGATTACGGCTAAACGTCCTGGCAGTTGTATCTGGCTGTATAATAGAGGGGTGAATTAAGGACAGGAGACTTTTTTTTTTTTTTTCCTTATTTTTGGTTGTGTTGGGTCTTTGTTTCTGTGTGAGGGCTTTCTCTAGTTGTGGCAAGCAGGGGCCACTCTTCATCACGGTGCGTGGGCCTCTCACTATAGCGGCCTCTCTTGTTGCGGAGCACAGGCTCCAGACGTGCAGGCTCAGTAGTTGTGGCTCACGGGCCTAGTCGCTCCACGGCATGTGGGATCTTCCCAGACCAGGGCTCGAACCCGTGTCCCCTGCATTGGCAGGCAGATTCTCAACCACTGCGCCACCAGGGAAGCCCCAGGACAGGAGACATATTTTTAAATTCTTTTCCTTTTGTGGTCTCCAGTGGCCTTATTTCTTTTCTGGTCTACAGGTCTGAATCTGGCAGAGTTTAAAATAATAACTCATCTTTCTCTCCCCTTTGTTGCATTTGATTTATTACACGAACTGTCTACAGGCTTTCCTGAGGTACCTAAAATATAGCTTCAGGCACAAATTACTAGACCCTGGGTTTTATTATTCCATCAGGAATGGCCATGGAACAGTGCTCTCAGCCTTGCTTTCTAAACCATCCATCTGCTCCCGGCCATGGCCAGAATGGTCACAGTATCTGGGGATAGGTCCTTTTCTAGAACATGGGAGCCCTGAAGCTGGGTGGGGCCCCAGGCTCATCCTGTCTCACTTTTTATTTTATAGAGGGAAGAAGTGAAGGCCAGGGAGCTTAAGAGACTAGCTCAAGACTGTGACTAGTGAGGAGCAGCCCTGGGATGGAAACAAGGTCTCCAGCCCCCAGGCCAGGGCCTCTTCTCCCCCCTGTGCTCTTCCCTAGGCCCTCTACGGATCTGCTTGTCAGCACTCATCATAACACCAGGTTAAAAATCACACTAAACCTTTCCCAAAGGCGATCCCGCTGAATTAAGCACAGAAATGTCACGGGCTCATCTTCAGTAGCTAGCTGGAAGAAATGCTTATTTCAAGGTCTTTAGTACATTATCATTTTCACCCAGAAGATCTCTTCCCTTAGAATACAAGCCAGAGCCGTGATAAGCCCGGTCCTTAAATTGTCTGTGCTCAGATATCCCAGTTCACAAAGAAAGAGAAGAAGCCTTCATTTTTATTCAGCTGTTTAATGATGAAATGTGTCTCCTTCCAAACATACATTCCTTCTCGCTGATTCCATAATCAATTTTTTCTCATTGGTATTTTTGTTTTCTAATAAATACTAATTTAAGAGTAATAATAAGTGAACTGTTTCTCAAAATCTGATGGACAGCAATCTTGGACGCTGCTCTTTTTGTGTCCTTGCTGCTCAGCTATGACTTAATTGGGGTTGTACAAGTTAAAAATGTCAAAGACTGATGATGTCAGGAGCCCGGTGGAATGGGAAGAGATCACTCCAGGCTGAGAACTTGAAGATCAGCCTACGGGTCTTGGTCTGCTACTCCCTGATGTTTTCATTTCTCTCAGTTTCATGTTGGATGATGAAGCTTACCCCACAGAGTTGTCAGGAGAGTTATCTGGGACATTGTAGGTGTCAGCATTCTGCATACTCAAAATGAGGAGAAATGAAGACCTATGTAAAATGCCATAATTCTAAAATGTTTTAGTAATTATAGATTCTGAATTTGACTGCCTGAGAATACCAGACAGGAAACTGTCCCCTAAATTATGGTCTAGTCACATAGAAAATCCTGTTCACTTCTAGGAACTTATTCCTGTGGAATTTTACTATATCTGAGTCTACAAATGAAAATTCAAATAAGAGAACTGAGTCAGGTAAGGACATGATTCATACTAAAATCACTTTGGACTGAAAGAGCCAAGTAATTAAGGACGGAGTAGTTGGAGCCATCAGTTATCTGGATGGTGCTAAGGAGTAAGATGGGACCTATAATGAAGGGCTAGATGTTATCCTGGGTTGATAATGAGACCACAGCCATGTGATAGACTGAGTAGCAGCCTCCATGAAAAATGTTAACAAATATTAGATACCATGTTGATAATAAAGCATCTATAATTAAGCTATAGCTTCTGAATATTAAAATGACTAAAAGAAAAGTGAATACTTACTGAATTGCTATAGACAACAGAGAATTCTATTAACTTTATCATCAACCTATCTCTCTGTCTTCTAGTTTACTCCAGAACACATTATTCATATAACAACTGGAATACTACTAATATTAGTAGTAATGATAATAGTGGCTAAAGTTTATTGAGTGCTCACTATGTGCCAGGCATCATTCTGGGCAATTTATATGCATTATCTTATTTTACCCTCACAAAAACTCTATGAGGTTGGTACACTCCCCATTTTACAGATGTGGCAGCTGAGGCTTTGAGAACGAAGTAACATCCCAAGATCACTCAGCTGGCAAGTAGGAAAATTGAGGAAAACAGACAATCTGAATTTGTAGACTGGGTTTTTAACAACTACATCTAAATTATCTTTTAATAAATGTCTCCAAACTGACAAACTTATAGAAAATCAATATATTGCATATACAGGTTTTGCTTTTCTGTTGACTCCTTCCAGAAGACTAACATCCCTGTTAGTGGCTCTGCCAACCACCTCCTATTTCTCACCAATACACTCATCACAGTCCTTTTCAAAATCACGTTTCTTAAATTCTTACTGTTCTTGTATCAGAATCCTTTTGGTTTTCAGTAACAGAAAATCTAACTCAAATTGACAATAAAAGGTATTCCCTGGCCCATGAAACTGGAAAGTTTAGAGTTCAGTTTGATTTCACAGCTGAACAACTTCTTCCAAGACCCATTTTCTTCCTCTCCTCACACTGTCTTCCATGGGGTCAGTTTCTCCTAAAGGTGGCTTCCCTTGGGACTGCTAATGACTGCAAAGGCAAAAAAGTCCCTCTTCCATATGCAAGAGATAAGAGCTGCCCACCTCTAGAGGCTCTCTCCAACAAAAGAGAAGGCCTCTTTCCAGAAGACCATAGCACATCTCTCCTTCCACGCGATTGGCCTGTGTCAGTCACATAACTATCTCTGACCCTATAATTATGCTCCAGGATGGAATGGGATTCCACTGAATCATTTAGATCTGAACCAAGTACCCCACCTCTAGAGCAATGAGACACTAGCACAGGTACTGTGTTGGGGAGTAAAATAAGAGTAGTTACCAAGAGCTCTCTTAATTTCTCCTAGAGTTCTCATCAGTATCTCTAGGGTCCCAGTGATATTAGGGTGAAAACTAGTTTAGAAATCCCAATAGAGGGACTTCCTTGGTGGTCCAGTGGTAAAGAATCTGCCTTCCAACACAGGGGATGCCGGTACAATCCCTGGCCAGGGAACTAAGATCCCACATGCCACCAGGCAACTAAGCCTGCGTGCCACAACTAATGAGCTCATGTGTCTCAACTAGAGAGCCTGCGTGCCACAAACTACAGAGCCCACGGGCTCTGGAACCTATGCGCCACAACTACAGAGCCCAGGTGCCCTGGAGCCTGCGTGCCACAACTAGAGAAGAGAAAACCTGCATGCCACAACTAGAGAGAAGCCCTCATGCCGCAATGAAAGATCCCACATGCCTCACTGAAGATCCCGCATGCTGCAACTAAGACCAAATGTAGCCATAAATAAATAAATAAATAAATAAATAAATAAATAAATAAAATGAAATCCCAATAGAGAAATGTGGCTGTACTTAAAGGTGAGAACCTATGTTGATGGGTCACTTTATTAGTAAGAAACTACATGAACTACAATCCCAAATATCACAATTGTTTGTTTTTACATATTCTTCTTTAATTATTAAAAAGAAAAGAGGTCTTGGGAGCTGATTTAATAGGAAAGATTATCTTTTTATTAAATAAAGGAAATACGTACTTAGCTTGAGATAAATATAATTTAAGACAGTGTGGGACTTTTGAGAAAGCAAATGAGGACTAAAAAAGGAGAAGAAGAAAAGAAAGCAAGAACGAAAGAGAGAGGAAGGGAGAAAACCATTAGTGGCCATTTGGAAGTAGTCAAAAAAGTCAAAGTAAACCCAGGGCCAGTAATTAATCAACTTTACTTAAGGATGATGCATATGATGGATAGAAGCTATCTCAAGGAATTACTGTCAAGCAACACCTTCCACTGGCTTGGCAAACTCATGATGGTGTGTGCTGGCTGAGAAACACAAGTTTCAAACATTGCTTTCTTTCTGGCCTATCCGTTCCCTCCAAGGGTAGGCGGTGGGGGACAGGGGCAGGGGGCTGACTCTATTCAAGCTAAAACTCACCTCAGTTTCAAGGAAATATTGGTTTTACAAATTGAGATGTCTGTGATGCAACTGGACTGGCCCAAGGATGGGGAGTTGTGTTTGGGGGACACAGTGACAGTTCATAAACATTATTCTATTTGTCAGCTGAGGCCTAGACTGTTATTGCAACAGTCTCCCAACTGGTCCCCCAGGCTCCAGTCTCTCCACTTCAGTACTCTCTCCACATGGTTATTTGATTATCCCCTCTGTGAGCCTCTCACTCTCTTCTAGTAGTAAACTAGTAATCAGCTCCATACCTATCCATACCATATTATCTCCCATTATTCACCCAAGAAAACTTCTCACAATGACTCAGCCAGTCTGCCCTTGCCTGAATGTGCATGTATTTTCACTCTCCTATTCCTGTGTCTAAGCTGTTCCATTTGCGTAACATTCCCTTCTCCATGCCCTTCCCCCACCAGTCTTTCCGTATCTAATTCCTATACCTGTGTGGAGATCCAGCTCAAATCTATAATACCTTCTCTTCTTATTGAGCTCAAAGGGGTCCCTTCCTGCTTAAAGCAATGGATTTGTGCCCATCTTGACCACCTGATGTTACCTACATGCTACAAACCTCCCTTACTACACTGTAAGGTCATCCCATAGTATTATCTACAGTATTACCCACAGTGCCTTGTAGATCCCAAGTTAAAAGATAGTTTGTGCCTGATGCATTATGTATTATGAATTTATAATGTTTTAAAAACAAGTATTTAAAAAAAGGAAGGAATACAGTGTAAGAATCCAATCTAAGAAGCATCTCAAAAACAACTTGTCCAAAACTAAACTCTTCATCATCTCCAATGCCAACTTGCACCTTCAATTTTCCTTCCCATGTTAGTAATGGCAAATCAATCATTTAAGTCTGTTCAGGCCAAACAACATGGACTTCAGCCTTGAGTCCTTTCTCACTCTCATTCCTCATATCCAGCAAATGTCATTGGTTCTACATTCAAAATAAATCCAGAATTTGAAGGCTTCTCACATCTATTGCTAACATTGTGGACCAAGCCACCATCATCTCTCACCTGTATTATTGCAAGAGCCTCTGAATAGTCTCCCTACTTCCTCCCTCATCTCTTTCCCTAAAGTCTATTTCCCACATGGCAGACAAAATAAGTCATATCATATATCACTTGTGTGCAAAGAACATCCAAATACTTCCCATCTCACTCAGGACAGAAGCCAGAGTTGTTACAATGATCTCAAAGGTCCTACATAACCCACCCCAGTGGCCCCCTGCCTTTCTGACACTGTCTCCAACTACTCTTTACCTCCATCACTTCATTCTAGCCTCTTCCTCAGCAAGGCCAGCACCTTCCCCCTCTGCAGCCTTCACTCTCTATCCCACAGCAACTTCATTTTTCTCCATAGCACTTACCATTTGACAGAATGTATTCCATGCATACATATTTCTCTTGTTTGTTTATTCTTTCTCCTACCCGTGCCTCAGTTAGAATGTAAACTTCATGAAGGCAGAAATTTTTTTTGTTTTTTTTTTGTTTGTTTTGTTTTTTCTTCACACACACACACTGTATTTTATTTTTACAAGAGATAAATAGACTGACACCAAGCATTGTACATGGATGACCACAACAAAAGCAACAATGATTGCAATTACCAAACATGAAACACACTCATACTATGTCATAATATTGGCATTCAGTCCAGTAATCCTCCACCGTAACAGCTCCTTTACTTTGCAGTGAAAATTGTTTTGTATATTCTTTGCCTCTGAGTCCTTGTGGGATTTTTTTTTTAATTCAGACAGAAAGTCACAAAAATTATACTCATCCTCATCAGTTCACTCAGTCCCATGTAATTAATTTTTTTTTTCATCTTGATCTTTTGTTAGCACTTTTATGAGTTCATCAGTTTTTCATTAGAGTTCTGAAAATGCTTATTCATTCAGTTCAGCAGTACAGTCAGTTACCAGAAACATGTACTTGTCAGAGTCTTTTCCATGAATTTCTTGAAGATGAAAACCTTTTATAGGAACATATTTGCAAAATCATCAGAGTACACCCAGAACTGTCTGTAAATGACAAAAGACTTAAAAATGACCATGGTTAAAGATTTGATGAAAGTTCATAATAATGCAGTTGACAAGAAAATTAGTTATTTCTGAGATATACATTTTAAAGTAATAACTAGGATTATTACTTATAACATTATACCAGAACATATAAGATTTTTAGAAGTTTCCTGTAATGTCTGAAACATTTATATTAACATATTTCCATACATATTTCCATACAAATACAAATATAAGATTTTTAGAAATTTCATGTAATGTCTGAAACATTTATATTAACATATTTCCATACATATTTCCATACATATACAAATATAAGATTTTTAGAAATTTCATGTAATGTCTGAAACATTTATATTAACATATTTCCATACAAATAACCCAATGAAAGTTTAGTATTAGTTGTTTTGTTTGTTTTTTTATACTGCAGGATCTTATTAGGCATCAGTTTTATACACATCAGTGTATACGTGTCAATCCCAATCGCCCAATTCAGCACACCACCATCCCCACCTCACCGCAGTTTTCCCCCCTTGGTGTACATATGTCCATTCTCTACATCTGTGTCTCAACTTCTGCCCTGCAAACTGGCTCATCTGTATCATTTTTCTAGGTTCCACATACATGCATTAATATACGATATTTGTTTTTCTCTTTCTGACTTACTTCACTCTGTATGACAGTCTCTAGATCCATCCACGTCTCAACAAATGACTCAATTTCGTTCCTTTTTATGGCTGAGTAATATTCCATTGTATATATGTACCACCTCTTCTTTATCCATTCGTCTGTTGATGGGCATTTAGGTTGCTTCCATGACCTGGCTATTGTAAATAGTGCTGCAATGAACATTCGGGTGCATGTGTCTTTTTGAATTACGGTTTTCTCTGGGTATATGCCCAGTAGTGGGATTGCTGGGTCATATGGTAATTCTATTTTTAGTTTTTTAAGGAACCTCCATATTGTTCTCCATAGTGGCTGTATCAATTTACATTCCCACCAACAGTGCAAGAGGGTTCCCTTTTCTCCACACCCTCTCCAGCATTTGTTGTTTGTAGATTTTCTGATGATGCCCATTCTAACAGGAGTGAGGTGATACCTCATTGTAGTTTTGATTTGCATTTCTCTAATAATTAGTGATGTTGAGCATCTTTTCATGTGCTTCGTGGCCGTCTGTATGTCTTCTTTGGAGAAATGTCTATTTAGGTCTTCTGCCCATTTTTGGATTGGGGTGTTTGTTTCTTTGATATTGAGCTGAATGAGCTGTTTATATATTTTGGAGATTAATCCTCTGTCCGTTGATTCATTTGCAAATATTTTCTCCCATTCTGAGGGTTGTCTTTTCATCTTGTTTATGGTTTCCTTTGCTGTGCAAAAGCTTTGAAGTTTCATTAGGTCCCACTTGTTTATTTTTGTTTTTATTTCCATTACTCTAGGAGGTGGATTGAAAAAGATCTTGCTGTGATTTATGTCAAAGAGTGTTCTTCCTATGTTTTCCTCTAAGAGTTTTATAGTGTCCAGTCTTATATTTAGGTCTCTAATCCATTTTGAGTTTATTTTTGTGTATGGTGTTAGGGAGTATTCTAATTTCATTCTTTTACATGTAGCTGTCCAGTTTTCCCAGCACCACTTATTGAAGAGACTGTCTTTTCTCCATTGTATATCTTTGCCTCCTTTGTCATAGATTAGTTGACCATAGGTGCGTGGGTTAATCTCTGGGCTTTCTATCTTGTTCCATTGATCTATGTTTCTGTTTTTGTGCCAGTACCATATTGTCTTGATTACTGTAGCTTTGTAGTATAGTCTGAAGTCAGGGAGTCTGATTCCTCCAGCTCCATTTTTTTGCCTCAAGAATGCTTTGGCTATTCGGGGTCTTTTGTGTCTCCATACAAATTTTAAGATGATTTTTTCTAGCTCCGTAAAAAATGCCATTGGTAATTTGATAGGGATTGCATTGAATCTGTAGATTGCTTTGGGTAGTATAGTCATTTTCACAATGTTGATTCTTCCAATCCAAGAACATGGTATATCTCTCCATCTGTTGGTATCATCTTTAATTTCTTTCATCAGTGTCTTATAGTTTTCTGCATACAGGTCTTTTGTCTCCCTAGGTAGGTTTATTCCTAGGTATTTTATTCTTTTTGTTGCAATGGTAAATGGGAGTGTTTCCATAATTTCTCTTTCAGATTTTTCATCATTAGTGTATAGGAATGCAAGAGATTTCTGTGCATTAATTTTGTAACCTGCAACTTTACCATATTCATTAATTAGCTCTAGCAGTTTTCTGGTGGCAGTTTTAGGATTCTCTATGTATAGTATCATGTCATCCACAAACAGTGACAGTTTTACTTCTTCTTTTCCAATTTGTATTCCTTTTATTTCTTTTTCTTCTCTGATTGCCGTGGCTAGGACTTCCAGAACTATGTTGAATAATAGTGGTGAGAGTGGACATCCTTGTCTCGTTCCTGATCTTAGAGGAAATGCTTTCAGTTTTTCACCATTGAGAATGATGTTTGCTGTGGGTTTGTCATATATGGCCTTTATTATGTTGAGGTAGGTTCCCTCTATGCCCACTTTCTGGAGAGTTTTTATCAGAAATGGGTGTTGAATTTTGTCAAAAGCTTTTTCTGCATCTATTGAGATGATCATATGGTTTTTATTCTTCAATTTGTTAATATGGTGTATCACATTGATTGATTTGCGTATATTGAAGAATCCTTGCATCCCTGGGATTAATCCCACTTGATCGTGGTGTATGATCCTTTTAATGTGCTGTTGGATTGTGTTTGCTAGTATTTTGTTGAGGATTCTTGCATCTATATTCATCAGTGATATTGGTCTGTAATTTTCTTTTTTTGTAGTGTCTTTGTCTGGTTTTGGTATCAGGGTGATGGTGGCCTCATAGAATGAGTTTGGGAGTGTTCCTTCCTCTGCAATTTTTTGGAAGAGTTTGAGAAGGATGGGTGTTAGCTCTTCTCTAAATGTTTGATAGAATTCACCTGTGAAGCCATCTGGTCCTGGACTTTTGTTTGTTGGAAGATTTTTAATCACAGTTTCAATTTCATTACGTGTGATTGGTCTGTTCATATTTTCTGTTTCTTCCTGATTCAGTCTTGGAAGGTTATACCTGTCTAAGAATTTGTCCATTTCTTCCAGGTTGTCCATTTTATTGGCATAAAGTTGCTTGTAGTAGTCTCTTAGGATGCTTTGTATTTCTGCGGTGTCTGTTGTAACTTCTCCTTTTTCATTTCTGATTTTATTGATTTGAGTCCTCTCCCTGTTTTTCTTGATGAGTCTGGCTAATGGCTTATCAATTTTGTTTATCTTCTCAAAGAACCAACTTTTAGTTTTATTGATCTTTGCTATTGTTTTCTTTGTTTCTATTTCATTTATTTCTGCTCTGATCTTTATGATTTCTTTCCTTCTGCTAACTTTGGGTTTTGTTTGTTCTTCTTTCTCTAGTTTCTTTAGGTGTAAGGTTAGATTGTTTACTTGAGATTTTTCTTGTTTCTTTAGGTAGGCTTGTATAGCTATAAACTTCCCTCTTAGAACCGCTTTTGCTGCATCCCATAGGTTTTGGGTCGTCGTGTTTTCATTGTCGTTTGTCTCTAGGTATTTTTTTAATTTCCTGTTTGATTTCTTCAGTGATCTCTTGGTTATTTAGTAACGTATTGTTTAGCCTCCATGTGTTTGTCTTTTTTACGTTTTTTTCCCTGTAATTCATTTCTAATCTCATAGCGTTGTGGTCAGAAAAGATGCTTGATATGATTTCAATTTTCTTAAATTTACTGAGGCTTGATTTGTGACCCAAGATGTGATCTATCCTGGAGAATGTTCCGTGCACACTTGAGAAGAACGTGTAATCTGCTGTTTTTGGATGGAATGTCCTATATATATCAATTAAATCTATCTGGTCTATTGTGTCATTTAAAGCTTCTGTTTCCTTATTTATTTTCATTTTGGATGATCTGTCCATTGGTGTAAGTGAGGTGTTAAAGTCCCCCACTATTATTGTGTTACTGTCAATTTCCTCTTTTTTAGCTGTTAGCAGTTGCCTTATGTATTGAGGTGCTCCTATGTTGGGTGCATATATATTTATAATTGTTATATCTTCTTCTTGGATTGATCCCTGGATCATTATGTAGTGTCCTTCCTTGTCTCTTGTAACATTCTTTATTTTAAAGTCTATTTTATCTGATATGAGTATAGCTACTCCAGCTTTCTTTTGATTTCCATTTGCATGGAATATCTTTTTCCATCCCCTCACTTTCAGTCTGTATGTGTCCCTAGGTCTGAAGTGGGTCTCTTGTAGACAGCATATATATGGGTCTTGTTTTTGTATCCAGTCAGCCAGTCTATGTCTTTTGGTTGGGGCATTTAATCCATTCATGTTTACAGTAATTATCGATATGTATGTTCCTATGACCATTTTCTTAATTGTTTTGGGTTTTTTTTTTGTAGGTCCTTTTCTTCTCTTGTGTTTCCCACTTAGAGAAGTTCCTTTAGCATTTGTTGTAGAGCTGGTTTGGTGGTGCTGAATTCTCTTAGCTTTTGCTTGTCTGTAAAGCTTTTGATTTCTCCATCAAATCTAAATGAGATCCTTGCCGGGTAGAGTAATCTTGGTTGTAGGTTCTTCCCTTTCATCACTTTAAGTATATCATGCCACTCCCTTCTGGCTTGCAGAGTTTCTGCTGAGAAATCAGCTGTTAACCTTATGGGAGTTCCCTTGTATGTTATTTGTCGTTTTTCCCTTGCTGCTTTCAGTAATTTTTCTTTGTCTTTAATTTTTGCCACTTTGATTACTATGTGTCTCGGCGTGTTTCTCCTTGAGTTTATTCTGTATGGGACTCTCTGTGCTTCCTGGACTTGGGTGGCTATTTCCTTTCCCATGTTAGGGAAGTTTTCGACTATAATCTCTTCAAATATTTTCTCTGGTCCTTTCTCTCTCTCTTCTCCTTCTGGGACCCCTATAATGCGAATGTTGTTGCGTTTAATGTTGTCCCAGAGGTCTCTTAGGCTGTCTTCATTTCTTTTCATTCTTTTTTCTTTAGTCTGTTCTGCAGCAGTGAATTCCACCATTCTGTCTTCCAGGTCACTTATCCGTTCTTCTGCCTCAGTTATTCTGCTAGTGATTCCTTCTAGTGTAGTTTTCATTTCAGTTATTGTATTGGTCATCTCTGTTTGTTTGTTCTTTAATTCTTCTAGGTCTTTGTTAATCATTTCTTGCATCTTCTCAATCTTTGCCTCCATTCTTATTCCGAGGTCCTGGATCATCTTCACTATCATTATTCTGAATTCTTTTTCTGGAAGGTTGCCTATCTCCACTTCATTTAGTTGTTTTTCTGGGGTTTTTTCTTGTTCCTTCATCTGGTACATAGCCCTCTGCCTTTTCATCTTCTCTGTCTTTCTGTAACTGTGGTTTTTGGACCACAGGCTGCAGGGTTGTAGTTTTTCTTGCTTCTGCTGTCTGCCCTCTGGTGGTTGAGGCTATCTAAGAGGCTTGATGGGAGGCTCTGGTGGTGGGTAGAGCTGACTGTTGCTGTGGCGGTCAGAGCTCAGTAAAACCTTAATCCACTTGACTGTTGATGGGTGGGGCTGGGTTCCCTCCCTGTTGGTTGTTTTGCCTGAGGCAACCCAACACTGGAGCCTACCCGTGCTCTTTGGTGGGGTTAATGGTGGACTCTGGGAGGGCTCACGCCAAGGAGAACTTCCCAGGACCTCTGCTGCCAGTGTCCTTATCCCCATGGTGAAACAGAGCCACCACTCGCCTCTGCAGGAGACCCCCCAACACCAGCAGGTACGTCTGGTTCAGTCTCCCCCAGGGTCACTGCTCCTTCCCCTGGGTCCCGATGCACACATTACTTTGTGTGTGCCCTCCAAGAGTGGGTTCTCTGTTTCCCCCAGTCCTGTCACAGTCCTGCAATCAATTCCCACTAGACTTCAAAGTCTGATTCTCTAGGAATTCCTCCTCCCGTTGCCAGACCCCCAGGTTGGGAAGCCTGACGTGGGGCTCAGAACCTTCACTCCAGTGGGTGGACTTCTGTGGTATAAGTGTTCGCCAGTCTGTGAGTCACCCACCCAGCAGTTATGGGATTTGATTTTACTCTGATTGTGCCCCTCCTACCATCTCACTGTGGCTTCTCCTCTGTCCTTGGACGTGGGGTATCCTCCTTGGTGAAGTCCAGGGTCTTCCTGTCAATGATTGTCCAGCAGCCAGTTGTGATTCTGGTGCTCTCGCAAGAGGGAGTGAGAGCACGTCCTTCTACTCCGCCATCTTGGTTAATCGAAGGCAGAAATTTTTATCTGATTTCTCCTTTGCTCTTTCCCAGAGCCTATAAAAATGCCAATGGCAAAGTAGACACTCAGAAAATATTTGTTGAATGAATGGGTGATGAACAAGTCTTATTTAGAGTGTTAAATATTCAGGGGCTGTAGACCACCTAAGGGATGTGGTGGATAGTGACTTGAGAATCTTTCCTCTAAAGGTCAGAATCTGTACAATTGAACTTTTAGAATCGGCTCAGTTTCTCACTTGTTAGAGGAGCAGTAGCTGTACTTCAATTCCAAACTATAAGGCACCGTGCAAATATAAGGCATTGTTATGGTTATGTGCTCCCTATTCTGAAATATTTTTTCCAAAGTCAGTTGATTTCCCAAGGTGAGCATGTCCAGTATGCGTTCTCTAGAGGATAATGCAAGGGATGCAGAGCTAGACTGTGGAGCTTTTGAGTTAGCATCTTACAGCCTGGTCTGCAGCTGCTCACACAAAGCAGGTTAGAACATATTTTAGCCCTCCGCCCTGCTTATATGCCCACCATGGTGACAGCAAGCCTTCTCTTAAAGAATCTTCTCTTCCTTTTGTGGTGCTGGGGGTGGGGTGTGTGCAAGAACACAAAAAGCCCGTTTTTCAGACCTCCTCTTTTGAATGTTGCCCAATTCTCCTTAATTGTATCATTTCATTATCAAGTCCCAGGTGCTCCTATTTTCTACTGATCTCATCACTGAGTTAACGGATGCTGATGCCGTTGTACTCAGTTGATTACATTACCACAGGGCATCCATCACTTCCTTTTAGCCTGATGAAGTAATTATTCCAGCAGATCTAAAGGAAGGTCACAGCTGAGGCAGTTGATAATCCTTATTAGGACCATTCTCTCTCACCTGTTGGTTTCACCCTTTCTCCATCAGGATGAACGACTTGGATCAGGACGTCCTCATTTCTATTATCATTCCCAAATGCTCTCTGAGCCCCCTCTTCACTGGTACAGTCCCTGCCCTTGGAGCTGACAGAGCCAGTGTGAGAAGAAAGGGCTTCCCAACCTCCTACTGGTCCCTCAGCACTGCCCTTATCCACACTAGCCAATCCTCCCAAAATGCCAATCCGAACACTGTGAGCTATTCACAGTAACACTGGAGTTACAGTGACATGGAGAAAAAAGTTTAAAATATTATATACAGTTTGATTCATTACTGCAAGAAAAAAGGAGATGGAATCTGTAAAATGGATATATATTAAAATATATTTTACATGCACAAAAATATATGTATATATAATGGAATACATAAAATATAAAAATAGATGGAATCCGTTAACATAGATGTGACAAAAGCCTGAAGGTATTTACACCCAAACATTTTCAGTGTTGTCAGTCTTTGCCCCAGAGTGGTATGATTCCTGGTGCCCCTCACTTCCTTCTTGTGTGATAGCTGTAATTTCCTATTTTACTGTAATTATTATATTTGGCACTTTTTAAATTCTTTAAATGAAAATATGAGCATGTCATTCCTGCGCTTAAATTTCTTCACTTAAAATAAATGATCACAATTTTATGATGGGATTGGTCAGAGAAGCAAGCATGAGCTCTCCCCTACCATGAGGTCTCCAGCTGACCATCACGTGGTCGGAAGTTAAGGTGGGAGACGGGGTCTTCTTCTGCTCACACTCCTCTCCGGCCACACATCTCCGAACGATTGTGGTGGGAGTTCAGGCCACCTGGGGAGGAGCAACAGCAAGAGTGCTAGGAGAGGATGGAGCTTCTAAAAGTGGTTCTTCCCTGTACATAAAATTCCACATTGTACCCTTCAAAACTGGTTAAGAGGGTAAGTCTCCTATTGTGTTCTCACCACAATGAAATTTAAAAAATTTTTTTATTTTTAAAAAAGTTGGGGGCTTCCTTGGTGGCGCAGTGGTTGAGAATCTGCCTGCCAATGCAGGGGACACGGGTTCGAGCCCTGGTCTGGGAAGATCCCACATGACACGGAGCAGCTAGGACCGTGAGCCACAACTACTGAGCCTGCAAGTCTGGAGCCTGTGCTCCGCAACAAGAGAGGCCGCGATAGTGAGAGGCCCGCTCACCGCGATGAAGAGTGGCCCCCGCTCGCCACAACTAGAGAAAACCCTCGCACAGAAACGAAGGCCCAACACAGCCATAAATAAATAAATAAATAAATAATTTTTTTTTAAAAAAAGTTGTTCTTCCTCCCAATCGTTTTCTCAGGCTTTTGATCAGGACGTGAGTAGGACTCTGAGCAGCTCCCCAGTCTTCAGATCCGCATTTTGGGAGGATCCCTCTGTGGCGGTGAGAGGCCGGTAGGAGGCGGGGAAGCTGTTTCTTCTCACCCGGCTCCGTCTCACAGCCCTGAAGGCCATGACTGTGTGCTGTGAAGAGGGAGGCTCAAAGAGCCTTTGGAAATCCCACGGCCTTCTCACCCTCCTGTGGCATCGGCGCTCTGGCACATTTGTCCCTCTGCACATACAGTTCTTCCCCCTGGACCACCATTCTTCCCCTCCTCCCCTCAGTTAAGACAACACAGTTTCCCCTTTCTGGAGCCTTCTCCCAAAATCCCTAGCCGAGCTCCAGTAAAGGGCTTGTTCTGGATACTTAGTTACCAGCATGTCTGGACTTCTGCTTTCAATTAATGTTAATCACTTTGCATTGCTTACAGGGTCTACTCATGGACTGTCCCACCAGACTCTGAACTCCCTGAGAGTCAGGATCATGTTTTTATTATTTTACCTTCAGCATCTCACATGCCATACTGAAGTGTTCAAGAAATGCTGATTAAATAAATGAATAAGTGAATTAATGAATAAATTAATTAAATAGATAAGGGATGGATGGATGGAAAGGATGCAGGTGGCACACGCTAAAAGCCAGGTGAGGCTGTGACAAGTGTCATAGTCAGGAGACAAAGCATAGGGAGCACATACTACCCACACCCCGAACAAAAGCCTGAACAAACTGATGGGAAAAGAACCACTTTTAGAAGACTTATCCTCTCCCAGCATTCTCGCTGTTGCCCCTCCTCAGGTGGCCTGAACTCCCACCAGAGTCATTCACAGAGGAGACTCATGGCCAGAGAGGAGAGGAGTGTGAACAGAAAAAGAGACCCCATCTCCCTCCTTACTTTCCTGCCACTTGATTATCAGTTAGACACCTCATGGCAGGGATAGCGCATCTTTCTTCTCTGACCAATCTCGTCATAAAATTGTCACTAGTACACAGTCCCCACAACAATCCCCTGTCTAATTATGTCCAAGATTAGCACTTAAAAATCCTAAATAGCATCTGACGCGATTTTCTATTTGCAGAAGGGCACATGGGATACATTAACAACACCCTTGCCAGATCCTTGGACACTATGGACAGGCCCAACAACCAAGTGCTGAAGGGAGTGGGCAGCCTTGATCTGTTGATAACTGCAGCAGGGGACTCAGAAGAGAATTCCAGAACCCTCTGTTGATAAAGCCTCCAAACCACCAGATCTGCTGCTGCCAGAACTAAAAATAGCTTGGTCTGGTTGGGAAAGCATTGGTCTGGGAGTCAGAAGGCATGGGGCCCTCACCCTGCAATAACCGGCCTAGTGTCCTTGCCATTTAACCTCTTAGCCTGTCATAATGCCATGCTCTCTTCTGTGCATTGGGAATGATGGAGCAGTACCCCTTCCATCATGGGGTAGGTGGGAGTCCCAAAGGAGAGAGTGGACATGAAAGTACTTGCGGAATGCCTGGAGAGGGAGAGAAGGAGGGTCATGATAAGAAAGCAGCCATACTGGAGACACTCCGCAGTTGTAGTGTTAGCAGGAATAAAATCCTCCCACACTCAGGCCTTTGATGGTCTTGGGGTGGCCCTTTGGTGATGATTACCTTTCTTCTAGTGCCTTCCAACTTGCTATAAAATAGTCAGCCAGTCTCCCTCCTCGCCTGACTGCTCTGTCACTCTAAGATGTCTCATTCATGGTTAATACAAGGAAGTCCCAAGTAGCAGCCAGAAATGTGAACGGCTATTCTCAGCAAATAGGAGGTTACCCAAGTCACAGGATAAATAAACATGCTTATTTTTTCTGTTTAAAAATAATGATTCTGTGCTTTTTTAAGACTTTAAAATACAGTTAGTTAAATAGTAAACATTGAGCAGTTGACTATATGCCAGGCTGTGTTAATGCTTTATTCACATTATTTCATTTACTACTCATGAAAGAGGCATCATTATCCCATTTTACAGATGAGGAAACTGACACCCAGAGAGACTAAGTTCTGTCAAGCTCCCAGAACCACTGTAAACAGACTTAGGATTTTCAGCCTATTTTATTTCATACAAAACCCATGCTTCTTGTGTACTTTGCTGTTTTGCCTCAAAAATAATAACACTATCTGCAGAAAGATGAGGAGGAAGAGTTAGAAACATATATTTAATCAAAAACAAAAAGTTCATAGGTCTTGAATAAATGCACTCCTACCCCCACTGCTCAGGCCTCTCATAGAACATGACACTGCCTGGCAAGCAGGGAAAAGAGGCGCTGGGTCAAGTAAAAAGTGTGCGATTAATTGACATTTAACGAAGAACAGGACATAATCCATCAGGAAGCAAATGTGAACAGCTTTTGTGTACTGACGAGGTCTATATCTGAAGTTAGAAAATAATATGTACCTAAATCATTATTGTTATTATTATTATTTAAAGTTTTTTAAAAGCGACAGTGGGACAGGATATTTGAGCATCATTTTTTCCTCTTCAGAGTCTGGCCATCTTGTCTCCCAATGCAAGGCTCTTGAAGAACCAACCAAACCAAACATATATTTTTAAGTTCTTTTACTTAATTTAGTGGGTTAACCAGTTTATGTGGAAGAAGATGATCATAATTTAGCTTAATGGTTCATTGCAATACTATTTTTATATCTTGAATTGAAAACATTACAGATGCTTTGGGAAATATGAAAACTTTTTGCTTCTTCCAGCTTTGGCACTTTTGTATTATACCAATTTGTTGTTGAAAACACCAATGACCTTAGCATCAGATTTACCTGTTTTAGTAGTACTTTTACCACACACCCATTACCAAATGTGTATAACAACGCCTATCTCATTACAGTGAAGAGGGAAATAAATGAGATAATTTATGCAAACGTTTTGGCACCTAGAAGGTACTCAAAAATTTTTTGTGAATTTTTAGTGCAATCTCTTCTATCTCTGAATTTGTGGCCTTTATTTCGTGAGTTTCAGTGTGGTGTAAATGTGCAAGATAGTTTTGGAATCAGTGAGGAGTGGGGCCAGCTTTCTAGCAGCTGTGTGACTTGCGAAAATGTCTTAGTCTCTCAGAACCTCCCTTTTTAATTCCATAAAAAGGAAATAATAGTCCAATTTTGCAAAAATGCTATGAGGCTTGCAAATAACACATGCAAAGTATCTGGCATATTGTAGGTGCAAAATAAATGGCTGCTTTGTTTATCCTTAGATAAAACGATTTTTGTCCTATAAATAGAGCTAATGATTAGACTTTATTGAAATGCTTTGTTGCATGATTGTGAGTGATTTCAAACACCTAGAAACTTAAGCGTTATTCTATGGTTGTCTCACTTAATCCTTTTTAAAACATGTTTGGGTCTTGTGGGAATGTTTAAAGCTCCTTATGAAGCCAATGAATGCAAAGGTACCTATCAGCTGTAGTGGCCATTGACCCATCCACATGGGTACCCCACATAATTGTAGCTCAACTTCACCCCGAAGCCTTGGAAAGGTTACATGACAGACAGATGTAGTAGGCATGAGATTACAGGCCAAGAGGAAGAGGTCGGAGCTGTGGCAGTATATTTGACAGGCTCATACACTGCAAGCCTTGTTCCGGGCCCCTTACAAAGCACCTCTTTAGGACGAAAACAAGATGTTCTTTGTAAATAAAAGTTCATGCATCTGAGTAATGAAGTCATTTTCCAGGGCTGCAGTGAAAGATATTCTTCTCCCGAGCCCTCTGGGTGAAGACCGTCAGGGGGAAGAGGGTGGCCAGCCAGTCTCCAGGGAAGGTATGAGCACAAACAGCGCGGCAGCCTGTCTCTAGAAGATGAGAAACACTGCCCAAGAGAGTGGGTGCCCTCCCCCTCTGCCATCTGAGCGCATCCGCCTCCGGCTCCAGCCCAGGAATCCCTTTTCCACCCACTTCACTGCAAACTAGCAGGGCCACATAAAAGATGTACATAAATATAGATAAGACATCCGGCACCTTGGCTAAATAAATAAGAGATGTGAGGAAGCCATCACAAAAGCTGAATATTCATCTGGGGCCCTTGGAGGGGCTCCAAACTGAGAGGGGAGGGGAGGCCGCCAGGAAAGGCCCGGCCACGGTGTCTGAAAGACCAGCTTGGAGGGGGAGGGCCTGGAAGTGAAGGTAAAAAGGGAGTGGTGAAAATGGGTGTGGGAAGGAAGCCAGGACAGCGCAGCCCTCAATCCCGACCGCCAGGGACAGGAGGTGGCCGGCGCTCGCGGGGCTCGCCCCAAACGCATCCGCCTCTTGATGCTGAGCTTTAAGCTCCATCCATCTGTACATTCTTCAGCCAGAGCCTCTGGGGAGGGAGAGAGAAAGTGAGAGAGAGAAACGGAGGGGGAAGACAGAAAGAGGAGAAAGAGAGAGAGAAGGGGGGGTGGGGCAGGCTCTGGCTTACTCTCTCACTCTTCCTTTTTCTACGAAGTTGCTCCCTGAGCTGCCTTGAGTTCCCACATCTGGATACTGCAGACGCACAGGAGGTAAAATAAGCGAGGCACCGCTGCACCACAGGGGGGACCGGCGAGGACCAACAGTGGCCGAGCCCCTGTAAGAGCCCTGTCGGATGTCAGCGGAGAGATGGCTTTGAGCTCAGCCTGGTACGCAGTCCTGCCCCTGTGGCTCTTCTGGGGCGCCGCCTGCTCCCGCGCCGCGTCTGGGGACGACAGCGCTTTTCCTTTTGACGTTGAAGGGAGCTCAGCGGTCGGCCAACTAGACCCGCCTGAGACCATCGAGGCCCGCGTGGCTCTTGGAAGCCTGCCGCCTGCTGCCAAGGTACAGTGCCCCTGCCATTGTCACCCTGCTGGGGCACCTGTGCCCCGTGTTGTGTGTGTCACACTTGTGTCCCCCTCTCTCCCCCCCTCTTTCCCTTCCCCACCCGCCTTATGAGTTTCACCTGGACGGGTCAGTTCAGAAACTTGAAATAAAGAGTTTTACTTTGTATGTTGGATTTGGACTTTGTGATTTGAGAGCTGAGGCTTTGGAACACATCCCTGTTCAAGCTGGTAAAAGGGCATGTGTCCTGCATACTCTGAGTTAGTAGGCTAGACTCTCAGCTGGGGCTGCAGTAGCACGTCTGTGACTTTCCGCCGCTTGTCCCAATAGAGTCATTGTTGTCAAGCCACACCACTTAACGTGTGTGCCCTGTCACTGGCTTCCTGCTCCTCTGTGATGTTAGGACAGTGGGAACAACATTGCAGGACTAATCTTTTTGTCACAAATTAAACAGAAGGTCCTCTGCAACAGGGGAGGGTGAAGAGTGGGTGAGGGCACTGAAGAAGCTGTTAGGAAACTGCAGAGCAGATACCTCAAATAGACACAAGCCATTATATTCCAGAAACAAGAAGTCATGATGAAAGTCAAGCCCCATCCCAAATGTAAAAATGATGGAGATATGCTACTGATGATATGCTTATTCAAAGAGCTGCTGTTTGAACCCCTTGCAAAAGCGTTTATGTTAAAAGCATAACCAAAGTGTAGAAACTGGGTAGAGGTGGATGAATCCAGAGTAAGTAATTTAAGAACCCCCTGAGCCGAGACAGACAACAGCATGTCCAGGGCGTGGGAGATGCTAAATAGGAGGAAAATGAAGTCACCTAAGTTCATGGGAAAGGAAAGAGCAGTTGACCTAACAACACACACACACACAAACACACACACACACACGCACACACACACACCCCCTATAGCTATGATTACAGCAACTATAGAACCAAAGCAGTTATGTGGATTTATACATCTCTAATGCCATTGATGCATTTCTAGTGCCATTTCTAACAGCACTGAAGTCTGGATTATTGCTATTAGTCCTACTAATTGTTAGTATAACCGTAGTTATTAATTAAACTACTGTTAAGATGCATGAAGATGGTCCTTCTCCAGGAGTGAGCCCTACCCACACCCCAAAATGAGGGGGAGGATGGGTAGGGCCAGAGCATACCAACTCCCATTGTGGTGTGAAATGTAATCCCCATGAGAAAGAGGGGCACGCCTTCTGGTCAACTTTGTACTCAGACATGGGGAGAAGCCAGACCAAGAGACACTCCACACAATGAGAAGGCTTCACTTCTCTACAGGCTTGGAATCAACCCCCCAGGAAGCATTATCTCCACCTGTTGCTTTGAGTGGAAAGTTCCAGAATGAAATGCTTAAGAGTAGGATTGCCAGATAGAATACAGGACACCCAATTAAATTTGAATTTCAGATAAACAACAAATAGATTTTGGTTATGTCTCAAATATTTCATGGGATGTATTTATACTAAAATTTTTTTCACTGTTTATCTGAAATTCAGTTTATCTGGGCATCCTGTCTTTTTACCTGCTAATTCTAAAAAGACAGGCACACATAACTTTTTGTAACTCTCATCTCACAAAAAGTAAGAAAATAATTATTTGATTTTTTAGGGAACCTTAAATTTATTGCTGAAACCCTGGGCAATTGCTTATATACTCATATGTTCAGTGAAATAATATGAAGGCAGCACAGCAGAGGGTTTTAGATTGCAGGCTTTGCAGTCTGATGGTCCCAAGTTCAAATTTCAGCTTGCCTGCTCCTTACCTTGGGCAAACTACAGATGCCCAACTTGCAGATAAAGAAACTGAGACTTAGATAAGTTATTGATGTCTACTTCATATTTCATACAGTTACTGTGATGAAATTAGATAAAATACATAGAGGACTTAACACAGTGACTAACATGTATAAATGCTTTATACATCCTACGTGTTGTTTTTATTATTATTATAAAAAATACATGGCTAGCTGGATTAAAAGAAACCCTTATTTGGGAATATTTCTCAGAACTTTATTTTTATGGTGCTATTTTACTTAATATTGCTTGTCTGTATCCTTCCAATCAAAAAGAGTGTCACGTAGTATGTTAAATTTGTAATACTGTTGGAGACTAATAGGTTCAGAATGCCCGTTGAGGCTTTTGGTTTAGGGAAACAGAAAGAATCTATTAGTCATTCCGGAGGGTCATATGATGTAGAGAGGGTGGGATTGGGGTAATTATGTTCCCACTGCATAGTTTCACATAATGCCCTCCAGTCAGCCTGCAGTCCCACAGCGATCCCAACGCCCCACCATTCGGGTTTCCCATGCTTTTTATAGACAGTAAGGAGACCTGAAAGCAAATACATTCTGGAGATTTAATAACATGGTACAACCACTCCACTGAATTGGTTCAGGAGGTTATATTTCATCTGTAGAGAAAAAGAGAACATGGACTCATACAAGACATCATTCGCGGGCGTTTGGAGAGGTGGATGGAAGGATATTCTAAAAATACATTCATTTTATTTGAATCGGATATATATATAAATGGTCATTCCTCAATTCTCCTTCAAAGGGAAGAAAGAAAACTAGTAAAGCAAGCATGGAGCAGTGGGAGGTGCTAGGCTGACGGCCTTCCTAAGGCTCTCCCACGCTCCTCCATAGCAGGACTGGCGTCCTCTCCACCCTCAGCACAGACTAGGGCACACGGGTGCACAGTGTGGGTTAGGAGAACAAATACATTCAACATGCATTGAATAAAAGGATGGGAAGCATGGGCTGACCAAGAAGGAAGGCCCCTCCTTTCCTTCTAAAATAAGCACAAGCTCCTCCAGGATGCAGAGAATTTGAAAAGAGGAGCACCATGGGTAACTCTGTGCTAGTTGGTAGGATTTTCCTACTACCTGCTTTTTTACAAGCAGATAATTTACTGAGTCCATTATTTCTGAGTATATGGTGAGAACAATGATTCTCAGTAGGTGGGGGTGGGCAAAGGGGAAACTAGGTAGTGTCAAAAAGTGTATTTAGTATTCTAATATTCCACATTTAAGAAAAGAAAGTCTTAATTTTATTACACACATTATAGCAAGTGAAACAAGGCAAAAGTCTTCTTGGCCAATATGGAGATGCAGAAGAATGGGAGGGGATGCAGGGATGGAGATGGGAACAGTCCCGCAGGAGAGGGTACCAGAGTGTCCTTAGGAAGAGTGACATTCTTTTTTTTTTTTTTTTCTTTTTTTTTTTCAACATCTTTATTGGAGTATAATTGCTTTACAATGGTGTGTTAGTTTCTGCTTTATAACAAAGTGAATCAGTTATACATATACATATGTTCCCATATCTCTTCCCTCTTGCATCTCCCTCCCTCCCACCCTCCCTATCCCACCCCTCTAGGTGGTCACAAAGCACCGAGCTGATCTCCCTGTGCTATGTGGCTGCTTCCCACTAGCTATCTATTTTACATTTGGTAGTGTATATATGTCCATGCCACTCTCTCACCCTGTCACATCTTACCCTGTCACATCTTACAAGAGTGACATTCTTGTCTATCAAAAAGAAGCAGGAGTTAAACAAGGTCAAGAACACAGGTTAGAGGTTGATTAAAAGAAACCCTTAGTTGGGAATATTTCTCAGAACTTTATTTTATGGTGCTATTTTACTTAATATTGCCATAGCTCTGTTGTCTATATCCTTCGTGGCTGGAAAGAAGCCACCCAGAGACTCAGAGAGGAGTGGGGACTTTGCTGTAAGGGCAAAGCGGGAGGTGGTGGAAGGCGATGGTGCTGTTACTGCCTTTGGTAGATTATTGAGAAAATAAGGGAAATAATTGACAATATTGAGCAAACTTCCTTGAGAGGGGAAACCAGGAGTTTATCTCCTGATAACCTGACTGGATTTTGCAGTTGCTCTTCTTAGCTTCCCTCCAAGAAGATTCGTGCCCCATGAACCACAAATGTACCTCGCGCTAGACAAACTTGCTTGCTAAAAACAAAAAAGCAATATGAACTAGACTAATTTTGAGGGACTTTTCTTCTAGACTCCCTTCAGGTTGATCTGTGATCCCGTGCTCCAACACATAGGTAGGTGCCCTGCCACTAAAGGATTGTAGTATGTTTATTAAAAGACAGCTCAGATCCCTTTCACTATCTGCTTTCCGTTGCCTTACCTTGCTCCCTTACTTTGAGAAAGGCTTTGTAGAACAACATCAAGACTTCCAGTCACTGGCCTGGGCCATCATTCTATACTGCTGTTCACAGAGCAGTTGGTAATTTAACACCCACATGCCACCCCCAGCCTGGCATGCAGTCATTGTTTCACTCACTTAATGCCATCCAAAGAGCAGGTTTGGAGACCTACCATGTACAGAGTAATAAAGCAGGTGCCAGGAGGGACAGAAAGAAGGCAGAGTCACATCCCTACCCTCAAGGAGTAAGCAATCTAAGATAGAAATATATACACATAGCCACTATATAAAGCAGAATGAATTTATGTTCTGTAAGAGCGGCTATCAGCTAAGTGCCAGGGGGCTAATGTGGAAAAAGTATTACTCCTGGGCTAGGCCAGTAGGGCACAGCCACTTACTCATCAAACACCAAAGAAAGTTCCTGGGAAACATTATTTTAGAAGGACTGGAATACAGTAATGGTAATAATAATAACAGCGTGGCTTATCGATGACACTCATTGAGTATTTACCACATGCCAGACACTGGTCTAAGCACCTTCCATGAGTTATTTCCCTTAACCCTCATAACAGTTCAGTGGGATTGGTGTAGTTATTATCTCATTTTGCAAACGTGGAAACTGAGGCACAGAGCATTTGCCCAGGCAACCTGCCTAGTAAGTGACCCAGCTAGGAAGGAGTTTATGAAAGTAATTCAACTGTGCAAGAATATCTAGAAAAATGTGGTGAGGTAAATAGAACTATCTGTAGGAACAATTTTAGTCAAAGTTTGGGAATTTCTTAAAGTGAAGATATATAAAATACCATTCAAAGACCATTTATGCAGTGCCTGCTAGATGAGTAGCATAAATTACATGGCCTATCTTACAGAATTTATTATAAAACTGCTGGAAAACAGAGAATTCCATTTGCTGTAATTCCAGAGTTCTCAGATTTAACCAGAAGAAATGTTTTTTTTTAATTGTGGTAAAATATACACAAAATTTATTATTTTAACCATTTTTAAGTGACATTAGGTAATTCACCATTCATCATCATCCATCGCCATCCATCACCATCACTACCATCCATCTCCAAAACTTTCATCTTCCCAAACTCAAACTCAATACACATTAAACAATAATTCCTGTTAGCCTTTTCCCCAGGCCCTGGCAACCACCATTCTACTCTCCATTTCTATGAATCTGACTACTCTAGGTATCTCATATAAGTGGAGTCTACAGTATTTGTCATTTTGTGCCTGGCTCATTGCACTTAACATAATGTGTTCAAGGTTCATCTATGTTGTAGCATTTGTCCAAATTTCATTCCTTTTTAAGGCTGAATAATATTCTATTGTATGTATATATCACATTTTATTTATCCATTTGTCTGTTGATGGACATTGAGTTATTTCTACCTTTAGGCTACCGTGAATAGTGCTGCTATGAACATTGGTCTACAATTATCCATCTGAGTCCCTGCTTTCAGTCCTTTTGAGTACATACCTAGAAGTGGAATTGCTGATCCTATGGAACAGAGACAGTTTTAAAACTCAGATTTTTATGGAGGCCGAGCAAAAAATAACTGGGCAGGGAAAGGAACGCATCCTGTGAGTGGTGGGACCCAAGCAACAGCAGAGGAAGGGATGCCTCTTCCAGAGGGCACCCGCCTCTCAGTGTTGCCAGGCCTTCTGTTTTTTACAAGACAGAATCTGGATTCTTAAGTGAAATTGCTGACTCAGTTTTTTTAATGCCCTGTGGGAAGCACATTTGAGGACTGTTTATTTGCAGTCTCTGCTTTACGACATTTGAAATTCACCTTTCATCAAAGGCACAATGTGGGCATCTAGCCAGACAGATGTGCTATGAATCCAGCTCTCCTACTTTCTAGCTGTTTGACTTTAGGCAAATTAGTTCATTTTTCAGAGGCTCGGTCTGTTTGATTTTAAAATGAATACAAATGTATTTTCTTTGCAAGATATTTGTGAAATTGAAGTGAAATCGTGTGTATAAGCTAACTAACTCAAAGTCTGCCCTCATTCTCTCTTCTCTCCCTCCCTCCTCACCCTTTTTCTTCCATTATCTGTTTTTATCTACCTGCGAGTTCAGATTTGTAGTATCAGTCTATTTTCATCTAAATTTTTACTTATTCTGTAAATTTGATTACTTTCAACTTCTGCTTACAAATTTGCTGATTATCCAACATTGGACAAGAAGGAGACTAGTTTAACTATTAAAATCATTGTATCCCTAATGGTTCTTTAAACATAACCTTTCCCCAGAAATAGGATAATCTGAGCAGTTAAGAGAAATGAGTCAGTTTTCCCAAATACCCAAAAAACTAAACAAAAAACCCAGCATATTTGCTATGACAAGGACTATAACCTTTTTTTTTCCCCCTTTCACAATTAAGTTCTAAAATCTGACTTGTCATAGATTCTTGAAGCATATAATGCCAAAAACACGCCTATCCTTTAGGGTTTTTCCTTACTCAAAGTAACCACATAAATATAATGATGGCCAGACATAGTTATGAGACATTTGATTGGTTAGAAACCATTAAAATCAGATTGCCAGTACATGCTTTGAGTTCCAAAACTTAGCATTTCCAAACAATTACTTTTGTGTTTTCTAAAGCAAATAATCTGCTACTTGACTGAGATATAGTGACCACATAGAAGAATATTTAAATATCTACTCCAGCATTTGCCAAAAAGCAGCATTCTTTTTTCAATTGCTTTTCTTTTTGCTCCTAGTGTGGTAAAGTTAAATTCTGGGAAATGGTTTACTAAAGGGAAGTTTAACCACAGATGTTTGTAATTCCAACTTAAGTTTCCCATCAAAGTCTTAATGAAATTCAGCTGCCAAGCAGTCGGCTCTGAATCTGAGTCTTTTTATCATGAGAAACTTGGGGAAAACAGCATTCCGAGGCTGACTGGTAGTGGGAAGCTGTCCATATTCAAGCCCAAATCCTCTACATAAAGGAAAAAAAAAAAAATACACGAAGAAACAAATTCTCTTAAAAAAAAAAAAGGAGTGGGGGGTGGTCAAATGTACTTTCAGTAACATGTAATATGGCCCTCTTTTCACTTCCAGGAATTTCTTAGTTTGTGTGTTGTGTTTTGTTGGAGGCTAGAGATCTAGTGTTTACCTAAATGGAGTGAAGTATCAATGTTTATGACTCCATGAGAACCAATGAGTTGGAGGAATCCCATAACATTAACAGCTGCATTAGCCCAAGCCCCTTGGAGACTAGAGCAGTGATCCATGCTGCATACTACAGCTAAAAGGATGCTTGAGCACAGTGCAGATTCTGTATATTAATATTTATTTTGAAATTATGCCTTCCATTACATGGAGTGGCATGATTACTTTAAAGGAAATCGAGATGTCTAGAGATCAAAGATGTCTTCACTAAAACTCACCTTGGACGTGACCGTTACATGCAATACTGTTGTCTGTTTACAAAGTGAATTGCAGCATGGCACACTGCACTGAGCAGCTCTGTAAAGCCAAATGTCGACCCAAAGGAATGCATAATATAGACACAAGCGGAAGGCGAGATAAATGTCTAAAAAGCCTTGTACCGTGGGATGCCAGGGCTGTAGAACCATCTAGAATCACTGCAAGAGCCAGAGCACAAATTCAGGGTTTAAAATCATGGCTGGCTGCTTCTTCCACACAGAATTATTCCACAGTGCCTTTCAAGGTTCACAGCCACAGTGTGTATGTTTCCCTTTGATGATCAGTGATATAATTTGACAAGCTAAGCGTGCCCTAAGTGTAACCTCTCTTCCTGCTGATATGCCATGAGTCCTAGGAGCAGCAGAGCAGTTCTGTCATCTGTGATTCTGTTAATCCCCAGGTCACAGGTGAGGTGCTAAATGCCTGTTATTTGGAGACTGAACTGAGTCTGAATGCCTGGAGATGGACCAGTGTTTCTTTGTAGTGCATGAATAACCGCCTCATTCTATATTGTTCCCTTGGAATTGCTGTCTGTCGTGATCAATGCCAGCAGACACCCTGAAATTCCTCTCATCAGAGACAAGCCCTGAAGCCTCTATTGAAGCACAGAATTCAGCATAGAGGAGACGTGTTTGAATGCGGAGCCAGTGGGTGGTTATTATTGGATGTATAACTCTATTGGACCTTGCACTGGGAACCATAAAATCAAAGGGATCATAGGATGTTAGATCTAGAAAGAGAGTTTAGAGATTCAAACCCTCTCATTTTGTAGGTAAGGAAGCTGGGTCTCAGAGGGGTTGGGGTGCTTCACTCAAGGACACAAAGTTCATTAGCAGCAGTACCAGGAACTATGTCTTCTGACTTCCAGCCTTATTTTCTTTCAAATTATTTCAATCAACTGAATCATCCTTAGCTTTAGAACTGGGGATCATTAAGTAAAATATATATTTTTTAATAAAATATATATATGTATACACACAGATATATATATATATACACAGATATATCTTTAAGAGAAGAATTGTTTACTTCTAATATACTATCACTTTACTCTTCACTGTTTCTAGTTAACCTTAAGTTGAATTATCAGTAGGAGAGTCTCCCAGAATTGAGTGGAGTGGGAAAAGCACTGAACCGTGAGTCTGGAACTAACTATTCGGGTTCTTGGCCATGCCACTAACAGCCAGATTACCCTTACCAGTTAAAGGAACCTGGGTAAGTCCCTTCACCTCCTGGGACAGCTTGAAAAGAACAAAACAAAATCAAGGTTCCTTCAAGCAACCAAGTTCTATAATTGGCTAATAAATATATCAAATTGTAAACTACTTAAAGGGAAGCTGACCTAAGGAACAGAATCACTCAGAGTCACAGCTGCTATCCTAGTTAGAACCCCAAGATTTAGTATCCAGAACCTGAGGGAAACACAGGGTCCTGATCTGGTTAAGAGGGTTGGGTGGGGATGGTTTAAGAGTCCTTTTTCCTGCTTCCTTCAGGGGCAGAGCTGAGGATGGTTTGCAGGACAGAGCACTGGCCCAGCCACGGACATGAGCCTTTCCAAGATGACACGCCCAGGAGGTTTCCCAGCCAGCATCCGGTGCAGACACCTAAGTGTGTCCAATGAATATTAATGGTCTCCCATGCCAGGGTTCCTGCTGCCATCTGCCCTCTCCAGACCCTTCAGGGTGACCCTAAGCATGAAGCTCCACATGGAAAAACAAGAAGGATGACAATGGACGAGATAAGGGACATGGGGACTTGTGTCCCTGAGTCTTCTAACACTTAAGTGACATGTGACAGAGGGTCCAGAGAGGAGAATGTCTTTTCACTCTGCACAAAAGGAAGGAAGAGCCAGTGAGGGATTATTAATTCACTATAAACATCAACTGAAATCACTGCATTATAGTAGACACAAAAATGCCACCAACTAAGCCTTCATGACAAGGTAAAGAGGAAGCTTAATTTGATAGCCTGCTCTAGATTGAGCAGAATGCAACATTTGGAAGCAAATATTTTAAAGGACCTTTCTGGAAGTCAGAATCGCCAGTGTGTGAGGGAGCCTGCCCTGGGGGTGTGAATGACTGTGGGGAGGAGGGGTTGAAATCGTGGAGACTCCAAATGTGGCCCAAGGACAGCGGCACCAGCAGCACATGGACCCGTACTGGGAATGCAGACTCCCAGGTCCCACTCTGGAATCAGAATCTGCATTTTCACCAGATGCCCAGGTTGTTCACATGCACATTAAAGTATAAGAAGCACTAGTCTCTAAAATGCAGCTGGGCTTAGATTTTAATGGACTTCAGGAAATTGAGAATCCAGAAAAGGGAAGCGTTTTTGACATAATTATAGAGAGGCCTAAAAAATAAAACCAAATCATGGCTGCATGAGGCTAGTGAGAGAGCTCACAGCCCACCCGGGTACTAGCCCCTGGCCTGGAAAGGTGCACTTTAGAATAAAAATCAAGCTTCAAAGAAAATTGCTGCTTCAAGGCATCTGGAGGAGCTGAGAAGGTAACGTCACTTCCTGAAACCCTGGCCCACACGCAGCAGGTGTTCAGGAAGGGAACTTAAAGAAAGACATGAATAATAATAATATTTTTAATGTTTTTTAAAATGCTTAGAGGATATCAAACAAACAGACAAAAAAGACAGACATGAAATGATAAGGAAGGTTTCCTACTCCCAGCACACACACCCTAGAAACAGGACCACTGGAGATCTGTGTCCTTGAGGGGAAGGGAGCAGAGACGGGAAGAATTTACTCGTGGAACCTTCTTGGAAACAGGGCGTTGCCAGACTCTTAGGAAATAGTGGGATTATAACGTCTCTCTTGCTAACAAGGGAGGCTTTCTAATTCAGGATAATGTGTCTTCGGGGAGTGAGGAGTGTGGTCTCTGGCCTAAACTAGAAAGATACTTGATAAGAGATATGGAAGAGCTAGTTCCCCGGAATGAGAATTGCCAAGGCTAGCCCTCAAGATGGAACCTCCCTAGAGGGATTGAGATTTGCAGGAAAGTGCTCTTGAGACAGCGTCTCGGCCTCCTCCTGCATCAGCAGAGTCATCTCCATTCTCCTGGCCCATTCCAGGTCTCCTGATGCCGCCACAGCCCTGAGAGGGCCCCTTGTTATTCTGTAACAGCCTTACAGGACAGCTGTCATCCTTTTGATTTTAATGCCTAACCACCTGCTTAGCACTAGCTGTGTCCTAGGCATTGTTTGAGGTGCTCTATGTGTATTACTAATTTTACTCATAACGTAATGAGGAAGGCACTGCTATTAGCACTATTCTACACTTGAGGAAACTGAGTCATCTAGAAGTTGAGTAATTTACCCAAGATCACAGTTTAGGGAATCTGGCTCCAAGCTCTTAATCTCTGTCCTGTAAATGACCCTCTCATGTCTGTTTCTAAATCTCAGAGTGTCTTACAATACCTCAGCTAACAAGGGTCCCCAGTATCATCCAGGAATGCCAGAGTGGTCTTAGAAGCTGATGAGTCTATTTAAAGAACATTTAAATTAGTGGTATGTTTATACTTTGACTTGTTTTTCAAGTTATAGAGTTAAACTCACTCTATCATCTCAATAACAATAGGAGGTTCTTCTTTAGGCATAATAGGAATAAAGATTGATATAATATCTGAATGTATATGTATTTATGTATCTCCAAATATGCTAAGCATTAGTCATTTCAGTGGAATCCTGAGTTTACTTTAGGGACCTCCAACTTAAAAGAACTTGATAGAAGGCTAAAGAAGGAACTTGAACTGTAGTAAAAGCAGGATCTCAGGGGAAATGATTAGACAAAGTATGTCAATCATAGGAAAACTGAATGAAGGCTTAGAAACTATTTATCTTTACAAATTTTTCTTTATAAAGGAAAATATGGAAAGAAATGGAGTTTGGCAACTGAAAGGATTCAAGTCAGACCTAAAAGACACATAAGCTGTTAACTTCTTTCCTAGAAATTTTCAAGCACTATATAAAACAACATGTCTGAAATAAGTGAGTTATTCATTCAGCTCACAGTGATTAAGAGCTGAGAGGAACCAGGCAAGGCATCAGTGATTCCGTCTGGGACAAACCCAGGTAGCCTCCACCCTGCTGGACCAGGAGGATAGCTCTGCTAGCAGCAGTCACTTGTGGAGTGTGCTGTTAGCCTGGAAGAAAGGAAGGTGTTACAGTAGCGGTCCCCCAGACAATCACGCCCAAGAATCTCTACTGCTTCTCCTATCCCTCTAGCCTCAGGTTTTGAAATGTTTTGCTTACTGTGTTAGTTTGCTAAGGCTGCCATAACGTTATACCACAGACTGGGAGATTTAAACAACAGAAATTTATTTTCTTACCTTTCTGGAGGCTAGAAGTCTGGAATCAAGGTGCCATCAGGCTTGGTTTCTGGTGAGAGCTCACTTCCTGGATCGTAGATGGCCACCTTCTCTCTGAGTCCTCACATGGCCTTGATCCTGTGCACATGCAGAGAGAGAGAGAGAGAGAGATCTCACCCTCTTTTATAAAAACACCAGTTCTATCAGATTAAGGCCTTACCCTTACGATCTCACTTAACCTTTACTAGCCCCTTGTATGCCCTACCTCCAAATACACTCACATTAGGCACAGAACTTCAACATGTGAATTGGAATGGGGGAGGCGTGTTAACTGAGTTGGTAACACCTACCAAGGGAAGTGTGGTAAGCGTAACTCTTTTTTTAATTAGGCAAAGTAATGTATAATAGCAAAAGATAGCTTCTGGTAAAATAAGTAGTGTTATCACTCTGTATTAAGCTCAGCCAAAAGCAAAAACAAACACAAAAATTTCATTAGCATTTCATTTTGATTGTACATTTTTATGAATGTGTCGCAATTTTTATTAGATATTTTGAAATATGGAGAATAGTACATTCAGCCCTATATTGCCACCTTGTATTCCTTAGGTGTCCAGGGACACTTGATTGATTAGCATTAATGTTTTTATTCTCTTATTTTAAAAAGGTACCTACTACCTCAGCAAGTTGCTTTGTATGATATAAACAGGAATAGAATCCAGTCAGAGAGATAAAACAAGTAAACAATAGTGTAATACAACTAAATGTTATCAAAGCTCTAAGAGGGTTTAGAAGGAATGTTCACTCCTGGTGGGAAGTTCACAAGTGAATTCATGGAAGAGGCGACATTTGAGTTGAATCTTTAAGATTGAGGAAAATTCAAGCTGAGGGGATAGGATAAGTAAAGTCAAAAGACACAGGTTTCTTCTGGAAAGGGATATAGTCCTAGTTGGTGGTACTGGATAACAGGGAGCCACTGAAGATTTCAGAGCAGAAAAGATGCTCAATGAGAATTCATCAACATTAATCTGGACATGGGCTATTGGATGGAGGATGCAGTAGGCAGCAGAGAGCCTGGAATCAGGGTAACTTATAACATGTATTGGTAATTGTCCAGGAGCGAGTAAGAAGGGTCTGGATTTAGATGGTGGCCATGGTCTGGAAAGGAGGAAACAGACGCTGGGGTCATTGCAGAGATTCTAGCAGATGACGTGCCCTGTTTTGGAGAGCAAGGATGACAGAGAAGTCAGAGGTGCTGCTGCTGTTTGTAGAAATGCATTACATCATGGGAAAAAATCTTGGGTTCAAAGACCTTTGAACACAAGACCTACTAAATCAGTGGCTTTCAGGCTGAGGCTTCATGGAAATGCCTTGCCTCGGGTATAACTTGGGGTGAGGGAGGCTGAGCAGCAAGAAGTGGGGGCTCTTCTTCCTTCAACCAGTGCATCTTTTTAATCTGTTTTATAGATGAATTCTACATGAGATTTCCCTGGGAAAAAAGGAATTCTCTGCCCTACAGTGTTTGAGAACCATGATGCTGGGGGCTTCCGAGTTGATATTCTAAATCATGACAGGTCTCCAAAATATTGCCCAAAATCTCATTCAAATCAGTGCTTCCTAGGCAGTTTCTCAGTGTTACACATACCTGCCTCTGGGCCAGGGTGTAGTGCTGATTGCACAGAGGTGCTGGTGCCCTGAGCATCTCTGCTGCAGCTCCAAACACAAGCTAGAAATCACTGAACAATTGGTGCTCTCCTGAGAGAGATTTTTATGCTTCCTGTTCCCTGTCTGAGGATATTTTTGGCCCTTTCCTAGGAACTTAGGAAATTCCAATTTGTCTCAGTTATTACCTGGGAGTGCTGAGGAAAAGGCAAAGGAGTTTTGGAAAGCTTTGGAGGGTGGTAGTGGGTTGAACAGATAACCGGTATCTTTCAGTCCTCATAGGAACAGTCAGATGTTTGCATGGTTCTTATTTTTCTAAACCAATGGTTTCATCATTATTAACATCATCTTATCCTAAACCTAAACAGTTACTCACCTGCACTCTGACCTAAAAAGACAGCTCTTAGTCTTACTTTCCCCTCCCTCAACACAGGATTACACCCATCTTTGGTCCTTCATCTCCAAAGGCCAAAATGCTTCCACTATTAGTGTTATGTCTATTAAAAGGGAGAAAATAAACATTTAAAACCGTATTTGAATTTTTTTTATTTGAATGAAAAAAGTGACACCTTGAGCATTTCACAGTGTCATTAAGGCAAGTTGCCACTTATTTTATTTTGCTTTATGACATATTCAAACACTGAGAGAGAACTGATCTTCTGATAAATTAGGAAAGCTTCCTATATATCTCAACCCAAGTTTAAAGAGCACAGCTTTCAAAAACCTCTTGACATTGGACAAATGTTATTTACAACTGAAAAATATTGGAATTTCCAATGACTACTAACTCAGTTGAAAAACAATGTTAATACTTTAAAGCTTCCATGAGGGGATATGGGGATATATGTATACATGTAGCTGATTCACTTTGTTATAAAGCAGCAACTAACACAACAATGTAAAGCAATAAAGATGTTAAAAAAAAAGTAAATTTTAATTTAAAAAAAGTTAAATAAATAAATAAAAGTAAAGCTTTCATGATTTACAAGGTATATTCGTACATATTTCCACCTTTATTCCTTTCAACTATATTACAAACCAGGCAGGCCACTGGTTTTATTAATCTAATTTATATAAACGTGGAGATGTTAAATACTTTGCCCAAAGTTTCATAGCATGGAACCAGTATGAAACAGCAGGCAGCTTTATAGAATTCTAGACTGTTAAGATGGGAAGAGCCTAGAAAGCATCGTGCCACTAATATCATTGAAAGAGGAGGAAACTGGAGCCAGAAGTTAAGTCACTTCCTCGAGGTCCCACAGCAAGTTTCTAGAACTGGAACCAGCCAAGTTTCCTGACTCTTAGAGCAGTTTTCTTGTCCTACTGAATCACAGCATGGATGCCATCACCAGAATAAATAATAGGGGTGAGGAACACCTGGTGATCTGTGTGTTGGGATATTAAACAAGTTGGATCAGACAAGAGCACATCCATGTTTACCTTCTTGTTATGACTTATGTCACCATCTGTGCCTTAGTCCGAAATAATTTAACCACTAAAATATTAATTCTCTTGGCCTTTTGGTCAGTATATTTATCCCAATTTTGAATTTAATTTATAAACACACTATTCATACCTCTTCTTTCATTTCAAGGATTTTTGCTTTGTCCCATATGGCTATTGACCCCTTAAATTATGCTTTCAGCACCTATACTTAAAAAGAAAGCTTTCAAGTGCACTAAGATTTCAGAATTTCCGGTTAGAGTTTCCTGATGGTCATATAAAAATAAACAACACATCCTGGATCTTAAAAGGAAGAAAGAAAATAAGATCAATTTCAAAAATGAACAATGACACTTCTGTTTTAAAACAATTGAAGAACTAAGTTTAAAAATTCCCAGACCACATTATGTCTGCTTTGCCCCCTGCACACAGTCATCATTCAGGTTTCCACATGACTGTCAGAAACTTCCCTATCATGTAGCAAAACAATTGTAACATGAGAAATTAATGAGGAAAATTAAATGTGTGCTGGCACCAAAGTGGTCTACTCTGGCAGTTGTACCTTGTTGTGACTGCCCCAACCTGCTTTAAAACAGTTCTGAGTTTCAGCATCTCCATTTTTATTTGTGGAGCTTTTTCACTGCTGATTTCAAAGTCAAGTCACCCTACTCTTCTAAGAGCAAGTTTCTCAAAGGCAATCTACCAATTCCCAGCAGAACTGTAGTTAGTAAAATCCAGGGACTGCGCCAGGAGTAGCATCTGCTTAGATGTGCCCTGAGTCTAACAGAGGATAAGAAATAATGAAGATTTCAGGGGTTGGGGCAGCCCGCTGTGGTCAGCAAAATAAGAAGGTCTTTGGGAGGCAGAACAGTTCTAATCTGCTGCGGACTCAGTGGTTCACTTTCAAAATGGCAGGCACAATCATCCCTTGTTCTCTCCCCTGGTCTTGATGTGAGGAGATCCTCACTACGGTGAAAGTAATACCGTATTTAAGGAAACATAAATATCTTTGTCAGATCAGAGTAATAATCTTTTTGGGGGAAGGATAATACTCTTTGTAACGTG
This sequence comes from Balaenoptera acutorostrata, assembly GCF_949987535.1. NCBI lineage: Eukaryota > Metazoa > Chordata > Mammalia > Artiodactyla > Balaenopteridae > Balaenoptera > Balaenoptera acutorostrata. Next base: position 48,769,895 of record NC_080077.1, read on the forward strand.
CTTAAAATCTCTGTGTTTTTTTAAAGGGCTGGGCTCTTCCTACTCTCAAACAGTATTGGTGATTGTTTTGGCAGGTGAAGCACATTTTCCCTGCGACCTGTGTTTCTGGACCTGCAATATATCAAAATGTTCAGTGTAAATAAGTATTTTCTTTTCTGCAGAATATCTTTTTATCTGCTCTTCCATTCAGTTGTTTTGAAAGCTAACAAGTGTTGGACCCTTGTTTTAATTTTAAGACATTATATCATCATCTCAGATTATCTAAACTGTTTTGATTTTCCTTTGATTACAATCTCTCTTTTTGTAATCTGCTAACATAAGTTCATCTAGAAAATGTGCTTTCTCCTCAAAGTCATGAGTCAGCATGGATTTCCCTGGAACATAGTTCACATCGTCTAAGAAATTTACAAACCTTTTTTTCTTTATATGCTATTCATTTTTTTTTAAACATCTTTATTGAAGTATAATTACTTTACAATGGGGTGTTAGTTTCTGCTGTACAACAAAGTGAATCAGCTATACATATACATATATCCCCATATCTCCTCCCTCTTGCGCCTCCCTATCCCACCCCTCTAGGTGGTCACAAAGCACAGAGCTGATCTCCCTGTGCCATGCGGCTGCTTCCCACTAGCTATCTATTTTACATTTGGTAGTGTATATATGTCAATGCCACTCTCTCATTTCGTCCCAGCTTACCCTTCCCCCTCCCCATGTCCTCAAGTCCATTCTCTACATCTGCATCTTTATTCCTGTCCTGCCCCTAAGTTCTTCAGAACCTTTTTTTTTTTTTTTAGATTCCATATATATGTGTTAACATATGGTATTTGTTTTTCTCTTTCTGACTTACTTCACTCTGTATGACAGACTCTAGGTCCATCCACCTCACTACAAATAACTCAATTTCGTTTCTTTTTATGGCTGAGTAATATTCCATTGTATATATGTGCCACATCTTCTTTATCCATTCATCTGTCAATGGACACTTAGGTTGCCTTCCATGTCCTGGTTACTGTAAATAGAGCTGCAATGAACATTGTGGTACATGACTCTTTGAATTATGGTTTTCTCAGGGTATATGCCCAGTAGTGGGATTGCTGGGTCGTATGGTAGTTCTATTTTTAGTTTTATAAGGAACCTCCATACTGTTCTCCATAGTGGCTGTATCAATTTACATTCCCACCAACAGTGCAAGAGGGTTCCCTTTGCTCCACACCCTCTCCAGCATTTATTGTTTGTAGATTTTCTGATGATGGCGATTCTGACTGGTGTGAGGTGATACCTCATTGTAGTTTTGATTTGCATTTCTTTAATGATTAGTGATGTTGAGCATCCTTTCATGTGTTTGTTGGCAATCTGTATATCTTCTTTGGAGAAATGTCTATTTAGGTCTTCTGCCCATTTTTGGATTGGGTTGTTTCTTTTTTTGATATTGAGCTGCATGAGCTGCTTGTAAATTTTGGAGATTAATCCTTTGTCAGTTGCTTCATTTGCAAATATTTTCTCCCATTCTGAGGGTAGTCTTTTGGCCTTTATGTTTTCCTTTGCTGTGCAAAAGCTTTTAAGTTTCATTAGGTCCCATTTGTTTATTTTTGTTTTTATTTCCATTTCTCTAGGAGGTGGGTCAAAAAGGATCTTGCTGTGATTGACGTCATACAGTGTTCTGCCTATGTTTTCCTCTAAGAGTTTTATAGTGTCTGGCCTTACATTTAGGTCTTTAATCCATTTTGAGTTTATTTTTGTGTATGGTGTTAGGGAGTGTCCTAATTTCATTCTTTTACATGTAGCTGTCCAGTTTTCCCAGCACCACTTGTTGAAGAGGCTGTCTTTTCTCCATTGTATATCTTGTCTCCTTGATCAAAGCTAAGGTGACCATATGTGCGTGGGTTTATCTCTGGGCTTTCTATCCTGTTCCATTGATCTATATTTCTGTTTTTGTGCCAGTACCATACTGTCTTGATTACTGTAGCTTTGTAGTATAGTCTGAAGTCAGGGAGCCTGATTCCGCCAGCTCCGTTTTTCTTTCTCAAGATTGCTTTGGCTATTCGGGGTCTTTTGTGTTTCCATACAAATTGTGAAATTTTGTGTTCTAGTTCTGTGAAAAATGCCATTGGTAGTTTGATAGGGATTGCATTGAATCTGTAGATTGCTTTGGGTAGTACAGTCATTTGCACAATGTTGATTCTTCCAATCCAAGAACATGGTATATCTCTCCATCTGTTTGTATCACCTTTCATTTTTTTCATCAGTGTCATAGTTTTCTGAGTACAGGTCTTTTGTCTCCTTGAGTAGGCTTATTCCTAGGTATTTTATTCTTTTTGTTGCAATGGTAAATGGGAGTGTTTCCTTAATTTCTCTTTCAGATTTTTCATCACTGGTGTATAGGAATGCAAGACATTTCTGTGTGTTAATTTTCTATCCTGCTACTTTACCAAATTCATTGATTAGCTCTAGTGGTTTTCTGGTAGCATCTTTAGGATTCTCTATGTATAGTATCATGTCATCTGCAAACGGTGACAACTTTACTTCTTTTCCAATTTGGATTCCTTTTATTTCTTTTTCTCCTCTGATTGCTGTGGCTAAAACTTCCAAAACTATGTTGAATAATAGTGGTGAGAGTGGACAACCTTGTCTTGTTCCTTATCTTAGAGGAAATGGCTTCAGTTTTTCACCATTGAGAACGATGTTGGCTGTGGGTTTGTCATATATGGCCTTTATTATGTGGAGGTACGTTCCCTCTGTGCCTACTTTCTGGAGAGTTTTTATCATACATGGGTGTTGAATTTTGTCAAAAGCTTTTTCTGTATCTATTGAGATGATCATATGGTTTTTCTCCTTCAGTTTGTTAATTTAGTTTATCACATTGATTGATTTGCATATATTGAAGAATCCTTGCATTCCTGGGATAAACCCCACTTGATCATGGTTTATGATCCTTTTAATGTGCTGTTGAATTCTGTTTGCTAGTATTTTGTTGAGGATTTTTGTACCTATATTCATCAGTGATATTGGCCTGTAGTTTTCTTTCTTTGTGACATCTTTGTCTGGTTTTGGTATCAGGGTGGTGGTGGCCTCGTAGAATGAGTTGGGGAGTGTTCCTCCCTATGCTATATTTTGAAAGAGTTTGAGAAGGATAGGTGTTAGCTCTTCTCTAAATGTTTGATAGAATTCGCCTGTGAAGCCATCTGGTCCTGGGCTTTTGTTTGTTGGAAGATTTTTAATCACAGTTTCAATTTCATTACTTGTGATTGGTCTGTTTATATTTTCTATTTCTTCCTGGTTCAGTCTCAGAACGTTGTGCTTTTCTAAGAATTTTTCCATTTCTTCCAGGTTGTCCATTTTATTGGCATATAGTTGCTTTCAGTAATCTCTCATGATCCTTTGTATTTCTGCAGTGTAATTTGTTACTTCTCCTTTTTCATTTCTAATTCTATTGATTTGAGTCTTCTCCCTTTTTTTCTTGATGAGTCTGGCTAATGGTTTATCAATTTTGTTTATCTTCTCAAAGAACCAGCTTTTAGTTTTATTGATCTTTGCTATTGTTTCCTTCATTTCTTTTTCATTTATTTCTGATCTGATCCTTATGATTTCTTTCCTTCTGCTAACTTTGGGGTTTTTTTTTTGTTGTTGTTCTTCTTTCTCTAATTGCTTTACGTGTAAGGTTAGGTTGTTTATTTGAGATGTTTCTTGTTTCTTGAGGTGGGATTGTATTGCTATAAACTTCCCTCTTAGAACTCCTTTTGCTGCATCCCATAGGTTTTGGGTCATGATGTTTTCATTGTCATTTGTTTCTAGGTATTTTTTAATTTCCTCTTTGATTTCTTTAGTGATCTCTTGGTTATTTAGTAGTGTATTGTTTAGCCTCCATGTGTTTGTATTTTTTACAGATTTTTTCCTGTAATTGATATCTAGTCTCATAGCATTGTGGTTGGAAAAGATACTTGACACTATTTCAATTTTCTTAAATTTACCAAGGCTTGATTTGTGACCCAAGATATGATCTATCCTGGATAATGTTCCAAGAGCACTTGAGAAGAAAGTGTATTCTGTTGTTTCTGGATGGAATGTCCTATAAATATCAATTAAGTCCTTTTTTAAAAAGGAGAAAAAACTGAAAAAGCAGTTGAAGCTTTAAATGAGGATAGATTTTTGCTCTATTTCAGCTGTTCAGTGACTGGGCTATTGACAGTAGAGTATTAAAAACCAAGTGTACCAGGTTCTTGCTTTAATTATTGATAGATTCTCAGTCAATTCAATCTTGTAGCTACCGAGAGAGCCACACAACCAGGTATTCCTATTACCATGCTTTTGCTCATCTCACTTTGGGTAAAATGCGGTAGCAGAATGAAAGAGGATAAAAAAATATTCTCTTCTTACAGTTGAATGGCATTATCCCTATGCATAAATTATAACTTGGAAATTATTGTCAATTCCAAACTCTTAACTTTTAAGCCACATGACAGTCCCTTATGGGATCCTGGTGACCACGAAGAATTAATCAGGCTTCTAGGCATACCTAACACTTAGTTCAGGGATTTGGGCATGCCTCCAGTATTATCTACAATATGGGGACAGAGAGTGGTATCTCCGTGTTAGTATACTGTAAGCCAGAATGTTGCTGAAGATGTCACATGAGTTTAATTGCTGATATTAAACTAATCCTTCCAAAGAAGATCACAGAAAGTAGAAAAAAAGTCAGTCCATCTGGTCTCTTTTATTGAAGTAGATTACGGGGCGGGGGGGAGGATGCTTAGTTTGAGCAATAAAACAACAAAAGGAATATAAGTTTGAGCCTCTCTGCCTTATGGGAAGTGACTAAAAAACACCCTATGTTTTCCAGCCTTTAGGCTTCAGCCTTCTCCTTTAAGAAAACCGTGCAAAAATGCCACTTCCTCTGAAGAACCATTCTTGATCCATCCCCCACCTCCATGTTAAAAGTAATTTCCCCTTCCTCTTTACTCTCTCAGCATTTCTCTGTACCTCTCCTATACTATGATTCTTAGCACTTTCTACCATATATTATAGTAAGTTACATATGCACCTTAAATGCCCTCACTAAACTCCTGGAGGCCAGCAGTGTCCATGATTCATCTTCTGATTCCCCAAATTGACTGGCCAAGTGCCTTCAGTATAATAGTTGCTCAAGAAAATAGTTCATGCATTCCTTATTTGTTGAATGCCTGCTTTGTGCCACACCCTAAACTGGGCCCTGGGTAAACAGTGCTACATGAAACAGAGAGACAGAATGAATAAATGACCATACCAAATACTGAAGGCCAAAACGGTGCTGAGTTTTCTGTTTGTGGCATGTGTCCATTCTGACATAATCCTGTCATATACCTCTGATGAACAAATCAGCATTCAGCTTGACATCAATAATGAACCATGACATCCCTAGGCTGTTCATTCCAGGAGCTCTGTGCCACGGGCGAGAATGCCTTTTAAGCTAAAAGCTTTGTCTTTCCCACTGTATATGGAAAAATTGACTATGCACTTTCATGGAGAAGGTCTAGCTAAGAAATGTTTATATTGGACCAAGCCCCATCTCTAAATCTGGGCTTGTTGCTGAATGGTATTTTGTTTCCTTGGATCAGGGAAGGGGTCTGGAAACATCTGTAACTAAAGTATTGTTTTAAAAGCAGCACAATTTTTCCCCCTCAAATTACAGATAACAAAATTACTTTAAATCAAACATTCTCAGCCTTCCTCATCCATTTCCTTTCATAAATGCGTATTATTTTGCTGTCATTAAAACAGCAGTGCAGAGAACAGAGCTATAGCACTTGAGGCATTGCCATCTCCTTTCAGTCATTTTCTTTTCACTTTGTGTACTTTACCTTCACTTTTATAAACATGCTTTAACACAGTAACTATCTGGATCAAAACAGTAATTTGGGGGCAAAATTTAAAAGCTATAAAGAGATAATATCAGGTTGTAAAGTAATTCTGAAACTACCCTTCAAAATTTTTACAAAAAGGAAAATGTGCAGGTTATTTATGCCATTTATCAATGTAAAACTGAATGAAATAAAGATTTAAATTAAATAGTATTTTACCAAAATCACAAAATAAAATTTTAGGAGAGGGAAGTTAGGGAGGAAAACTGTAGGAAACAATCCCAAATAACATGAAAAGAATGGAAATTCTGTACCAACTTTGAATCTCATTCATGTTCTAAAAATAACAGAACTTAGGAACAGTTCATGACACTGTAGTTAAAATTTTGTTCGTATAGATTTACCACTTGTTGGAAAAGTTTTTCTGTTATTGTTCTGTTTTAATTAGCTCCCCAAATTGAGGAGCTGAATGGGCAGGATGGTAACTCATTTGCGTTGCTTTCTGTAAGCAGTTGGTGTTTGATATATTTGTTTATTCTTGAACTGTTTGAAAATGGCCCTGTCACCAGAGACCCTGAACAGACCACCACTCTGAAATACTTCAGTCGTGGGCTGAAAATTCATTCTCCTGAGACTTTTAGGTGCTTGACACATTGTAGAGATGTAAAATGTTAGTTTAATGAATTCTACTGCTCCCATTTTACAAATAAGAACACTTGGGGTAAGATCTCACTGTCATTTGCCTCATAAAATTTGTCTTATAAAATATATCAAAGGCAGCGTGTAGGTTCAAATTACAATCCTAAGTTTTGAGCCAGTCACAAACCCTCTGTGGGATCTAGCCTCTCTCAGTGTTGAAGGGCGATGGTGTTAGTTTCATGGCCCAGTCAAAACTGTAGTGATGGTATTTTATTAGTGCAATTTATAGGTCAGAGTTTTCCTGTTAGGTGGGTCAAGCTGTCATACATTCTGCCCAACCAGACATCTGCTTCTGATTCATAAGGGAAACACCTGCATACCCGCTGGTGTATGTTACACAAAGGGGCATCCTTTCCCAAGGCCCATTGTCAGATCTCTCAAATGAAACAAGGGAGGTGTCAGGGATGCAGCTGGAGGTCATACAACCAGCTTCTAACAAGAGTTGACTTCTCTAATGAGTAATTACATTATTTGCTTCACAGTCTATTTCTATCTGCACTAAATAGAAACTGCTAAAAATTGAAACACCAGTTATAAATTATTATATTTAAATTACAAATAATCGCCATATGCCAAATCTAGTAATTACAGAGGGCCGACGGACAAGGTTTCCTATCTCAGCTGAGCCACACAGAGCAAACCTGAGCAAGATTTAAAAAGTGTTCTCCCCCTCACCTGCCCCCACTTCTCCATCCCATCCTACCCCACTCCCTCATCCTCATGCCTGGGGAGTGGTAGTCAGAACTTTGGATGACGATGGCACTCACCTGTGAAATAAGAGCAATGGTACTACTGGAAATGAGATTCTTGATAAATCTGATAACCATGAGCAGAGTTGACTTTTATCCCAGATAAGCCTGGGAAAGGCAGAAGTGGACAGTGTGGGCCTGTTTGCAGCCCCAGAACAGCCCCCACCATTCTTGACATCCCTTTTTTCATCATCATCAAGAAGTGTGGTTTACTGGAAGGTGCACTAAGGGTGGCATTAACTTGCTCTATGTACGTGACTTTAGATGAGTCCCTTACTTTTCTCGGTTGCAGTTTTCCAAACTTTAAATACGAGGTTAGATGAAGGAACAACTAAGATCCTTGGCAGCTCTGGAATCCTGTGATTCTATAATACCAATGTATGTATAGTGCCATACATTCACTACATATTCATTAAGCACCTGCTGTGCAAGGCACTGAGGATACAGTGACAAGACAGATAAATCCAGATTCTGTTCTCTGGGAGCTAAGTCTTCCGAGGAAGAAAGACAATGAACCAGTAACTTCAGGGGTCATTGCTGAGCTGTGTCCCATAAAGAAAGACTTACAGCTTACTGAAAAGCTGCCAGTTAAAACAGATAACCCTGGCACAGACACGTCCAAAAGGAAGGGAGGAAACTACTAGCTACTGAACCCCTTCTATACCCTTCCATTGGACTTTAACTGCACAGTATTAGTTGATACTCACAACCACTCTAAGAGATAATATGGTGATCACTCCCATTTTTTTCAGAAAGAGAAACTGAGACCTAGCATTAAATAAGCCAGGCCAGGTTACCCAGTAGTAGAACTGGAACTGGAATCAAGACCTCATGCTTTCCACTGCTCCCAGTTGTCTCCAGAGGATGTAACTATAGGGAATTATGGCTCCTGTAAGAAACAGACTGTAGTGCACCACATCAATGCACATAGGAGATAAAACAGTGATGTCTAGAAGCTGGGGGTATCCTCAATGGAAGCATATATGGAGAAGAAATTGATTCATTCACTCAACAAATATGTACAAAACTGAATGGCTGCCAGGTACATGGTTGACAGATGGGGACTTGAACATGGATATACATGTGTGCACTTCTTAAAATGCCAAAGAGTAGATTTTCAACATATTCTGACAATTTGGGGTGCAAATTCTAAAGAAAAATTACCTAAAGAGATGTGCTACAGGGTGGGGGGCGGCGGGGGGCGGGGGACGATTTGTAAGCTGTTGGAAGAATAAGGGATAAAAAGAGGGACAGAGAGAATACATTCGAAAAGAAAATTTCCCCCTACCTATGAAATGCTCTTAATCTTCTTGATTTAACAATTAACTGACTGCAATTATACTGAGAAACCTATAAAATTTGATACTTGAAAGGGATCCCACCTTTGAATACAAACTCGTTATCTATTTAGATTCCCTAAAAATATGCTCCATCAACTGAACAGGGGAAATATGTCACTTTTCCCAGATTGTTATAAATTATGAAAGAAGAGTCCAAATATGTGAAGTGCAATCCATCTTTAGATGGTGCAGCTTCAGCCTCCAGATGAATAGAAGTCAATTTGCTAGCTCTTTTCAGTCCATTACTGGCTATTCCAAACATATTTCTTGTAAGAAGCACTTATATCCATGCTCTTTCCTGACTGTGGCCCCTAATGGACCCACTTAAAAATCTGTTATAACCCCCATATTAATATTTAGGATGATTACAGCTAAAAAAGACCTTTCCACTTCAACAGAGAATTGTTATCTCCCAAGAGTTGATTAAATGTATATGAAACGTAAAGCTGAGTTCAGGATGTTGGGGGAGATCATGGGTGTGGTTATGATTTTGCCTGTTTTCAGAGGCTTATGCCTCAGGAAGGCTGAAGAACAGGGCTCTCTAAGGAGGCAAAAAACATGAAGGAGATGCACTGCTCTCCACCAACAAAGCGAGGAGTGGGGCCGCAAGGAAGATGTGATTAAAAAACAGCTGGATATAGATAAACAACAAGGTCCTACTATATAGCACAAGGAATTATATTTAATACCCTGTAAACCATAATGGAAAAGAATATGAAAAAGCATACATATATGTGTGTGTGTGTGTATGTATAACTGAATCGCTTTGCTGTACATCAGAAACACAACATTGTAAATCAACTCTACTTCCAAAACAAAATAACTGGATATAAATAATCCTAAACTTTAGCCTAGTTCTAGCTCAATCCACACAGTCACAGTAATTTCTGGTATCACATTTAATGATTTTCTAACAAAAGCTGACTTTGCTTCTGTTTTAGTGTTCGAAACCATCCTAATTAGTAAATTAACATTTTTAAATGAGCCTTCAAAGATTTGGTAAAGGCAATTTGATTATTTGAAAGCGGCCTTGGCCTGGACTGTCTGAGAAAGTCAATCAGATGTTATTTTCTACATCTACTTCAAATGGGGACCATTTGAATCATCCCCAGATAAAGAGCTAGCAGGTCAATTATTTCATATTGCTGCTTGAGTACCTTCTCCTGCCACACCCCTGGGAATGAAGGTGTGTTGCTTACTCTCCACTTGCCCACTTATATTCCCCCCAGACCCTAGCTGTGCCTGCCTACCCACCTTGCTCTGCCTCCAGAGGCAGACCCCTGAAGACTCCTCCCTCAGGCTCCACTGCTGAGTCAGAAAGGAGAGTAGAGAGGTGGGGCAGTTCTGCCCTGCTCCCTCTCTGCCTCACCATTGCCTCTTGGGCAGAAGCTGTGACTCCCCACCCCGGCAGGTCCAATGGGGGCATCTCCTTCACAGCTCTGGCCTCTCTGTAAGAGGCCAGAGTAAGAGCTTTCTTTGTTCCTTGGGCCCTAGGGGTGCTAGGCCTCTGTTCCCATGGCCTCTCTATTCCTTGCTGCATTAACCTCCCCACGCGTCTGTAAACCATCCATCCATTCTCATGTCTTCCTTCTCTTCACTTGAATCCTCTAAAGTGAATTGTTTCCTACTGGGCCCCTGAATGACTGATTGACTAAATCAATGACAAGCCCTCTTTCAAAATTCATGGCTTTTTCCATTTCCTTTCTAGTGGGGGAACCCTTTCCAAAAGTACCTGCTGCAATTAGCTGTTGTAATTTACAAATTATTTTAGTTTCATGTAAAGGAATAATGGAGAAGAGAATATACCCCCAAAAAACTAACCAAGTATAAGAACATAATCTTAAATTCCATAAGTCAGCTTCATTTCGTTTGAATCATTGCACAGTCTTTTCCCATTCCCCTTTTTCAGCTCCAGGCCAGCTGGAGAGGGCAACCTTTAGCCGAGTTTGTGGGTCACTCTGCCATGTTCTGCCAGTTTAAAGCCAGAGATGCTTGGGGTTCCCACTATTGGCTGTCTTGGTCCCTGAGGAGGCAGGAGTCTGAGTTTGGACTCCAATTCCCCTCTTAGAACAGAAAACTAGCCTGTAAACCATCTCACATGGATTTTAACATTTTAGTTTCTCAGTCATTAGAAAATGGGAGTATTGTGCACTATTTTGAGACTCTTTTACCTCTACCTTAAATTAGTAAGCCCCAACTAGAATAAATAAGCACCCTAAAAGTCCTCCAGATTGCACAGGTAGCCTAGGACATGTAGCTTTACTGATAGAATAAATTAACTAGTGGAAATCAAATTAAGCAGTCATTTGAACATTTTAGAAGAACCTAAAAGCTGGTGTATGTTTTAACTGAGACGTATACAGACACGTGAAAGGCTTCCACATGGGATGAGGTAGCTACTAGCTGTACGATGAAAAACAAAGGAAGAACAAATTAAGTAAGGAATGTTCCTCTGCTTATTTTTTTAAACTGTGTGTAATGATAATGGTTCATAAAATGAATAACAAGGAAGTTAGGGAAATTATACACAAGCAGCTGAATCTATTGTCATGACCACATTAGTCACTTCCTAGAGATGATGTTTTAGAGACCTTACCAGGTCTAGACATGGAAATCCAATAGCCAGCCAACCTAAGTGGGATCTTTTGTCTTACTTTCTTTCCTTCCTTCCTCCCTCCCCTCCCCTCCTTCCTTCCTCTCTTTTTCTTTCTTTCTTCCTTTCTTCCTTTTCTTTTTCTTTCTTTCTCTCTTTCTCCCTTCCCTTTCTTCCTTTCTTTCTTTCTCTTCCTTTCTTTCTTTTACTTTCTTTCTTTCTTTTCTTTTCTTTCTTTCTCATGAGCATTTGTATCCCCTCCATGTATCTTAAGAAATAAAATATTGCCAATATAGTTAAGCCCATATATCCTCAATCTCATTCCTCTCCTTTACCCTTAAATTGCCTGATTTCTTAGGTTCCCATTTATTTCTTTTACTTTTCTTTATATGCATGCAGCCCTACACAGTGTATAACACAAAATTATTTTGCACGTTTTAAAATACAATATAAATATCATACTGTTTCTATACTGCAGCTTGCTTTTTTCCTTAATATTATTTTTTAAAGATCATTCATGATTGGAGATCTTCACTTGTGAGATTTGCCAAATTTCTCTCCAAAGTTTTTACATGATTTTCCCTCTCTTGGTTTGTTCTTTCCAGGTTCAAATCCATTTTTTCAACTAACATATTTTCAGCACCTACTTGCTATTTGTTAATCACTCTGATAGGTGATAAGGATACAAAGTTGAATAAGACACTCCCTGTTCTCAAGGAGCTCACAGTGATTTCAGGGAGGCTGGAGTGTAGATTAAAACTTGCAATAGCATGTTCCATGTGCTCTAATGAGGTGTGTGCAGAGTGCCATGTGAATGCAGAGGAAGAGCAACTGAGTCTGAGACTGAGGAAAGGATTCATAGGTGATGGTGAGGGAAAGGCACCCCAAGACCCTTTGCGCAGGACATGCAAAGTCAAGCTGGTCAAGAGAATGGTATGTTGGGGGAGGAGGGAAACATGTAGTTTAATTAGAGCAGAGGGAGCCAAGGTTGAACCTGAAGAGATAGTTAGGATTTTACTGTGAAATAGGAGCCTTGTATGTCATGCTAAGGAATTTTACTTACTCATGTATGCAATGCATGAAGAGCCACTGGGAGGTCTGAAGCAGAAAAGCAGTATGATAAGGTTTTTAAAAATTAATTCTGGTAATAAAGAATGGACCGGAAGGGAGAAAGCCTGGTGACCAAGAGAGTAGAGTAAATGTAATTATGATAATCCAGGAGAGAAACGCCAAGATTCTGACCTAAACAGTGGCATTAGGAACAAGGAGGAAGAGTCATCTTGGTAAATATCTCAGAGGAATAGTGCAAACTCTATGAGGCAACAGTATACAAAGGGTGATAGGAGGTGGGATCAGTCTCACTCAGGTGGAGGCAATAAGGGGTGCATTGTGTACAGAGAATTTTAAAACAATAATAAAACTTACTAAACCACAGTCTGCTTTTTATTAGCACTGTGTGCCAGCAATTCTAAATAATGTCCATGACAAAATTCTCCTCCCTGAGAAATCTTTTGTTGTCTAAGTTCTAAGCAGTCGCTGTGGTAACTGTTGAGTTTTAATAATATAACAAACACATAAGCTTCAACTTAGCACATCCCAGTTACTTAACCTTGATAAACATGGTATTCTACACAGAAATTAATTTGGAGAACATCCAGTCCTACTGTCCACATAGATAGAGATATTCATTTAGAGAGTAAATTTATAACAGATCAGAATTGTGTAAGGTCATTTCTAACTTGAGACTCTAACCTCTGTGATACTTCATTTACCTCCATTTAAACCATACATTTGAAATAAACAATGATAGCAAAGTGCTTGTAAAAAGGAAGAGATAAAACGTGAGTTCTTAAACTTTGTCATTCTATAAGCAAACGATTCTCTGATCCTTGCAGAGTTCACTCTTCTGGAAGCATTTCCAAAAACTACATTAATGCAAAATACATTCATGTGATTTAAAAGCATTAATCCATTACTTTTTCCCTTTATGTTCCATAATCTTTATCATTAACTGAGATATAAGGAGAAAAACAGATTGGGGAGAGAATATAATAAGGTCAGTGTGGGACACATTTAACTCCATGTGCCTACAGAGCTGGAGAAGGACTTGTCTAACAAGTACTTGGAAACAAGAGTGTGGACTAAAAGAGTGAGATCAGGGTTATGTAGAGAGTTTGGGGAGTTACCAGAATATAAATGGAGGCTGAAACTGTGGCAGAGGTTGACCTCATCCAGCAAGAGTGTGTTGATAGAAAAGAGGGATACAGAGGTTATCCTGGGGAACACCTACAATGCAGGGGCAGCAGAGGAAGAGGAACAACCTACCTTCCTTCCCCCCAAATGCTTCCCCCACAGATACTGAGAAAAAGAGGCAGGAGAAAAACCTAAAGTGGGAGTTGTCCTGCAGAGAGAAGAGAGAATTTCAAGGAGGGAATTTCAAAAATATTAAGTACTGGAATAAGAACAAGTAACATTGGAAAAGCAAAGCCACAAAGACATCACCCAACAGCTTTGTCAGGGCAGTTTCAGTGGCACCATGGAGACAGAAACTGGATGATGGATAGAGGCATAGGTTGGCATGAAGGAAGCAGAGCCAGTGTGACTGAGTTCTCACTCACCAAGCCTGGCTGGGCAAGAACGGAGGAAAATGAAGAAGAGGCAGAGCTGAAGGAAGGTGTTCTTAGAATCTGAACCTGAGGGAAGAAGTCAGGGCTCATCCAACACAAGACCCAGCACTTAACTGTACTCTGCTTTTCCTCATCCCTGTGGGTGCAAAGAGATGGGTGGCATGTGAGGGAGGGAGGCTAGGTGATGGGAGAGAGCCTGCTGGCCACAGGTGTGTAAGCCCCAGAGCACGGATAGAGGGCTAGTCTTTCCTAACAACCAGAGAAGCACTACCTCCTCTGAGGTGGGCAGAGGACATTAGGATGAGTCAAGATAAAGACGAATTTTGAGAAAGAGAAGAGAGGTAGATAGTATGAGATTTTCCACCCAATGACCTCCACTTTCTCATCAAAAGTGGAAAGATTATCTCCTGAGAATAAATGGGTAGAGTAGAGATTTGGGATGCATTTCTCCTTTCCTACTAATTCACCATAGCACTTCTTCAGTGATGCATAGACCCACAAGGAAGAGCATAAAGAATGACAGGTACTGCTAGTCACATTTTGCTTTGCATCCTGAATGGTCCAGTGTGAAGGTAGCAATGAAGTACACAGGGCACCTCAAGACAGAAACAGGTACATCTACTAGCAATGGAAACTGACAGAATACCCCAACCAGAGAACTCGCCTAAGGAAGCACTGCTGCCTTCCCTGGGCATACTGAACAGAACCCATAGTCAGTTTATAGACAATTAAACTTCCCAATTTCCTGTAAAAAGTAATGGTAATTTAGGCAGACATTTGCAATCCTGTGGGCTATTAAATGGTAATGATCAAATCAGAATATAAAGAGCACTTAGCTCAGGGCCTGGTGTCTGTCAATAAATATTCGCTATTATTATTCACAAAAACCAGTTGAAGAGGACAGAGATGCCTGTCATCTCACAACACTGATTCCTACTAAGTGGTTAAGGAGTCATATCAAAATCCCCTAAACCTTGTAACTCTGAAGTCATTCCTCTCTCCTTGCTCTTAAGGCTAGCTCTTGTGGTCCGCATCTCTTCCTTTCTTGGAAATGTGTCCATGGCATTTGCCCCAGTAAATTAAATAAAACTGAGTCAGTTTTCAGATATAAAAAAAAATCTGGCAGAGGCTATGTTGTGTAACCACAGCCTGGAAGGCGAGAAGTGAAAAGCACAAGCCAGTTACATGAGGCAATGTGAGGAGGACCCGGAGCAAAAAGCCAGATGTTAGCAGATTTCTTTTTTTAAGAAAAATCAAAGGAAAAAAGGCACTGCTAAAGCCCCATTATGTTTTATAAGTGGCAATCACTACTATAAATGAGCAACTTATAAAGTGTTTTAAATAACTTTTCAAGGAGAAAATTAAAGAAATTTTCATCAGTATTAATGAACATAATCATCCTCCAATCCAACACTTCAAAAGGAAAATCTTTATGGCTTTAGGGCTCTAAACTTTTCTTGTTTGATCCTTTTAGTTTTACAACTAAAGAGAGCTATTTATTAGCAAGTGTGGTAAGTACTTCATCACAGCCTGAGTCTGTTGGTATCTAAAAGTCCAAATAAGCATTTGATCAAGTGCAGGGCTTGAGAACAGTTATCTGAGACCTTTGAGTGGAGCACTGGTTTCCACACCCAAGAGAATACCCAAAAGACCCATAAAGAGTGCTGAGGAATAGCCACATAAATGTAAAGTAAATGCCATGATAACTATCTCTCCACTCTACAAAATTAAAGGACCTGCCTTAACTGTGGACAAGATAGCAGTGCTGTGCTCCTCAGAATTCCTCGGGACCTAAATCATTGTCTCTAATTCATTTGGTGATTAAATTGAGGGCTGGAGTGTTTTGCAAGTTTGCCACAGAATGGCAGATAGAGCTCCCAAGCAATAAGCACAAAGGTAGCTCTAAGAGCCAACTAGGAGAAACCAGTACCATAGTTTGTGTTCAGCTGATACACCAGCTTTATTTATGCCAATCCTAAGAAAAAATATCTCTGAACTGGATAAACCCCTGAGGAGTGTTGAAACCACTTTCCTAATCAAGCTATGGTGAAATCACTGTCAAAATCCAAAAATTAACTTCGCCTATTGAAATGTGGGGAATTTCAATTACGCAAACAAGAGCTTAAAGAGACACAAGGGAGGGTACATGGGTAATTTTCTCTATATTCAAGTAAAGTCAATCAAGAAGGCAACTTGCTAACTGTAACCCACTGCATAATGCGTTTTAACTTATTTTGTCACTTCCATTATAGTTTTGTATATGAACAATCAAAACATGTTAAGTCCTACCAGAAAAAATACAGAGGCAAAGTTATCAATAGCTTAATTCGGGACTGCTTTCCATGTCACATACTTTATCTTTTATTTTTATAGACACAGAAAAAAATAGCCTGTGAAATGCCTACCCATGTAATAAATTCATATGTTCTTAGAAGTCACTCCTCCTCAGCAAAGGCTACATTGCTATTTTTAAATACATTAAATTGAACAATTGGTTCCTATTAGAAGGTCCCTAAATACTATCCAATTCTTAATTCTGCCCAAGTTTTAAGCAGATGGAAGTCAGTGTTGTGTAAGATCCAGAGACTCTGAGTAAAGGCACAAAGCTTTAGCTCCTAAGTGAGCATAACATTCAATCTTAAGGTGACTAAATTTTAAGGTGACTAATACACTAAAACAAAAACTGGAATTCACTAAAACTAAAACTGGAGCTGAAATCATTGTTGCCTGGAAACAAGAGAAAAGTGGATTGATTATACCCATACAAAAACCTAAGCAGAAAGATAATTGAATGTGGGCTGTTAAGTTTGAAGAATACTAATTTGGAAGGTAGCAATGACTGTGGATACAAGTGAATGAATTCAGAGAGGTTTTTTTTAAAGCTTTCCACATTAAGCCTTAGTAAATTAAAGCAAAAGTTGATGGATCAAAATTTTACAAGTCTAATTCAGAAAGCAAGATGAGTCAATATTTGTAAAATGTTTGTAGATCCTTGGTTGAAGACACAATGCAAATATCTATTCCAATTTTAGGTCAAATCCTATTAGAATAGGCACAGGGCTGTGGCATGTGCTCTCTATAATGGAATTTTATTATAATTAATTCATTATTTTTGTTGGAACTGGAGATTAGAGTCTGTTTCTCTCTGGGACAGCAAGTACCTACTCAGAGATCTCAAGATGTGTCTCACACCCTCAGATGACAACTTCAGGCCCCTCCTAAATCTGGTCAATTTTTGCTATTGTTATTTTCTTTTATTTATTTTTATTTTTGGCTGTGTTGGGTCTTCGTTTCTGTGCAAGGGCTTTCTCTAGTTGTGGCGAGCGGGGGCCACTCTTCATCGTAGTGCACGGGCCTCTCACTGTCGCGGCCTCTCTTGTTGCAGAGCACAGGCTCCAGACGCGCAGGCTCAGTAGTTGTGGCTCACAGGCTTAACTGCTCCGCGGCATGTGGGATCTTCCCAGACCAGGGCTCGAACCCATGTCCCCTGCATTGGCAGGCAGATTCTCAACCACTGCGCCACCAGGGAAGCCCCTGCTATTGTTAGTTTATTTTAACGGGTGATTGGAGACCTCAAATTCCTAAAGAATGCTATTAGAGCATTTAAGTTGTTTAGTCAATTGGGCTTTTCAACAGAAATTCTGAAGGTCTTAGAGATTCACTCTCTATGTGAAAGTAGTGGCTTGTGGCCAATTAATTGGCTCCTCTGTGACAATATTTGGAAAACACAGTGAGATTTTTATGAGTTTTTAACTTAATATTACTTTGCTTGGTACTCACTTTATTTGATAACTCCAAGAGATTTTTAGAAGTTTGCCACACCCAAAGGATGCAGACTGGACTATACTTCAAAAGAACACAATTTAAGAATTTTTAGGAAAATTCAAAACATGTTCTGTATGATGACAGTATTGTTGGTTTAAGTCTAGTGTTTTCAAGGAGACTTCTTTGAATGAGGACAAAAATGATCAATCAGCTGTATAAATGTTATCCTTTTTGTTAAGAAACAACCTTAATTATAATTACATCTAGTGAAATAATTAACATTGTGATTATACGGTGAACCTCTAGAAATAATGCCTTCTTCAAGGATATCAACATATATATACACTGTCATTTCCAGTTCCTTTAAATATAAGTGGCACATGGATACACCACACTAATTTCCTCCTAAGTTCTATCTAGTTCTGATTTCTATAAATATAAAATTAGTCAAGTAAACATATACTGATTTTTACTCCAAGCCAGACATCACACTAATCATAACAAAGTAAGCAAATGGCAATTTTAACTCTTATTCTTCAAAGGCAGAAGTAAATATTATTGATTAATCCAATCTCAGTGTCAGAGCAGGAGGCAAGCTGTAGTAACAGAGTGGCTTAAGAATAGAGAGCTGTAAAAAGTCTACAAGTGATTTAGTGTAAAGCAAAATGACAATGTGGCTGAAATAAGTTGTTTAAAAAGTAAATATTCCCATTCAATGGTTTTTATATATTAGTGATTGTATATATTTTTAAGCATGTATCTATTTTTAAAGAATTTTTTCTGGGGCTTAAAGGAGAGATTTTATATTTTTTATTCATTTCAGCCTGCTTTGGATTGTTTATAACAGCAAAAAATTGGAAATAACCTAAATGCCCAACAAGAAGGGTTTGGTTAACATATATTAATGGTACACCAGCAGGTTAAGAGCTCAAATGCGGGAGTCAAACAAAGAATCTAATTTCTGGGTCCACCATTTCTTATCTGTGTTACTTGGTCTGAATAACAATTCCTGTAAGCCACACAGACCGCATCTGCAAAACGAAGGTAACAGAACTTACCTCATAGAGCTATGGTGGGGTAAAAATGCAAGACCTATACAACATGACCAACGCAGTGATTTAGCATGATAAATATTTATGTTCAATTAATTAAAATGTAAATTAAATAAAATTTTAAATTTTATTTATTTATTTACTTACGAGGGGCAGCATGGTATAGTAGAGAAACAAGAAGATTTGGATCAGTCTGAACCTCTTATAAACCTATGTGACACTGGATACATTTCTAATCTTCTCTGACTCTCAGTCAGAAAGATAAATGCAGGTATTTATACCTAATTCCCAGAGTTGATGTGAAGAGCAAATACCATAACATGGATAAAGTACTTATCACAATACTTGGTACACAGGCTCTCAGTAAATGGTTACCATATTATCGTTATCAGCATCATCATTATTGTCATTATTATCCTTGTTATTAGTATCAATTTTTTAAAGGTTGTGGCACCATCCCAGAAGATACAAATCTCCCTGGGTGCTCTCTAAATCACCCACCCACGTGTTTATACAGCTGTCCGCTGTAGGTCAATCTTATGTGGGCAAGAGGGTTCAGGGTGGCATCTAAAAATTGACTGTAAGACTTCTCTTGCTTACACACACACATATATAATACATAAACACAATTTTGTTTAGTAAATTCTGGAGAATATTTCCAAAGAAAGCAGACAGATACTATTCTCCTTGTGAGAAGACTATTCAGCTTTCACAGGCCTCTAAATAGCACAGGTCTTAGAATCACTTAGAGAAAAGATTGTTAACCAAGAGCAAAACTAAAAAATAGCCACACTTTCATTCTTGAAAATATCTACCTTTTAATATTATGACAAAGGTCAATTTTGCCAGTTCTTACAGAATTTCAAGAAGAGATTCAGTAAAACTTAACAGAACTTTCTGCGAAAAAAATGATGACATGTTTTTAGATAAAAGAAACAACCTTAAACAGCTCTTCCTGAGGATACTCAAGCTTCTCTTGAACCACTTAACAATTTACTGTTTCAAGGAATCCTCTAAAGTTCTACAACGCAAGGTCCAAGGTATCCAGTGCATGGGCTCTAGTAACGACATCAGAAGCTCCCCATACCCAGGGCTTCCATTATTCTATATGGTGCCTTTATGTGCATTTTAAAATGGTGCCTCCTCTCTGGATAGATGAGTTAGAAAATACAATCCTTTCAAGTGTACAAAACTCAGCAAGAAAGGAGTTGGCCAGGCTTCCAACTCTCCTTGCCCTCTTGGCAGGGGACCAAGTGACTATTCCACACAACCCTGTCCCTGCCTCCCTTCTCTTCCCATCTCCCACAGTACGAGACCTGAGCCAAATCATCCTTCACACAAGGTCAGAACCTTCGTCTGGTGGGTGGATAAGTGGATAATGACAGATTCTCAGAGTGAAGTCTCCTCCTAAACTTGGCATAACAAAGATTTCATCTTGTACACAGTCTAGTCAAGGCAGTGGCTGCCTGGATTGTGTTGAGGAACACTGGAGACCCTATCCAGCCCCAGCAGAGAGCGGTGAGCAGTTGAGCAGGAAAAACCACCGGTTTCCAACAGCACATATACCTCAGATGTCCTGTCCTGGTCCAAACCATTCAAATCACGATCACAAGTTCATTGAGCAATGAACATGTACAAGGTACTGTGACAGGTGCTTTGAAGCAATCCTTCCAAACCTAGTCTCACACTGAAATCTTCATGGGGCTTTTTAAAAATACAGATCCCTCAAAATTTTTCAGTAAACCTAAAACTCTTCTAAAATACAAAATCTTCCAATTTTTTTGGTGTTTTTTTTTTCCTATGTTGTGATAATTTTATTTTTGTTTTTTAAAAATGAGTCTCTTAATTTAGTCAGGGCCTCAGGCTAATAAGAGATTAGCCACTGTCATATTCACAATGATGCATTTATTAGGGCAAATCTTAATTTTCTTTGTCTTCTTCAGAAGAAAGAGCTGCGAGAATGCCTAAAAGACTTGCACTACTATCAATTTCAAAACACCCTTTCAGAAATTTGATTCCTTGGGCCAGAGGAAGGTCCTTACTATAGTTGATGGTACAAGTGGGTCTTTTCATGTACTGTTTCCAGGCATCTCTACCAGACTCCCGGCCACCACCGGTGTGTTTTTCTCTTTCAAATACACCTCCAATCTCTGCCCCACTCCTTGGAACTCATAGAAACAGAGACCAGAAGGGCGGTTACAGGGGCTGGGAGGGGAGACAGGGAAACGGGGAGAGGTTGGTCAAAGGGTACAAACTTCCAGTTAAAAGATTAACAAATTCTGGTTATCTAATGTACAGCACCTTGATTATAGTTAATAATACTGTATTATACACTTGAGAGTTGCTAAGAGAGTAAATCTTACATGTTCTCACCACAAAAAAGAAATGGTAGTTGTGTGACGTGATGGAGTTGTTAGTTAATGCTGTGGTGGTAATCATTTTGCAATACATACGTATATCAAATCAGCATGTTGTACACCTTAAACTTATACAACGTTATATGTCAGTTACATCTCAATAAGGCTGGGGGGAAGAATTAATTAAAATAAATAATTTTTAAAATACAAAATTTATTTTATAAAAAAAAAATGTAGATTCTTTGGCTTCACCATCAGAACTATTGAATCAGAAACTCCCCCAATCAGATGTCTGTAACTTGGTCAGTTAGAGAACTCAGAAACCACTGGTATGGAGGCTCCTGAGATAACTAAGGCCCTCATTACTGTCATCCATTCCTTTTATAATTAAAAGCCTCCTAATGTCAAAATGCAGGATGCAACACATTCATGGGTCATCAAATCAATGTTATGTCTTAGGACCAGCATATATTTTAAGATAAAATAAAATAGAGAAGTTTAAAGTATATGACACACAGTAAGATTAATTACTGTTTTGTGAGTCTTTTTTCTTACTCTTGTTTCTGTGAATTCCTTTTTCCGTGTACTGCATCACAGTGAAAACATGTATTTCTTGTATTTTGAAACAGAAGTTAGAAATATGTGAAATTAGGTGATGTGAATTAAATGCTTCCTACTGCAGTATTAGCACCTTTCCCTCTCTTTTGTTCCCTAGTGGAAACTGAGAAAAAGGCTTACCATCAACTACAAAGTCTCCATTATAAATTATAAATTGGTCCCTTCTCAGCCTTATTTTGTCTTCACTTAGAAAGACAGAATTTCTTTGCCTTTTCTTCATAGGTAAATGACATTATGCTCTATTAAACTTCCTCCAAATGGAATATGTTACATTTTAGTTTTAGGACTATGGGGTTTTTATACTGTGCATGGTGTCTAGTGATTCTTTCTCTACAGAGAAAAAAGCAAGAGGAAATGGGTTTGCATAACAGTCAGAGGGACCTCAGCCAGATACAATGAAAAGTTTCCTGGTAGCCAAGACAGTACAAACTACGAGTCAATGGCGGGTGTGATGGGAACCCTCCTCCTCTGTAAGTTTGTGGAAACAACCCAGATTCTTATCTGTCTGGAATTCTTTAGATGTAAATCTGTCTGATAGGCAAGGAGTGGACTTCCAGGCCTATGAGGTCATTTCTGCCTTGCAGCATTGAAACATTCCAAAGAAACATAAAATACATATCCATAAGCCCAATGGCATAAACCAAGAACAATCTCACAAAGTTTCTCAACCTGAGCACAAGTGACATTCGGGCAGGGCAATTCAGCAAATGCAAGATCGGTTAACATCACCACAACCCACACCTCTGGGTTGAATTATCTCACCACTGGAACGAAGGAAAACATGTGTTTCTCGCAGTTACGAGGACAAATGAAATATAGGAAGAGCGCCCACGAAGGACCTGCTAAGTGTAAGGCCTCATTAACTTCCTTACCCCTCCCTTTAAAATTTTAGGCTCTGAAAAGCGTATTTTTTTAAGAGCTCAAGTTTATGAAAGACACATCTCTAAGTTGTTCTGCCACAGCCAATAATTTCTGAACCCACAGGTCTTTATTCATAGGGAGCGTGATGCAGTGCCTCACCCAAATAGTTTGGATTTGTTTTGTTTCGGATTGGAAGAAAACATTAGAAAATTTCTCCTTCACTGTTACCTAAAATCTTCTTATACTTCCTCACAGTGGTAGACTGTGTTAAAGGTGCTCCTGTTCTGCGGAGAAGTGACAGACGTCCCCGCGGCGCAGGAGAGGAAGAGACGAGCTCCTGCTGCGAGAACAGCTACGCATCGCGAGAATTGGACGCCATTTGTTCTCGTGGTGTCCGGGCCGTGGCTGGTCTGCCAACCTCGGCAGGAACCCCCGCCCCCAGGCTCCCCCCGCCCCCCAAAGAAAAGAAATGAAAAAAAAGGCAGAAAAGATACATAAAGAAAATTGGATATACATCATTGAATGGTAGTACAAATAGTTCATGTTAGTATGTTCTGTAAAGAAATATTTAGATCATTTACCAATCATCTCCTCTTACTCCTCTCAGAAAATGATGGCCAGAATTGATCTTTTCGGTCATGAAGATGCTTTTGTTGTGTCTGTTTCAGAAATGCGACGCCGGATTCTTTTTTGCCCAGTCGGGAGAATGTTTGCCCTGTGACTGTAATGGTAATTCCAACGAGTGCTTGGATGGCTCTGGACTCTGTGTGGTAAGTCGGGGTCATCTATCACTTCTCACATATTGCATTGAGCCTTTGCATCTTGGGTGGGGATAAAATATTCTTCCTGGATGTTTGAGCTACCTAGGAGCAAACTGCTAATCAGGCTTTCCTTTTACCCTTCACTTTTCCTGTAAAACACCTCATATAAACTGCGTATGACTCTAAGTGGTCACCAAGGTGTATGTCTGAATGTGCGTGTGTCCCTAGCAGCAACTGCCCCACCACCCTCGGCAGCTGGTTTCCTGCTAACGGCCATTGGTGATGGGCTTGAAAATAATACACAGAGGAGGAAATCATCCATCCAAATTCCTCTGTAATAGTACAGTTTGCCATATGTTTGGCTTCACTCCACATAGACCAGGGGAATAAAACAGTTGTTTCATAGCCTATTTTACAACTTAAGATAGTCAGGTCTATAGATCAAAATTTGTTTAACAAAAAAAAAAAAAAGTTTAAACCAAATAGCTAATAAAAATGAAAGCTTTGGCGTTATGGTCTTTGTAACTCTGTAATCAAGCCCCCAAAGAATTTTTTTTTCCTTAACTGAAATGAATTTTCCAATAGACAGTGAAACATGATAGAGATTTATGAAGCAGAATGAGAAACCTTTTAGCAAAAGTACGTACTACGTATTTCCCATTTTCACTAAAGGGACTGACAACTTAGTGAAAATGGGGATTGAAATATTTACCAGAAGTGACTTCAGTAGAGGTAGTAGGAGGCGTTTTTAAAGACTTATGCCCTAAGATCATGTTTTCCTTCATGAGCAATACTATTACACAGCAGTATAATAGTAGAAGTTCCCATGAGGCAAAGAGGCTTTCCAAAACTGCAAGAATATTTTTGCATAAACTGCAAGAATACTTAAATATACCTACCTACCTCAAAATTAGCATAATTGTCTGTATTAAGCAGATAATTTTGATTATAAGTGGTCTTCAGGGTGTGTACTTGAAGGTGTTATTTTACTCATGTATTACGATTAAGATGCAAATTAGAACGTTTCCATTTATTTTAAACCTAACAATTCACATTTTTCTAGGGACAGAATTAAGTTGCAAACACTAAACGTTGCTAACTCTTTGTAGTGTTTGTTTAGTCCTGGCGTTTCTGTTTTCCCCTTCCCCCATCTTCTTAAATAACCATTACATCCAGGATGTCCTCTGTCACAGTGTAGGCACCCGCAGCTGCCAAAGTCTACCCCTTTTTAATGCTTCCAGCTCCGGTTTCCTGTTATTTTAATCCCAGTGACATTTGAAAAGAAAATCCCATGGATGCACTTGAACTAATAATGTACATCTCTGATAATTTGACCAATTGAAGGCTCTTTGTCATCTAGTTTATTTAAATATAAGACAACAAGGACTGACCAGCCCATCAGCTGCTGTTAGGCAGTCAGTAAGATGGAAGACTGAAATAAATTAAAGGGGAAAAATGTCCCTCCTG
Source organism: Balaenoptera acutorostrata (assembly GCF_949987535.1). Taxonomy (NCBI): domain Eukaryota; kingdom Metazoa; phylum Chordata; class Mammalia; order Artiodactyla; family Balaenopteridae; genus Balaenoptera; species Balaenoptera acutorostrata. Next base: position 48,794,621 of record NC_080077.1, read on the forward strand.
CTAGTGCCTATGGAGGCCTATGACAAAACTACTGTTCGTTACAATGACCTGGTCAGAATAAGAGCTATCATGGTTTTATCTTTGACCTGGACTTGAGCTTCTGAAGGGGGCAGTCATCACGTGATTCCTTCATAGCTCTTGGGGCATACGAAGTTCTAATAAAAGTTTGGGGATGGGCTAGGGTATAAACATTTATATGCACACTCAGGGAAGTTGCCGATCTTCCTGCAATTACTTTGTTCCAAGATAGAACATTAAAAAAAAAAAAGAAAATAGCCATCTTACTTCTCAGCTTCTGCCCTGTAGCCCCAGCTCCTTGTCATCATTCAGGGAGCCATAGAAGACACAGCGGCTCCACCTGAACACCTTGCAGTTCACTGTGGGCACCAGAGTTTCAATCAGTTCTTACAGTTTGCCTGGCCTAACTCATTTCTCCCATGTTCCATAAGCAACCAAAAATAAATGGCCTTCTTTTATTTCATTTTGTTTTATTTTGAAGGCTTGTAATGCCTCTGTCTTATCTTCCCCTCTTTGTTTCTAATTCTTCCTCCATTCCCATGATCAATTTCAATTGGACCTTATATTTTACAGACTGATTTTAAGGAACTAAGCCATTTGACAAAATATATAGAGTAAACAAAGTTATGCTGCCATTTCAGACATACCAAAAAATCTTAAGAGATTTCTTCACAAGAGGAATGCCAACTCTTCAAATGCAGAAAGGTGGCTAAGTGAAAAGTGGATTAACTAATGAAATCCAGTATGCATTGGTTGTCTTTCCAAAGGGCCACTTTGCATCTTATCAGAACTGGGGTGCATTGGGCAGGGTTCTCAGTGGAGTCAGCTAGGCAGAGACTTAAAGGCCAGGCAACTCCAGTGGGCATGGCAGACTCTCTAGGAAAGCTCCCGAAAGAGGCATGAGAAAGGATTTAAGGTGTAGAAACAAACAGAAGCAGACAGATGGCTAGTGATAGGAATGCCTGGTCACTGATAACCTATAGTTTATCCCCCGATCTAGAGGCTAGGTGCAGAGAACCAAGAAGAGACCATGACTAAGGCCAGTTCCCATCTAAAGAACTGGTGCTTCATCATTAGGAGAAAGCGTGGAGCCCATTGACCAGAACTAGAGTGGAGAAAATCTGACTTGAAGTTCAACACTGGCATGGGCTCCTCAGGTTCCTTTTGATTAAGCATTGGTTTATCTGTTGATTTCATTTATCCACTTAACAAATAAGCATTTTTTGAGTACCACTTATGTGCCTGACACTATTCTAGGATCTGGATTAAGTGGTTTCCACTGTGTGGACTGAAGGGCTGTAGGGACAGAACACCTACTTGAAAATGTTTGTGGACGTGACCAACATAATGAAGTTCAAAGTACGAGGACCAGGGGCGCTTCAGAAACACATGCAGAGACCCCCCACCTGCTCAGTGACAATCAAAAAAAAAAAAATTAAAAGATTTTGAGGTCTGTGCCAGCATTTCAGGAAAAAATATAAATCTGAATGAAAAGATTTGGACTTGAAACCACTAAATAACTGCAAAACATAATTGAAATCTAGAAAGAAAACCATCAAGCTGTTAAGGATTCACATCTGGCTGGTAGAAATGTGGACGGACTTTTATTTTCTTCTTTTCACTTTACAGTATACCTACCCAAGTGTTCTACAACTGCCTGTAGTAATTTTATAATTAAAAAGATATTGATATTTAGATGGACTTCTACCCCACCCTAAGCACAATAGAGAAAGGGAAGTCATTCAACATATTGAAGGCTAAGGAATTTTTTATTACTCTCAAAGCCTAATTAAAACCTAATTCAGGAAAGCAAAGATATTACATCTCTAATTTCTGTAGACACTAGCATTTTTCTCCTGATTGTCAAACTGTCCTTTATGTGTATTAAGCCAAAATCAACCAATGTAAGTCCCTTTAAGACTAAGCATGTGTGATGGATAAAGCAACACCCTTATTAGATGTCCAGTAGAAAGAAGAAATTGAGTAATAGGGAATTCTTTTTCCTGTTTTACTTGCAACTGTAAAATTGGTATCTAAATCAAGTGCATAATTCTTACATTAAAATTTTGACAATTTTCCAATCTGTTGCAAGCTTGGAAAAACCAAATTTTGCAAATAGTGATTGATTTGGTTCCATGTTGGCTAAAGTTTTGAAATAAAGTCCTAAAATTTGTGTGCAAAGGATTTTAAGTATGGCTAGCTCAGTGGAGCCCCCTGTTGCTTTGTGCCCCCAATGTAAGAGTATGATGGGAACCAAATGCAGATAATAAGTTCTCTGTACATTGTTTTTCCTTCTTTTCTCAACCCTGAACATGTTCCTCCTGTTGTATTCCCCACCTCAATTAATGACAGCACCATTCTTCCAATCCCCTGTGCTTAGATGTCCCAGATGCTTCATCAACTGCCTTTTCCTCTTCACCAATATTCAGCTGAACACCAAATCCTGCCAGTTCAACCTAGGAGAGGGCCTCCTCTCTTCTGTGCCATCCCACTGTCTTAATTCATGCCCACAGTATCCCTCCCTGACCACTAGTGCAGCTTCCCAACTACTCATTATGCCCTGCTCCAGACTCTCCTCCCCCTAATCTGTCTTCCTCACAAGCAATGGAAACATCTTTAAAAAACACAACCTAATCAAGGCATCCCCCTTTCTAAAATCTTTCAAGGATTTCTATTCCAGACTCACTGAGCTTCTCTCTGCCACCTAAACTAACTCTATACTTTCACTCTCTGTGTCTGAACTTGTGTTTCCCTGTTCTCTGCCTGGGATTTCTTGCTTATCCTTCAAGGCCTAGTTCAAATATCACCACCTCCATTAAGTCTTCTCTAGCTTCCTCAGGAAGAGTAGACCCTTTCCCTTCTTTCTGACCCATAGCAGAGTCATAGCACCTGGCACACTATATTCTTCTCAGTTTACCTCTGTGTTTTTATCACAACTTAATCAAAGTGAGTTATTCAAAGGCAGGAACTGGGTCTTCATTTTAGTAACCGTGACAGCTCATTGTCTGTCACGATACCAGCTTAATCCAGGTTTAAGTGAATGAATAACAAATTAACTTAAAAGCAAAAATCTTTAATATTATAATTTGAGACACTGGGGTCACCTTTATTGCAGTAAAATGCACTGTCTTGTTATTCTAGAGCCTTAGGCTTGGGCCGAGTGCTGAGTAACTAGCAAACAGTGCTACCGACATGAGGTGTTTCCATCTAGACCCTTGCTTCTCAAGTATAGTCTAGACCAACAGCACTGGTGATACTTGGGAGCTTGTTAGAAATGCAGAAACCCAGGCCCAACCCAGACACCCTGAACAGAATCTGCATTTTCACAAAATCCCCAGTGCATTCTGTGCACACAGGTCCGAGAAGCTCTGATCTAGACAGAGCAGCAGTTCTCAAACTTTTTTGTCTCTTGAGCCCTTTACACTCATAAGAATCACTCAAGGTGCCAAAGAGCTTTTGTTTATGTGGATTATACCTGTTCATGTTTACTGCATTTGAAATTTAAAAGGGAAAATTTTTATAATATTTTCTTATTAATCTATTTGAAAAGAACAATAATAAACCCATTGCATGTTAACATAAACAGTATGTTTTTTAAAAATATAAACATATTTTACAAATTGAAAATAGGTTTCATGTCTGGCTTAATGGAAGGCAGCTGGATGTCATATCTGCCTCTGCATCAATCTGTGGTGATATCTCCTTGTCACGTAGCCTCAGGAAAACCCCACCTTACACACATGAGAAATGAGAGTGCAAAAGAGAAATAAAACCTGAGTATTATTTTGAGAATAGTTTTAACTTCCCTGGACGTATTTTGAGAACCACAGGTCTAGATAGACTGTAGTCACGCATGAAGCCTGTGACTAGCCACTGACCTGATCCTTTTAGGCTTTCTTCCCACGTTATGCTGGCGCTGTGGCCCAGTCGTCAAGAGACTCCATTTTTCACATGAAGGAGACACAGCTGGTGCCCAAATGTCATTCCTGACACTTAACGTGCAATTGATTATCTAGATGTAGCTTTCTTAACCACTGGCCAAAAATTCAGAATGCTTTTTTCATTTTTAAGTGGGGTCAGTTTCATTAAAAAATAAATTTGTACCCCACTCCAACAACAGCGTACTATTTATTGCTGTCATTTTTCCTTTCTGTTTTTTAAATGGCAGAGCAATGAAGGTAAAGGATGTTTGCAATCTCAGAGTAAAAGATTTTCAGAGCTAGGAGAAACCTTATAGACCGTCTCAGCTAGATCCTCGTTTTACACACAGAGAGACCCGGAAAAGTCGAGTGACTTGCTCAAGGTCAACCAGCTAGAAAATGGAGGAGCTAGGGTCCTCTGTCCCTGCTGCCAGCACTATCCCTGCCAATCTCCCAGAATGTACATCATTTGCCTTTTAGGGAATTTCATAACTAAGTCTTTAAAAGAAGGCAGATGACAAGAGTCAGTGTTTGCACTCTGAGCGTTTAGAGGTCACAGTGATTTGGAGGCTTTTTGCCCTTGAGGGTAATTGCTCCCTGTGGCTGCCATGGAAGAATTAGTGCCCTGACAAGGAATCCAAAGCATCCATGAGTTGTAAGGTGACAGAATTGAGAATTGGCTCATTTTTGCAGCTAAATAGGCTCTTCAGGCATGAAGAGTGGTCTAACATCTTACAACAGGCTTGTTTTCTTCTGCACAGATAGGCTTTATCTGTCCAAAAAGGACTCAGACAAGTTTGACCCCAGTCTAGAGCTGCCCTGCCAGATTGCTTATGGCTTAGATTCCTGGTAGTTGGATAAGGCTCGTTGGTTTTCCCTGGGATGAGAGATTGCCACCAATTTTGAGCTGGCTTTGGGTGCATATTAATTTCCTTTACTTGCTCCAGATGCTAATTCACCCTTTCCCACTTTTTCCTTCATTTTTCTTTCCAACAAACATTTACTGAAGGTTGACTTAGCACTTGATACAGCATTAAGAACAGTGAGGGAAATATGTTAACATCCTGTTGTCTGTACATCATACTTTATTTTTCAGTTTCTCTTCTGTCAGGTGGTCTGAACTAGCCTCTTATCAATAATTCTATTCTGTTAACGTAATTCTAATCAGGACCCAAAGACTGTCCACATCTAATGGCAGATCAAATGCCCAAAGAGCATTCAACCACAATAGCTGTGGCCCACATCAGGATTCCTCCCTTTTGTCTAGTGTGTTGTTCTTGATATGAAACTCAAACTGTTAGTAAAACAATCTGACACTTTCTAATGCAGTCATTTTATGACTCTTTTGGGAAAGAAGGCTTTTCTCTAACACACTGGAGAAGCAGTATAATATGGGAGTTTCCAGCCTAACCTCTGGAGCCAGATTGCCTGAGTTCAGATCTCACTTTTGAGACACACCTACCTCTGTGTGACACTGGGCAATTTACTTAACCTCCCTGTGTCTCTATTCATTTGTAAAATGGGGAAAAAATAGTAACTTACCTTAGAATTATTGTGAGAATTAAATTAGTTAATCCAGATAAAATGTTTTGAGCAGGACCTCACTATTATTTTGAACCTCAACATAGAACATAGAGACAAAATAAAGAACTCAGAGTTAAGTTTACAGTCACTCCGTCTTGCCTTCCCCAAGATTCTTCCACAGAGCCCTATTTAAACAAAGTTATCTGTTGAAGTTCTCATGCATAGATGTTACTAAGGGAATTGCTCAAACAGGAGGGTGCCTCTTCAATGGCGTTCTAATTCTAACAGTACAATTTTTCACTGAAAAGCCTATTCAAACTTTATACACTCTGGTGAATATAGATGTCTTCTTTTCATCTTTGAAAATATCGTAGTGCTGCTGGCATTGCCTTGTGCAATCCAGTCATGTCCAGTTGGAGAAAATATCAGTAGACTAGCATCACTGACTCTTCCAGAGGACTAGTGAGAAATTAATCCATCAGTTCAACAAACAGCTGCTGAGTACAGGCTCCATTCAAGTTGATGGCAGTATAATGCTGAGAGACGCAGTGTGGAAGGAAGCGCTGCTGAAGCTCAGAGCAGATGATAACAGTACAATGTGGGCAATGGAAGGCGAGAAGGATCGGGGAGGGGGACATCAGGAAGGAATCCTGAAGCTCTCAAGGCCTGGTGCAGATCTTGAATGATAAACAGACATTCTAGGCAGAAGAATCAACTGTTTTGTGCTTTTTATCCAATTATCCCCACCACAAATGGAAGAATCACACAATAAACCTGCTTACTATTTTTTGTATATCATTATCTAAGATATCAACCCATTAGCAGAATATTCTTTATCTACCTTCTACGCCATTTATGCTTTATTCAGACACATTTTGTTCTTCCAAGCCCATAAATTTTTTTAAAAAATATTTATTTATTTATTTTATTTTTGGCTGCGTTGGGTCTTTGTTGCAGCGCGCGGGCTTTCTCTAGTTGTGGCGAGCGGGGGCTACTCTTCGTTGCAGTGCGTGGGCTTCTCATTGCAGTGGCTTCTCTTGTTGTGGAGCACGGACTCTAAGCACACGGGTTCAGTAGTTGCAGCATGTGGGCTCAGTAGTTGTGGCGCACGGGCTTAGCTGCTCCGTGGCATGTGGGATCTTCCCCGACCAGGGAACGAACCTGTGTCCCCTGCATTGGCAGGCGGATTCTTAACCACTGGGCCACCAGGGAAGTCCCGAGCCCATAAATTCTTAAAGTGTTCCCCCTGATGCTTACCCGGGCGGATTTGTTTTTTCATTTCATATTTATTCCAAGTCAGTAAACTGTTGCTTCTAGGATATCCAGAGTTTGATCATTCTGATTATCATTCTGAATTGAAATGAGTAACTGAAGAATAATCCCCTCTTCACACAAAGTCTGAAGAGAGTCCCCAGGCTGCTAGTGCACACGCGGAGGTCATCCCCATTGTCCGCACTTTGTAGCATTGACTGGGGCCAGCGTGGCTCCTTTGTGCTGACCAGGACCATCGCACACCATCTATTTTGTCAGGCCTGGCATCCCCTTTGCTTGAACTACTGCTTGATTCCCAGATTTGCTGTGTATAAAGTTTCTGACTGTGTCCTTGTCAGTTTTCTTATCTTTTGTCTTACAGCACTGCCAGCGGAACACAACAGGCGAGCACTGTGAGAAATGTCTAGATGGTTATATCGGAGATGCCATCAGGGGAGCACCCCGCATCTGCCAGCCGTGCGCCTGCCCCCTGCCTCATGTTGCCAAGTAAGTCTTAAAGGAAGATGGTCTCTTCTACCACTTATCCGCTTAGTTTTTCTTTCTTTTTTTTCTCCCTATACAGAGTTCTAAGGTTTTTCCACAGTCAGAATTGAGTATCTCACGTTGCAATGAGACGAGAGAGATAGGAAAGTCTTCTAGCCTAAATCCACTTTCAGGAAAGCTTAAGCACTGCAGCATAGGTGATGCCTCTGTTCCCTAAGTATTGGGGGTGGGGACGGGGCACATCACAGAAGTCAGTGAAGCTTCCCAAGTTTTATGATCAAGGCTAGTCTCATCTCTTCTTGGCCATCCCTTGACCTAGAGAGATCACAACTGGTGATGCCAACAGACGTTATAATTCGTCATTTTCAGTGGTAGTGTTTCTCCTGCTCCCACAGAGCAGACATTTTCTACATGTGGCGGCTAAGTAGGCTTTCAGTCAGAAATAGAACACAGATAAGCAGATGTGCTTTAGACCAGTCAGCTCTTAGAAGATATCTGAGAAAACTAATTTTCACTTCTGGCTGTGTTTCCTGAGTGAGAAGTTAAAGACATACACATGCATCTTAAGCGAAATAATGGGATTCTTTTCAGGCACATATATGTATAAATCCAGTAGTTAGGTCATGACTAGCCATTTTATTGGCTTAAAAATGTAGAATGTAGAATTAAAATGATGTAGTGGTGTTTGGTTTGACAAGTATTCAACCAGTTCTCCAACTCTCTGACACCAACTGGTGTCCTACAATCTAATCAAATCTGACACTAACCACTACAGTTAGTGCAGACCCCATTGGTTAAAGGCTCAGTCCCACTTTGAAAGCCAGCCACAAGTTGGGGTCCCAGGCTACTCACATTTCTGCCCAGCTAAGTACAAATTCAGGGGTCCCTTCAATGCCTCTCCAAGTTTGATAATTCTCTACAATGACTCACAGAGCTCAGGAAAGCACTGTACTTACAAATACAGTTTTATTACAAAGGATACAACTCAGGACCAGCCAAATGTAAGAGACGCAGGGACGTGGTATGGACAGGGAGATGGGAGGGAGCAGAGCCTCTGTGCACTTGCTCTCCAGGCGCACTGCCCCTCAGCAAATCTGTGGGTTCACCAACCCAGAAGCTCCCCAAACCTTGTTGTTCCGAGCTTTATCAAAGTTTCATTATAGTCGTGATTGAATTATTGGTGATTGAACTCAATCTTCAGCCCCTCTCCCCTTCCATGAGGTGGAGGGAGGGATGGGGTTGAAAATTCCAACGCTACTACAGGAACCCTACTACAGTAGTAGGTTCCTCCCGCAGACCAGCCCACATCCTGAAGCTACTGAGGGACCCATCAAGTCACCTCATTAGCATAAACTCAAAGACAGTTGGGACTTCCCTGGTGGTCCAGTGGTTAAGAATCCTCGCTTCCACTGCAGGGGGCATGGTTCGATCACTGGTGAAAAAAAAAAAGATACAATTGAAAAATTGAAAGGGACTCATTATGAATAACAAAAGACAGTCATGTCACTAAGAAATTCCATGGATTTTAGGAGCTCTGTACCAGGAACCAAGACAAAAATCAAATATATATTTTTTATTATCCCACAAGTGGAAAGAGTAAAAAATCTAGGTTCATATCTCTGCCTTGGCACATTATAGCTGTGTTATTTTAGACAAAGTCCCTTCTCTCTGTGTCTTACTTTCCATGAGATTTCGGGTCAAGGAAACTAGATTCAGATGTTAGCTTCATTTGTTGATTCCTTTAACCTGCTCTGGATCTCAGTTTTTTCCTTAGTAAATAAGAGTTGGTGTAAGGATCTGCCTCACAAAGTTGGATTAGGATAGCATGTGTGGAGCACTTGGGTTGGTGCCTCACACATAGAAAGGTGTATGTAGATGTTGGCTTTACTGAACACATACTTTATATTTTTTTCTAACGTATTTTGCATACTCTATGTCAGGCACTCTTCTAAGTGTTTGGATGTAATATTTGCTTGATAGTTGTAGTAAAAATTAAATAATGCATATAAAATAATTTTTAAAAGGCCTGAATGCCTGACACACAAACACATACACACACACACACACACTTTCTTTTTTTTTCTTTTCTATTATGGTTTAATACAGGATATTGAATATAGTTCCCTGTGCTTTACAATAGGAACTGTTTATCCATTCTGTATATAATAGTTTGTATCTGGGGCTTCCCTGGTGGCGCAGTGGTTGGGAATCTGCCTGCCAATGCGGGGAACACGGGTTCGAGCCCTGGTCTGGGAAGATCCCACATGCCGCGGAGCAGCTGGGCCCGTGAGCCACAGCTGCTGAGCCTGCGCGTCTGGAGCCTGTGCCCCGCAACGGGAGGGGCCGCGATAGTGAAAGGCCCGCGCACCGCGATGAAGAGTGGCCCCCACTTGCCGCAACTAGAGAAAGCCCTCGCACGAACCGAAGACCCAGCACAGCCAAAAATAAATAAATAAATAAATAAATAAATAAAATTAAAAAAAAAAAAGTTTGTATCTGCTAATCCCAAACTCCCACTCCATCCCTCCCTCCCCCTTGGCAGCCACAAGTCTGTTCTCTATGTCTATGAGTCTGTTTCTGTTTCGTAGATAAGTTCATTTGTGTCATATTTTAGATTCCACATATAAGTGATATCATCACACATACTTTCTTATAAAGAGAAAAGAGATGACAACCAAATTTCCCCCTAATGTTTTTTCCCTTAATTGAACACCAATACCACCTAACATTTCACCTAATAGCTTGTGATTTGTTCAAATCCTCTGATGAGTCTGATAGTCAGTGAAGAAGTCAGATGTTTTACAGCCCCATCTTTCTTTAGAAACCATTAAACTGTCTCAGCCTTTGCTTTGTGATTTTTCATGTCCAGTGGTATTAATAATGTGTGCAAAATGGATGGGACTGAGAGTGAGAGTGGAAAAAAACTTTGTGTTCTATTATTTTCATTCAAGTGTGTCCTGATTTATGAGCTCCCTTTGCCTCATCTAGATGTATTCTTTAATTGTTCATTAATATTCTGCTCTAACATAGAGAATGGACTTGAGGACATGGGGAGGGGGAAGGGTAAGCTGGGATGAAGTGAGAGAGTAGCATTTATATATATACACTACCAAATGTAAAACAGATAGCTAGTGGGAGGCAGCAGCATAGCACAGGGAGATCAGCTCGGTGCTTTGTGACCACCTAGAGGGGTGGGATAGGATGGGAGGGAGATGCAAGAGGGAGGAGATATGGGGATATATGTATACATATAGCTGATTCACTTTTTTATGCAGCAGAAACAAACACAACATAGTAAAGCAATTATACTCCAATAAAGATGTTAAAAAACAAGATTCTACTCTAAAACATGAGTCTTAACCATATCTGATGAGGTGTTTAGCATGCTGCTCCCTTACCGTGGTAGAGTTATTTTGTTAACTATATTAACCTCCAACTTTCTAATAACAGGTTTCACTCATTTTCCCATATAAACAAAGATGTTATACAGCACCACCTGCTCAAAGCAGCTTTTAAGCTTAGAGCTGCAGTTTCTTTAGAAACTACCAGAGGAATTAGAAAGGTAATCCCAAATTCTTCATTGTATTGTCCGAATTTTGTATTTTTTGCACCATTCATATGACAAGACTTCCTTATCTAAATTATAGGACATTAATGCCGTGAGATATAAGTCTTCTGGAGCCTCATTCCTATGGGCTGAGAAGTCTTGTCTACATAAAATCAACAAATATTAATCAAGCACTTATTATGTGCCAATCATGTACTGGTTGTTGGTCACAGTTGTGAATAAAACAGTTAAAAACTCCTGCCTTCATTAAAATAGATGAAATTACAGCAATATTTTGCAGCTTCTAAAGCAAATGACCTTTTTACCTTTGAGCCAGATTATGCAGTATCTTAGTTCATCAAGAAGCTCTTCTGAAGACTGTTAACTTTTTCAGATAAAAGAAGCAGAAACTTGCCAATCAAGTATGAGCTTCTTGTCTGGAAAGAGGAAACACAGGTAGTTTCTATAGGCAACAAGAATCACCATTTCCACCCATGTTCTTTCTCTGCTTGTGTGAGTGGATCCAGGTTCAAAAGAGCAATTGAGGGACTTAAGGAACAGGCTGCGCAGTTCAGTACATATTCACAGATGTAAAAGCTGAAGTCTCTAGAGCAGTGGTCCCCAAACTTTTTGGCACCAGGGACTGCTTTCGTGGAGGACAATTCTTTCATGGAAGGGGTGGCGGGGGATGGTTCAGGCGGTAACGCCAGTGATGGGAGCGGCAGATGAAGCTTCCCTCGCTCGCCCGCTGCTCACCTCCTGCTGTGCAGCCCATACTGGTCCTTGGCCTGGGGGTTGGGGACTCCTGCTCTAGAGGACAGATTTGAGGTGGAAAAACCTGCTGAAGATTAACACAAAAGCAAAAATATATGACCTATAAGTAAAGAACATTATGTGGGAGTGTGGAGGAATTGGGAAGGGTGGAAGAGACCAGCTTTCTCTGTAGTGGCAATAGTTCTACTTCCTGAATCCCTTGGGGGAGAGAACTGGATACAGAAAGCGGGGGTGGGGTGGGGTGGGGTGGGGGGGATAGTGTGTGATCATAGAACAGGACAGATTTGCCTGGATCCTATAAAGTGCTAGTCTTTGATCTGGCCTTGTTATTGACTGAGTTAACTAATCTCAAATACTAATCAAATATCATAAAAAATCAAACTCCCCACTGCCTCTTTCAGCTTTTCTTAAAATTCGTATTTCTACTTTCTATAAAAAATCAAAGTGCCAGGACTTTTATTTGAGATTTCAGAAAGGCACCAAGCGTGGAATCTGAATTACACTTTGAAAGATATGCAAGTTGAGCCTACAGACCCGGAATTTGAATCTCCAGATATTACAATAGCCACATCAGAAGGCAAGGAAGTGATGCTTGAGGGAGTTTTGCAAACAAAGAGTGCTGAGTCTATTTTCCTTTAAGTTCCCTGAGGGTTTTCCAAGAACAAAAGACTCCCTTCCACTTGGAGAGGGCACCATGGTTATTAGTGTGGGCTGAAAAAGGTGCAGTGTTTTCATTTCCCTAGCCCAAAAAAGACTTTAGCCTAAGCAAAATATAAACAATTAATGCTGATGGAAAACGGAAAAGGAACCCTCAGTGGCTCTAGTGCCTCTGAGTCTCCCTCCACCAAGACCAATAGTCACACAGCTATTCCCAGGGACCATTTGCACAGAGCTCATTTATTTATTTTAGGGTTGGCCAGACATCCTCCATGTCTACTAATAATTGCTCCAAACAAGGAAAATGTCATCTGTTTGAAACTGTAGGACATTAGCTCAAAGCAGACAACTCCAGGCATATATTTCATTCCTTCAAGCCATGGGTGGGCTGCTGGGTGGAACATCTTCAAAGAAACATGCATGTGGGTTTGTTCATGTTCTGGACACTTAACTGATAGTTTCTTTAAGTAGGCTGAGGAATAAGAACAAGCAAAATAAAGGGTAAATGCCAAAGAAATGTAATTCATTGGAATGTTTTTAACCAAACTCTTAGAGAAAATAAATTCTGTGTACTACCTTTCACTGAGAAGCACATATTGTTTTCTGATTGATTTTATAAATATTTTCACACAAAGCAAGCATATCCATTTGTTTTCCTCCAAAGACCGTTAGGTCTTTGCTGATACATGCAGGAATGTGAGAAAAGCAGGTCACACTCCGTGGATTGTACAGTACCTAAGCCAAAACTAATTTAAAAGTCTTAAAAATGTTGAACACCCCCCTCATGGGGATGAATTCATGTGTCAGTGTAGGTAGAATTTTCAAAACGTATGGAGAACAGTATTCCATTTCCTTTGTCTTCATAATTAAGATAGTTATTTATTCTGCTGAAACAATATATTTATTTGTTTTCTGTCCTGTGTCCTAATTTTTATTATCAAAAAAAAGAAGAATCAAGAGAGTGGGTTTCATGAAGTAGAATCCTTTTACTATGGGTCCTATTTCTTGCTTGAGTACTTGCTTTATGACTTTGATCAGCTGAGCTAGTCCCTGCACCCTTTATTCCCAATCTTTAAGGTACACATGAAAGAAATTAAGGTTTTGTGGAGATTATAAAGCATAGTTTAGAATTGGTTCATGACCTTGAAGAGTGAAAGAGAGCTAGTGCAGAAAAAAAGAGGGAAACTTTCAAGTGAATACACAGAAAGTGGTAGGAATAAGAGAAAATTCTCATAGAAATCTAAAATCACAGGTAAAATTTACTTATTTTACTCTAGCTTTAGGATATGTGTTTTACACTTGCATTAAAAAATATATACATATATATTTATACACACACACATACACATATACCTGATGTTCTGGAAATTCCCACTGTTTCAAGTAAAAATAATAAAGTGCCTCTATGGAAAAATAAATGAGGTACACATGGGAAATGGTGTCACCAGTGGTGTGTCATTTTCTGTCTGAGCCTGATAGTCTGAGCTCTCCTGAAAGGAGGAAGATTTAATTTAACTGAAGCAAATGATTGTACCCATTTGAACTTGAGGGGACCAAGGTAGAGACGATCTAATCAAAAGCAAAAGTTAAGACAGTCTCTTCAGTGATGTATGGAATTGACTTCTGATATTCTCTTTCAATTCCAGTTTTGCAGAATCCTGCTATAGGAAAAATGGAGCTGTTCGGTGTATTTGTAAAGAAAACTATGCTGGACCTAACTGTGAAAGGTAGGCTACTGAAAGTCACTATGTGCTATGGGGGTCAAAGGAAACTTCCTGTTTCTTACACTCATCAGCTCTGCCATTCTCTCGTTCAGTAGATCTTAAGAAGAGGGAGTAGGAGATAGCATTTCAGAAGCCCTTGGGGGAGCGTTCCCAAATTCATGCCTCATATACAGCTATGAGAATGCTCCCTAGGCGTCCAGGGCTACATCTCAGGATAAATGGGCAAGGAAAGAGGAAAAATGAGTATGCGTATTTTGAAGAGATTCTCGAGATGGTTTTGGAAACAATCCTCTCTCTCTCTCTCTCTCTCACTCTCACTGAGAACCAGTAGTACAATTCATGTCCAAAAGAGAGAGAGAAAGAGAGAAAGTCTTCTTCAGTGATTCCTTTTTTATCAACTGGTCAGTTATTAGAGTGATACATTGAAAAAAAGCACAAACCTATTATTTAACCTATTCTTTATACCATCTCCTCTCCTGAAAAGTAAACTAATTCATGAGTTTGGATTTTCTGAATCCCTTTTTGGTATTTACACCTAACACTCTTTTTTAAGTTGCTTTGGGCTTTGCTCAAACAAGAATGGCCTTGGCAAGCAGGGGTGCAAGACTCCCACTGAATGATTCCTGGCAAGACGCTTCCCATCCTCCCTCAGCTGCTCACAGCTTTCTAAGATAAAAGGGCTTTCACTGAAAGAGTCTCACAGAGAGGCCTTCTTATTTTTAACATAAATGCCATTAATATCCTCCCCACTGTGTTTAGGCAGTGCAATGATGTGTGGTGTCCTCAAGACAGGGAGGGAAGGGCCAGAAGGGACCGGTCAGACATACAGTCCCACATCCCCACATCTGCAGCGCGCTCACTTCACCGCAGCACGCTGCTTACTGCCCTGGGTGGGGCTCACAGATTCAGCCTAGGCTCAAAAGGTTAACCTTAAATACCATCTCATTTCTGAGGAAAACACCCTCCATCTCTAAAAGTGTAGCTCTGGAACTCTTTTTAAAAAGCCACAGTGTCTATGGTACATAGAAAAATCTCTGTATTTTGAGGGCATTGTTATTGTGATTATTAAATGTGCAAAATGTGGATAATTCTTTTGCTAAAGAGCTGTGGGATTTTCCCCCTTTTTACTATAAGAGAACAGGGAAGTGAAAGCTGAGGGACCATATGAATGTCATCTTTTAGTAGGGACTTCTAGAGATGATCAGATGACCTTTGGCTGATTAATGTTGATGACATGCTTTTTCTGTATTTCCTTATTTGGGGACCCAGGAACATGAGCCACCTGATTTACTCATTATCTGGCTCAGTGGGGGTGAGAGGATTGTTCATCAGCCAGGGATGGAGATTTTTCTCCTCGGTGTCTGAGGTTTAACTCAGTTTAGTCGGATAAGGACTGAGCAATATTACCAGCTAATGGGTGTTGTATGGCTCCTGAAGGGGAATTAATGGCCTTAAATAGAGTCCTGCTGACCAAATGCAAGTTCCTCCAGAAGTGAGTAATCTCAGCCCCAAGGGCTCAGTCGTACAAAATCACACAGGGGTGCGGATTAGGGTTCTGTCAGCGACAGTGGGGGGCCTGGCACAGGACATCATGCCCACCTCACACGTGACATTGTAGATGATAAATCCCCTGGCCCACATCAGAGGCTCCTGGAACCTGCCATTAATCAGCAAGGCTCAGACAGATCTGCTGCTTAGCCTGGGCCTGGATTGATAGGATGGAAGAGAGAGCACTAGTTTGGGAAGTGGAAGTGCAGTGTTGAGATGTAGCGTCAGCCTGGCTGAGTCTGTCTCTCAGCTGTAGCCCTTTATGATCCTCCTGGGCAAGTTATTTGATCTCTAAGTGGCTATTTCCACATCTCCAGAAAGGAAAAAATGAAAATACCCACCTCGTAGGACTGTTGTGAGTAATACTGTGAAGTTTTTAGTATGGCACCTGGCACTTAATAAATGCTCAATAAAAATTAACTGGTAACAGTACGAGTCATTGTGCCTATTGTCTTGTTGCCACTGCTGGCATAATGTGTGCTTGGGACAAGCTGGCTCATTTCCCTGAATCTCAGTTTCCTTAGCTAGAAATAGTGCCCTTTATTGATTGTTTCCTATGTCCTCTCTCAGCCTCATAACTACCCTGAGAGGAGGTCGTATTTTATCATTTTGCATATGAGGAAACTGTGACTTATCTAAAGTCACATCACTGCTAAGTGGGGGAACCAGGATTTGGAAAGTTTGGCTTAAAAATCTGGATTCTTCTCCCATTCTGCTTTTCCCGAATGTCTTCTAAGAGTCTCCTATTTTAAACATTGACAATTAATGAATTAGATGAACTTCTGATATGGAGGAGAAAAATGGTTAGTCTGTTAAGTAGATTCCCTTTGACAGGAGGCTGCATCTACAAAGGTGCTGGAAGTAAGCATCCCTTCTAAGGCCTTTCATCTGCATTGGGGGAGGATCACTTTGAGCAACTTTATTTTCTCCTTCTCTTTCCCATCCACCCTTCCTCTCACCCTGTTCTTTTAAAAAGAATCCACTGAGGTCTTTTACATCAAAAATTGACCTGACAATCCAGGTAACTCTTTTTCAAAATAGAAATGACCACACAAACAGATTGGTGGGAAGGGTAGGGATGCAATACATCTAAGACATGTTCTCTTGTACTCAATGAAGTCAAGGCTAGGGGAGGAGACAAACCTGAAAACCATTCATTGCAAGACAGAAAAAATGAAAAGCTAAAGAGAAGGCAAGCAGAGGCTCTTCAAAAGCGTAGTGAAAGGAGTGGTTTCCTTCCCATAGAGGGACTGGATCATCCCACAGGAGGTGGCCTTAACTGCTTTTGATTTGTTTGACTCTGGGACTGAAAGGGGGTTTCTGTTTTGAGTTTAATCGTCAAGTTGTTAAATTGTCCCAATTAAACTTCATCTAATATGTTTTCAATGAATTTGTAAACTCAGATCTCTCCACAAGATCTTTGAAAAATATGCAGCTGATTTGCATGGATATCTATCTCGTTAGGTCAAACAAGAACACTCTGGGTGTTTCTGTACCTAAAGATCATTTAATCAGGGGTGATTTTCAAGTCTGACTGTGTGTAAGTATCTCCTGGAAACCTCTGGATTCCCTAGCCCTCCCCCACCCCCTCCGTGCCCCACTGAAAAGAGACCTCTCAGGTGAGGCCTGGGGACCCATATTTTGATTCCCCGTTGGGTTCTCACACCAATCCTCTCACTGACTTGTGAACTACTGCTCTATTTCAACCTTTAATACCACACCCGCAAAACACAAAACAGTGATTCTCAAACTGGGGCTCAAGAGCCACTGACTGGTGTCCTTGGAAATATTCGTGGAGGTTCATGGGTTCTCAGTGAGTATTTTCTTAATTTTGTGTTTCATTTCAGTGATAATCTTGAGAAAAAAGTTCATTGAAACATGTTCTGGACTTTCTGAAGTACCATTTTATAATAAAGGGGGATCTATCTGCCTCAGAGCTGAGGAGAAAATAATGGCTGATGGTGCGTCAGTGAGACATTACAGACAACTGGAGGCCGAATGACATGACAGTGAGGCACACAGAGTCATGACACGGCACAGGGCAGGTCATGCATGCTGAACTCAGACAGTCCTCTACCACATCACATTGCAGGTAGCCATTCAGTTGCAACGACATCATCCGTTGCCTTGAATTAATACTGTTAATTTGAATTCGATCCATTTTATAGTTTTGTTTTATTTGGAAAATTTATCTTGGTTTTTCGAGATGTATACAAGTCATAGACATAAGGAGTTACTACTTAGTTTTATGTTTGAAATATTTAAAGGTAATTTAAATGAACACTGGAAGAGATATTCTGTATGAATGTTTTTCTTTTCACAAGGATCCACACTACATACAATTTTGAACAACACTGGTCTGAACGTAAGACATGAGCCTCTTCTAGTGCTGTGCAGAACAGCTCAAAACACGCTGTCCTCCCAGTGAGGTCCATGTTACTTAGCCTGCTCTGGGCCCTGCCTGTCTCTTCCCAAAGTCCTTTCTCACCTCACAATTTAAACTCCCCATGCTGGACCTGCTGCTCTTAAAATCCACCAGGTCAGCTGTAGAGCTTACCACATTTTATTACATTTAGGTGATGATCATGATGATGATGATAAAAATAATAACTAACATTTATTGAGTGCTTACTCTATGCCAGGCACTGTTGTAAGCAGTTCACTTGCAATGATACGTTTAAACTTCAAAAAAAAAATCCTATGAGATGCCATTTTCATCCTTATTTACAGAGAAAGAATGTGAGACACAGAGAGGTTAAGCCACTTGTTCAAAATCAAACAATTTTTTAAAATCTCATTGAAATATGAGCTTCTCAGCAGAAGTAGCATCTTACTTATTTCTCTATCCATTCTTCCTCCATTGCAGTGTCTAGAACATTGCAGGCACTGAGTTATATTTGTTTCAATAATACTTTCTTAAAACTTTTTTTACTAAAAAAACCCAGAATCTTTAATGTTCCTTTAAGAAGGCACGATGTAGTGACAAGAGTCAGTCATTTCTTGCCCCATTTGATCCCCCACTTCCCACCCCATGCCTGGAAAATCAAAGACCCAGAATTGAATAGAGGTTGCAAATGGAAGTCATCTTCTGATGCAAATAATGATAAAATGCACAACCGAATGGACAGGAGTTTTGAATTCTCATTCTCATTCCAGAGTGACCGTCCCTCTGCTCCTAAGTAATACATTTTAAAGATGAGGGACCTGAGACTCAGAGCCATGAAGAGACTTAATCTAAGGTCACACAATTGACCCTCAATGTTCAACGCAAAGTTTTCAGTTAATAAACATGTATGATGTCAATGCCTTAGCATTCCACATTGTCTCTTGCGGCAGCTTTAACAGTGTACCTTCATCCATTCAGTTCTGCAGGGGATAGAGAGACATGCTAAAACCGTATGAGGATTTTTCACGTGGATCTTATTGCCTAAGGGTCAGGAAAGAAGAATGGAGCAAATTAAAGCAAATTCAGGGAGACCTGAAAATCCTAACAGGAAAGGCCGAACATAGTATCATCAGAGACGATGATGACGGTGATAATGATTTTGATGATGACCTTGATGTTAGAAAACAATAATAAAGAGGAGGAAGAGGAAGAGGAAGAGGAAGCTAACATTTATTGAGGCTTATATTATGATTCAGGGCTTTAGTCTGATTCTTTCTGCAGGCGTCAAGTTTTTCAAACTTAAGGTATCAGCCCTGTTATCTGTATAGAATTCTTATTGCTCCCTACTCTCTGCCCTGCCTCATTTCTGGATTCTTGCCCTGTGACCTGGAATGGGTTGCTTATGTTTTCCTAGCCTTAGCTCCCAGTCATTCTAGAGAAGTAGAGAGCATGTATATGGCACCTACTATGTAACAGGGGCTTTTTGTTTCTTCATTTCATTTAACCCAGATGACAGCTACAGAGTGACTTCCCCCCCCCAGAAAAGCTTCTATGCCACCTGGGCTGGGAATTTTGGCACCTTTGATAAAGGCATTCAGTAAGAGGTATATGGCCTTGGGAAGAGAAGAAAAGGAGAAGGAGCAGAGGAGAGGGAAAGCACTACAAAAATTCCCAAAATAGTAGTTTTTGGTCAAAAGCATTTTTTTTCCAAAAAACGTATCTTTTTGTTTTCCATTTTTCCCAAATGAGATGATCACTGACTGAAATGACAAAGTTCGTATGTCACAGTTCTTTCATTTACACTGTAAATTTATCAGCTCTATTTTCTCCAAGTGAATCAAGTCATTAATAAAGCTAGAAACAAGATTATGGAAGAAAATAAAAGTGCACCAGTACTGGGTACCTGGGCTCCAATGCTGACTCTAAATCCGACTCCTTGTCCTTTTGTGTCCTTTGTATCTTTTGTAATTTGCTCTTGGAGGACAGGAATTAGGTGTATTAATAGATAGCATTTAATTACTCAACTGTTATATCATTAATGGACTTATTAGTTAACTCATTAATGCCAGATTTTGGGGTGGAAAGAGCATAAGCTTGGAGTCCCATACGATGCTTGAGCCCTGAAGCAGTGAACCAATTGTCCAGCTTCTCCATGCTGTAGTTTGCTCATCTATAAAGTCAGGGTTAGAGGGTGCCAGGAGTACAAAACTTTCGTGTGCTCATTCTATAAAATCTGTAAGGTTGAAGTTGGGACTGTGACTTCAGAGTTGCCTCTGAGCCTACCACCAAAAGATATTCTTGAAATTCAAAGTGACTCAAAGTAGGTTTCCACTGTGGTTGAGATTCTGACTAGTAGAAGACCAGGGGACCACCTATGGAGATCAAATACAGTGGACTTAAACAGAGAAAAGAAAGCAACTGGCATCTGGCTTCTGTGAGCTTGGACAAGTCTGTTCACTCCCAGACCTCAGGCTTCCCAGCTGCGCACTGAGGTGGCAGATCTGAGTCCCATTTTAGTGAGCCTAAGTATCTAACATTCTGTTTGGTGAACTGCGGCACAGGATAGAAATTCAATCCAGCCATGTGTTCCATAGAGGAATGATTTATGCTGACTTGGGGATGAGAGGGCCTGTGAACCAAAGGTACAAAGACATGAGTATGAATAATAAAATTTATCGAACATTTCCTCAGGGAGATGTCTCTTTGTGGGTTGTGTGGCACTTACATTCATTCTTATCTTTTTCATAGTCCTCGACTTCTAGAGTTTGTATAATTATGCCTAATTCTTTTCCTGTTCTTTCAGTGCATAGGCTATGTGTTTTTCCTCTTCCTGTCTCTCTGTGCCTTACACAAAATAGACATGAATTGTTCTTCTGTTGGATGAATTCACTCATTCATTTATAGCAGCAGCAGTGTGGTCCAGGGCAGAGCAAAGGAAAGAACATCAGGGTCAGAAAGTCTGGGTCTTATGCTGTCACTTCCTAGCTGTGTGAGCTTGGAAAACCAAAGTAGCCTCTCAGCCTCGGAATGCCAAGCCTGCGTGCCCTACCTCCCAGGTGTCTGTGGTAACTAAATGAACTTACCTGGGTTAAGTCATGAGATACATTGCAAGTGACTGAACATACACCATCATTACAACTACATCAAAAAACTGAGACATAGGAATAAAACCTGGAAAAACATATGCAAAATGTTGAACAGTGATTGTTAAGATCTTGGGATTACAGATGTGATTTTTTTTCATTTCTCTATTTTTCAAATCTTCTGAATCATGATTCTTTTACTTTAAATGGAAGCATTTAAAAATGGTGTCCTATTATTGCTGGCTGGCTCTTATTGGTGTCCTTGGAAAGTCTTCTCTTCCTTTCCACTCCCAAGGCATAGGTCCCACCCCAGGCCCTCCCCACCCAACCCTGATCTCCCATTCCAGCCCAGAGTCCGTCCTGAACTCTGATGCCGACACCGGCTTCATTCACCATCACTTTTATCACTCAGAAACCTTCACTGGCTCTCTTCTTTTTCTCTCTCATCAAAACTAACTCCTGTGTCTGACCTTCAGTCCCATGACGGTGTGACTGCACATTCCTTCCAGCCACTCCCAAAGCATCTTCAGCCCACCTTAGCCAGTCTTCAACACTAATTTAGGTCCATAGCAGAGAGGGGGCCACAGCCAGCCAAAAAGCGTGTAGTTTGCCTCAAATAGTATTCTTACAAAGTTTGAGCCAACCTTTAAAAACTGAGATTTCACATAAAAATCCGAATTTCAACTTTTTCCTTTAAAAATAAGATCTGACAACACAGATCCTTCATTCCCTGAAGGCTACAGTATAGAAACAGTTGATAGGAGCTGAGAAGCAGCTGCCCCCTTAGGTGGGGCCTGTGGTCCCATCACTCAGAGCAGGGCCTCTGCTGGCCGACAGGTTACCTTTTGGAAAAAGTAGAGAAAGGCGCTTTTCCTCTGGTCAGAGGCAGCCCCCCCCAGAGTGCATAGCTTGGCAAGGCCAGCAAAGGCTGGAAGTAGTTCACCCTCTGCTCTCCACCTGGGCTGGAGTCTCTTATTAAGGCCAGCTGGCGTGACCGTAGGCCTCAGCTCTGCCTCCACAGCAAATGCAGTTAGGCACCTGGCCTCTGTAGGCTCATATATCTAAAACATACAGAATAATGGCCATCTGGCCCCAACTCTGTTTATCTGTGGTACTCCCAGCTCTGCCCTCTGCTTTGTCTCCACACTGTCTTCCTTCAGTCACAAGATGGCTGCCAGAGCTAAGCGTGCTGCCTGCCTCTTCATTCACCTGCAGAGGGAGAGAAGGCCGTCACACAACCCTCAAACAAGAGCCCTGAGCTCCACTCCATCTGAATCACTCCTGAGCCAAACCATTTTGGCCAGGACAATGCCAGGCACTGGTTGGCTCAGGTTTAGGCTATCAGAACAATTCACTATGGCAAGGTAGAATACATACCAGTGTTTCTCAGTAAAGGTGTTACTAACATTTTGTCCAGGACAGTTCTTAGCTATGCCCTAGTGGCATATCTCACGGCCAAATGTAGCATATCTAGTACCACCGTCGTATGCCAGCTGTGCACCCCAGTCATTGAGGTGACCAAAAATGCCCCCACCCTGGTCATATCCAGACACTCCTGCACCTGAAGGTCTCGCCGAACTGAATGGGCTACAACACAATGGGGAGGGGTAGTTCCTTAAAATCTGGTCCTATTAGGAAGATGGGAGAGTGGGAATTAATTCTGGGAGAGCAATACACAAATATTCATTACACTTTCTTCTAGGTAGGAAAGAAGATAAAAAGGAAGAAAACTATGGATGCTAAATTTTTAACATGTGATTCCCCTTCAGATGTGCTCCTGGTTACTATGGAAACCCCTTGCTGATTGGAAGCACCTGTAAGAAATGTGACTGCAGTGGAAATTCAGATCCTAACCTGATCTTTGAAGACTGCGATGAGGTCACTGGCCAGTGTAGGAATTGCTTACGCAACACCACCGGATTCAAGTGTGAACACTGTGCACCTGGCTACTATGGGGATGCCAGGAGAGCCAAGAACTGTGCAGGTACGGTGCTGTGCATGCTGCAGCAGCTACCCAGCCAGCACATGTGTGATAGGAGCAGGGTCTCTGTCAGTGCTGGATTTAGATGAATTTATCTTGGGGAAATATTGCAATTACTCCCTTGACACTTTTCCAGGGCAATATAGGAATGTGCATCCCATACTCCTAGGGGTATTTTTATCAAGACTAATGTAGCTTAGCTCATGGGTAGAATGAACCATGAGACACTAACACTAGTGAACTTTTGTCTTATCATCTTTATGTCCTTCCAATTTTGATCAAAGAAGTAAATCAGACTTCCATAGATTACCTGTCATTGACCAGAGGACTGAATGAAAGTTTGCATGCTTGACATCAGTTTTCTTACTCTGCAAGCTATGTGTCTCTTTTTAGTTATGTTTGGTAAAATCAACATTTCAGTAAAATAGATTAGCAAGCCATAGGTAGTTTAATCATCCCCCTATTTCCTCACATTAGCAGAGTAAATATTTCAGGGATAGTATAAGAAATCTTCCTGGTCAGACTTCAGTTAGACTGAAAGGTACAAATTTTATTCAGGATTTCTCCAATCCATTTGCCTCAGAGAGTGAAGCTCTTCAGAAGTAAAGTTAAATTGCCTTCCTCTAGGACTAAAGGGAGGCTGAGACTGAATATTCCTTCTCTTATGTGACTTTGAGGGGAAGAAGAGTGAGGGAGAGGTATTGTGCTCTTGTGGCATGCTTCAATTGGAGATTCTCTCACTGAAACAGATTTCCACTTGAAGAGATTTTTAAGAAGTGAAGAGTTTGAAATTGAGAAGGAAACAAATATGATCTGCAGAAGTCGCAATAAAAGTAAACATGTCTCCAGGAAAGCTATGTGCACAGAAGCATAACCCCGAGAATAACAGAGTGGAGAGAGGAGCTCTGTGCCCAGTCAGACTAAAGAGAGAGAAAGTGGGCATCAGAAAGAGTGTTGGCAAAATCAAAGACTTAAACATTGACATCCTGATTCTCAAAATATTGACTCATGTCAATATGTAAACTCATGTTTAAGTTACAGAGATGCAGATCAGTCTTAGAAAAGAAGCTGATGCTAGAAGCAATAAAGCATGATCTTGCTGAATTGTTTAATAAATTTACATTTTGTGGAACATTAAACAGCCAAAATGTAATAAATGTATGTTACCCTTGAAGCTAATTTTTTATGATTATTCTGTAAAGACAGTTAAGAGGTGGAAGGAAATTCACAATTCCAGTTTATTGCTAGCCTAGATAGCTTAAGAAATCCTTTGTAAATATTAAAAATTAATCTCTACTCCAGAAGCAGCCACATAGCACAGGGAGATCAGCTCAGTGCTTTGTGACCACCTAGAGGGGTGGGATAGGGAGGGTGGGAGGGAGATGCAAGAGGGAGGAGATATGGGGATATATGTATATGTATACGTATAGCTGATTCACTTTGTTATAAAGCAGAAACTAACACACCATTGTAAAGCAATTATACTTCGATAAAGGTGTTAAAAAAAATTAATCTCCACTCCAAAACTCAGTGGAAAATGAACAGTCTGGTGAGATTAGGGTTTTGTTTTTGTTTTTTTCCAAAAGGCATTCTTGAAAATTATTAGTAGATTAATAATGGGCTCTCAGATCTTCTAAATTCATGTAAATGTGGTCCTAATTCTTTCCATGACATTGTTACTAGCTATCCCACTGATAGCTATCATTTGGAGGTTTGGAGTCAGTCTTGCCAAGAGTCAAGCACTGTGGGACCCAAGAATCGCTCTTGCGTCTCCTCACTCACTCCTAGTGGGCTGCTCCTCCCTCACACCTGGCAGTAATCAAACCTGGAGTTGGATTAACTGGAGAATTTGACTGTGATGAAAGGATGGCTTTCAGATTCCAGCTGAATGATGGACTCTGTGATCATTTTGTACCTTGTGAAACTGACCAGGAGCTCTTTGGACTGAAGCAGTTGCAGAGTCATGTCAGAATCTCAAATAGTTGGGAAAGGAATCCTAGAACATTTAGATTTACTTTTGCCCCAGGGTCACCTTTGAAAATCTCCCTGAGCTGGGGCTTAATTGGGTGAGAGGAATAATCACTAAATCATGTATTCCACACGATCTTAAGAAAGAATATAATTAATCCCCATTGAAGAATTATATACCGATAGCCAGTATTTCTACAAACCACTAAAACATTGCCATATTTTAGGCATTAAGAAATGAATCCCTAATCTCTTGTTTTTGTTTCCCACAGTGTGCAGTTGTGGGGGAGGCCCGTGTGACAGCGTAACCGGAGAATGCTTGGAAGAAGGTTCTGAACCCCCTACAGGCATGGACTGCCCAACCATAAGTAAAAATAACAGTACATGATTGACTAACCCCACTTTCTCTAATGTGCTGCAGGTGTAGGATTAAGAAAAGCTATGCAATACACTCTCTCTAGAAACTGCCTGAGTCCCACCCTTGGCTTTAACCCTGTCTATGCCTCAACCAAATGGACCCTAAACAAAAGACATTCAGTCCACTTGATTCCAATGGGCAGATAGGTGATTTACATTTAAACAGCTCTATTTTAGAAAATTTATTTTATCAAGTCTTTAAGTTCAACATCTTACTTAGTAGGTAAAGGCTAAGTTGGAAATACAGTTCCCAGCGACTGAGTTCATTTTAGCTCCTTTTTCTGTATTATCTCTTCAGGTCCTCAGATAATGTAATCCACAGACTACGCTTTACAACACTGGGGAAACTGAGATGCCAAGAGATTTAAGTGGCTTTTCTCAAATCACTCTAAATCTGAAGTGGCACCAGAAATATAATATTCAGGCCTTATGAAATGGAGCTGCCTCCTCTCTTTCCTGCCCCTCTGGTTATTCAAATCATGAGTATTCCTAATGGTGCAGGAACCTGCTGAAACATTTCAAAACAAATGCCCAGACCCGGTCTCAATGACTTCTCAAGCATCCTTCAAGCCCTTAGCCTAGAAAAGTCCATGATTGATTTTTTAGAAGGGTTTAAGGAAAGCTTTGCCTTAGAAAACCTTCTATCAAGAAAGTAACTAATATTTGCTTTAGGTAGAGTGGTTTAAAGACTGCTTTAATATTAGATATCCCTTCCCCCAAACAAAAGTATCTTGGCTGCTCAGTCCCTCTGGGCACAAGAGATTAATATTACTGAAGGTGACATAGGTTGGGAGGCACAAGCAGGACAGAGTTTACACACTGACAGCATAGGTGACCCCCTAAGCAAGGTCACTTTAAAGACATCAAGGTGCCTGCTTGGCCCTACGCATCTTTTCCACCAGCCTGATGTACTGGCTGGGGAGCCATTCCTTTGAGAGAGTGTTATGAGGAAGTCTGCGTTGAACTTCAAATAACAAATTAACATCTTAACAACCATTAACACTTTAGTCTCCATTTATCAGTTCTCTAGAAGAGAGTGCAGTCTGGGGGAAAGAGATTGGGAACAGAAAAGTTTCAAAGGGTGTCCTTTGTGAGTGTGTCACAGGAGGGCGCTGGGTCCTGGGGGTGATGACAGTGGTCAGAGGAACTCAAACGTGAAATGCAGGAAGCAGCGAGAAACTGCCACCTACCTAACCATGTGTGCAGGTCCGTCAGCTATCAGGGAGTGATATTCGCAAACAGTGATGTCCTGCAGACCTGATTCTGCTGAACCATTCATCCCAACAGGAGGTCGGGCCATGGGGAGGCGCTGAGACATCCCTGGGGTGAGGTGAAGGCACTAGAGCCTGAATAGGCAGTAAGAAAAGCTGCTAGGAGAGGGGGAATGCCTGGCACGTTCCATCTTCACTAGCCGGCACCAAGCAGAAGCCCAAAGCCTGACATGGAGAGAGTCATCCCAGACAGCTTTCCTACCACCGAAGAAAAGTGGAGAGAGGGTTCTCCTTTGCCACGCATCTCACAGATGCCTTGCCCTTTGGGCTTCCTTTCTTTCTCAGTTCAGCCTTTAGTGTTCACGTTAACCTACTTTTCAGTTGCATGTGTTTGTTTTTTTGTTATGTTTTAAGTGCCCGATGTACACTTTGGCTCATCTTAGGCCCTACTCTGTTTTGAGTGTAAGGACTAGTTCCTGGCCCAGAACAACTCCTCAGGAAACAAAATTACAAGTAGTATTAACCAAGGAAGTGCATATAATAATCGACTTAAAGCAGCATGCTTCCCAGCTGACCTTTGATTTTGAAGAAATGACATACCCATTTTACCTCCAGGCTGCGATAAGTGCATCTGGGATCTGACTGATGACCTTCGGTTAGCAGCGCTCTCCATTGAAGAAAGCAAATCCGGTCTGTTGAGTGTGTCATCTGGTGCCGCTGCTCATAGGCATGTGAATGAAATCAACTCCACCATCTACCTCCTCAAAGTATGCAGGAATGGTATACCTTCTGTGTATTTTCATTCTGGTTTCATAGGGTCACTCCTGGTAATCCTATCCATTTTGGTATCTGAGTCCAGTGGTTATATTACAGATTGTTAGACCTAGGAAATTATGAAAAGTTGATTACAGTCATGAACTCCAGCCTAAACCAAGAGCTGTCATCTGTTAAAAAGGTTAATATGGAAAATGAAATGACTAAAAAACTAGTATCTATGTACAAAGCTATTGATGGAGGAGAAACACTCTTATTTCAGTGGAGCTGTACATTGCTTATTCAAGTCAACATTGCAAACATACCATTACCTTAGCTTCAGTTTGCTGTGTTTTCAGAAGTTTCTCTAAAAACTAACACACACACTCTCATTCTCTCTTTCCTCCTTCTTCCCTCCCTCTTTCTCCTGCCCTTACCTTTCCTTCTCACTGACACACATTCTTTCTCATCTCACACACACACTCAAATACACAAGCACACTCACATGCTCTGTTTCTCTTCCTAGATCTAGTAGTTAACATTTAATAAGCAAGTTAAAGACAGGCAATAGTCAAAAACCATAACAGTGCTTGTATGTCTAAGCTTTAAGAGGTGTTTTTCCCCCCTTTAAATCATGGGCTTCAATCACAACCAACAGATATTTTTTAAAACAATAATGATTTGATGAAAGGATAATAGAATTAATACCAGCATACTTTTTTACTTTGTTAGTCAGTTTAGCATAATGGTTAAGAGCATAAACTTTGACATGAGAATGCTTGGATTCAAATCCCAGCTCTGACACTTACTAGCTATGTGACCTTGGGTAAGTTATTTAACCTCTTTATTTTTCAGTTACCTCATCTGGAATTGAGGATAATTATTATACCCATCTCATGGGTTGTTGAGAGAATTCAGTGAGTTGTTATATGCAGAGCAGTTAGAACAGTACCTAACATAGAAAGTGCTCACTACTCTGCTTTTTGGAGGTGCAAATGATATCCACAGCAATTGCCCAAATGTGCAAAGTGTAAAACAAAACAAAAATCACAAAATTGTGAACCTGGATGGTCTGGATGGAATCTTAGTGAGTACTCTATTCCCAATTTAGGAATTGTTCTTAACCAGACTCATCTGTTTGGACACATGAAGGCACTAATTCTCAGAGGAGTTACCCAGACTCAGTCCTTTTGATACCACTTGAATCCTCTTTCCCCAACAGCACAACTTCAAGGTAGAAATAATTATTATATCATATATAATAATATTATAGCTGATGGGAAGTCAGTGCCAAGATTGAAGGGCTTACTCCAAAGTAATCGAAGGAAAGCTACATTTGGACCAAACTGCTCAAAAGAAAGGGGAAAATGGTCTGAAATAAAAAGAATTGTTCTCCTTACACCAAAAAGAGGAAAGTGAATTTCTAAACTCCATTTGCACTGATTGACGTGGGTTATCATTTCCTCCAAGACCTGCGAAATTGAAGTTTTAAGGCTCAGACACCCAAGGCCACTGCCAGTCTATATTGTGCCTTTGTGCAAATTTGGAAAAGATACTCTTTCCCCAGAACCAGCACAGCCCAAGCCAGAATCTCCAGCCTGGTAAGTGGAGCTTGCAGAATTTCTGCCCCTAGAGCCCTCCACCCCCTTGTGCAGACCTCAAACTTCATACCAGCCTGCAGTAGCCTGTGGACCCCACTATTTTGAGAATAAAGGCTCACACTCTGCTCTGAGTCCTCTTACACTGAAAGAGTTTTCTGCATATTTTTACAAAGCTGGTGTGCATATCTACTGACTATGGAAAAATACGTGTTTTTTTTTCCACAGACAAAATTGTCAGAAAGAGAAAACCAATACATCCTAAGAAAGATACAGATCAACAATGCTGAAAACACAATGAAAAGCCTTCTGTCTGACGTGGAGGAATTAGCTGGAAGGGTATGTGTTCAGTTTCTGGGGCTAACTTCAGAGACGGGATTTAGCTGGTGTGAGACTGGCTAGTCACAAATGACTGAGGCTTAACACAGCCCAGAAAAAATGCAGTGACCCAGGTGCCTTAAAATAAATCAAGGCAAGACCTGAGGAGAAAGTTAATATACTTGGTCTCTACTGTGTCTTCCCATTTTGATTGGTTTCCTTGAAAAAACAGGTTTATGGGAAACTTTCATTGTATTTGCTGCTGGTAAATATGGTTGATATATGTTTTAATTAGGATAGTCGTTCAGCTGTCACCTTAACATTTTATGGCTAAGAGCAATAGAACATCCAGAAATAAACTTTATTATATAGAATATAAAATTTAAATGTTTGCTAAAGTATGCATTAAATAATGAAAGAAGAGAAATTGTGTTGAGAAAGCAATTTTGCAGTTTGGCAGGAAAAAAAACACTTTGGACCCTCATTTTATGCCATATACTAAAATAAATTTCAGACAGATTAAAGACTTGAGTTTAAATCTCAAATCTACAAGAAAACAGAACTAGATAATTATTAAACCTTGAAAGGAAATAACAATACATTTAAATATAGTGTGAAGAATTATAATAAAAAGAAATAATAGATTTGACAAGATAAAATTTCAAATACCTAGTAAAACAACTAAATAAATGAAAAAAGTCAACAAGACTAAGAAAAATGTCGAGGGAAATATGACTTGTAAAAGCTCTCACAAATTAACAAGAAAAACATTAAAACATGAGCAAAGTCAATGTGAGAGACTATTAAACACATTCCCCAAGAGCCTAATGGAAAAATATCCATCCTCTGTACTAATAAAAAAAATACAACTAAGCTACAAGGCGCCATGTTTAACATGTTAAAATGTTTAACACATTTTTTTCCCTGATTATGTTCCACCAGTTCTGCCCAGAGTACTCTGGAATTTCTGCTTTCAGATACTGATGTTTGACGTTATAAATTGTTGAAGTTCTTTTCAAAAACAATTCTCATTTTCTACAAAAATAAAGGTTAAAATAACTCTGATAATCTCTTTTGACCTTGGACCTCTTAAACTAAGAGATTATGCTTCTAAAAATGTGAATTACTCTAATTGGATCCTTGGAAGATTCAACTACTTTTAAATGCATATAAAAATTGTGTCCCTCGTTCCCATGCAATGGAGCATGTTAATCCAACCATGAGCGTTTGAAGAGCAGTGAGATCGCTTAAGTTTCAAAGGAAATACCAAGAAAGAAATCTTTGTGAAAACTCGTAATTTTATTTGTGTCATGGCTAGAACTTGCTGAAAGTGTCTCAAATTCTTGAGGAAATGTTTTCACCAAGATTAGTTCCTCCCGTAGCTCAGACATGAAGTTACTGATTCTTTTGTTGTACAGTTTTCCTACTTCCAATATAAGTTAAATGCAGCCTTTCGTGGGGAGGAAATAGTGCAAACTTGAAAGGGACATCACAGTAGAAAAGGCTCCTGAACAATGAGAACAGACCACCAAAGCCAGAAGTTGATGATAAAGCGACTGGAGCATTCACCCAGCTGTTGCCATTGATTCTTATTGAAAATAACATCCTTCTGGCAACCTGGAGACAACACAAACAGTCCTGATGGTGAAGGAACCTGCTGAAACATTTTGAAACAAACACCCAGAGAGGGTCTTAATGACTTCTCAAGCATCCTTCAAGCCCTTAGTCTAGAAAAGTCCATAATTGATTCTTAGAAGGATTTAAGAAAAGCTTTGTCTTAGAAAGCCTTCTATCAAAAAAGTAACTAATATTTATCTTTAGCTAGAGTGAAGGATTTCACTGTAGATTCCCACAGTGTGATAAAAAAAATCACAGTAGTGTTGCCTCTTGAACTTGAAAATACGGTTGATCCTTGAACAACACAGGTTTGAACTGCACGGGTCCACTTATATGCAGGGTTTTTTTCAGTAAATACGTACTACGGTATTACATGATCCACAGTTGGTTGAGTCCGCAGATACAGAACCTCAGATACAGAGGGCCAACTGTAAAGTTATACGTGGATTTTCAACTGTGTTGGTGCCCCCAACCCCTGCGTTGTTCAAGGGTCAGCTATGCCTCTGTATGCAAAGTACCTGTCACATGAATCTCATGTAATCCAAATCTCACAATTTATATTAACCTAAAGTTACTGTATTTTTTCCCCATATCTAAGTCCTCTAGCCCCCTTTTGATAAATCTTACTGCCTTTTCCCACCTGCTACTTCTGGGAAACCCCTACAGGATGCCCATGCATTTGTGTTCCCAAATAGCTGCTGCTCAAAAAGGTCTCACTTGTGCCACTGCTGGTCATGTCTGTAATGAAAGTACCAAAGCCTGTGTCAAGATTCCACTCTCCCATATTCCCAAAGCCACCATGCTCAAAGTCAGAGTGGGACTAGGCTACAAGCAGAAGTGAAGATGGTGGCCCTCTCTCAATCTCAGTGCTGCCCTTTGCCATCTGGATCCAAAAGGTACACTGTAGAGCCCAGTCTCCAAGGGCTGGCCCAGGAGGGTGCTGCACCATTCCCTCCACTTCTCCATCTCCTCCATCTCTTCCCTGCTCCTTCCCTATGGGGAGCCACAGCAAAAGCTCCCCATATATCAACACGTGCAAAGATCTTTAGGGTTGGGAGGAAAGTGGGTCACTTCCACACATCAAAAGCATCTGAGCCTGATCTCCAAGCCGGATCTCCAATCCTGATAAAAAGACAGGACAAAAAGTCAAAATATGTTTCAATTCCAATTGACCAGAAGATTGAAGAACTTTGGCCTTGGCCTTGCAGAATATTAAAGCAAGGAGCAGAAGACAATGCTGAAGAAGTTCTCAGAGGCCAAATCATGAAGAACCTTGCCCACCATGCTCATCCTGTGGACTTTGGAAGATACTGGAGCATTTACCTACAACAATGAGCTGATTAGGTGTGAAGCTTCAGAAACATTCCTCTGAAGTGGGGATGGTAGGTTTAAGACTCTGAAGACAGGGACACCGTCAGTAGACTGCCGCAGTAGTCCAAACAAGAGTGGTCAATTGCTGCCTTGTCTTCATTGGAAAAGAATTTGCAGTGAGCAGTAAAGTGAGACTGTGGTGGTGGGGACCAGGAAGAGAGGCCAGAATGACAAGTGGAATAAAAATGATTCAGTGACCAATTGGATATGAAGAGTTGCAAGGATGTAAGCTCTGACTTTGAGAAATAGATGGCCAAGACTAAAAATTCAGAATGGATTTCTCTGGACCTTTTAAGGGTGAGCTCTCTGTGGATGCCAGAGATTTGAGTCTGTAGCTCAAGAGAAGAGATCAAGGCTGGAAAGGTATTTGGAAGTCAATGTTTAGGAGATATTTAAACCCAAATTAGATATCACTGTACAGATTCTGAAATGGCACGCCAATATTCCTACTACCATTTTGTCCAGAAGGCCCCTGTTTATGCTTGTCTCCCAGAGTGATTATTAAAAGTTCCCCTTTCCCTCTCAAAAGTGTCCCAGTTTAAACAATAAAGTATATGGCCATCCTAGATATTATCATCATCAATTTAATAGTATTCTAGGCACACTATACTTTATGCACTGTATAATAAATAAAATTCTTGCCACTTTTTACATCAAATATGTACAAGGAAAATTCACTGTTGAGGTGAGTAAATGATTAATCCATTTGTAATGCTAAACATCAACCGGCTTATAGTTGTAAGCTAATTTTTTAATTTCAGTTTTTCTTAAAGCAGGGTACACCTGTTTTACCATGTGCCCATATCATTATTTTCCTTCCATAATCAAAGTTAAAGAAAAAAGTAGAACTTTCAAATAAGGCGTCACTATATATTATATCCAGTAATTTTGCAATTTAAAGTAACATGTTCCTCTTTGCCGCTGTCTTTTATTAAATACATATATCTAAGCGCCCTCTGGTGTTTGTCAGAAGAGGTTGTCTTAGAGCTATGACATCCGCCAGCTGTCTTTCATTACTTCAATAATTCAAAGTTTCCATATCAAGAAATCAATTAAATGAACACAGTAATAACAATAAATCTTTTTCCTTGAAGGATGAAGCCAAAGTCAAAAATATGCATGTTGTGTTTTTTAAGTATAACTCAATTTAAACTGGACCAAAAATCAACTTGTTAAAATTTTTTTAATGTTTTATATGTCTGTGTCCCTATTTTTTAAAGGCGGGGAGCCAAGAATAGATTCATCTTATTTTCTGTATCATCTAATTTTAAAGTGGCCACAGATTTTTGTGTCTCTGGAAAGCATTAGAACAGGATAAGAGGGAGACTGGAATTGAGGGAAAGAACATCGTGACTCAAGATTGCAATGTCCATTCAGAGAGCCCATGCTTTAGGGAAGGGGCTGATGGCTGCAGTCTTGCTGCACAGGGAGCTTTGTATGGAGGAGATTTCGGATAAAATGCCCGATGAAAAGCTCCTGGGGCATGTGTCTGCTATGATACCATGTCTGCATTCTCGTCCTTGATGAAGAGCCACTTGCTTGGGTTATGCTTGGGAAGTGTAAAAACATTCCAGGTAAAATCATGGCCTAATCCTCCGGCTGGAACAGTGGGTGAAAGGAGAGAAATTTGAAACAGCCACTCTCCTGTCCTGGGGGAGGTCTACCAGCCAGAACTCTGTGTAGCAGATTACCCTGCAGTCCAGTCAGGTACTGCAGCCCTTTGTCACAGGGCTGAGCCAAAAAGACACTGGACGAGGCAAGTGGGCACTTCACCAAATGCCAGACTGAAGAACTCCCCCTCATCTCAAATATAACCCATGAGTCAGTCTTTCTGATGCCAAAAGGAAGTACACGTCCCCATGCTGTGCATATAGGCCTGTGTCCTGGCCTTGAACCATTTTTTAGATCAGCTTCTGACCTTATACACACAGAGAGAAATACACACATACACATGCACACCCACACATCCTTTCTTCAGGAGCCACATTTGAGCTGGGATTTCATTTTGACAAATCCTACGTGGGAGCTCTGTGAAACAGAGTCAAAAGAATGAAAACGGCTTCTCAGGGAAGAACTTCATTCACTCTGAGCCAAAGCTGCTTGAGTAGTTATTTGTGCACAAGTGCCATCAATGTTGATGGGAATTTGGAAGGCAGCATTTAGCACAGTGAGCATAATCCTTTAAATCTCTGTGGTAATTCAGTTGCAGCAGTGGCTGGACCACCCAGAAGCCACTGAATGCATGGAGCATTTTGAGATCTGCCTGCTTTCTCAGCAAGTTTCCCTTTGAACCTTTAAGCATTTCAGTCAGCACAATGTCAAACTGATCAGCAGACGTGGGTAATTCCCTAGTCTGGCATCTTGAGATACAATAAAAATTCAAAGGGTAAATTACATATATAAGATGGTTGGTTTGGGTTGAACTGTGATTGATGGCTTAGGAATAGCATCTATAATTCCAAAGCGGGTCATCACATCCGTCTTCATGCATGATTTCTGAGACCATGTTCTATATTCTAGAACTTTCACATGTCAGGGAAATTTATGTTTATGGCATACATTATGCCCACCCACCCCCACATGCACATACACAACCTTTCCTTCTTGCAAATTTAATCTGGTATTTATGTGGATTATTTATAGGAAAGTCAAGCCACAAGAAAGAGCCAGTTGGCTCAGAAGGAAAGCATGGATACCATTAACCACGCAACTCAGCTTGCAGAGCAAGCCCACGATGTGAGGGATAAAATCCAAGGTAAATATATTCTCTTCTGGTTTAGCTTCATGCCAAGGAATCTTTCATGTTATTAACAACAATAAAAATAGTGGCTACTGTTAGTGTTTATTGTGTGCCAGGACCTGTTGTTAGAGTGTTATAGGTTTAGACTCGTGTAAGATCTTCTTTCAAGTTTGTTTACCTGGGACTTCTGAGCACTCATCTCTGCTTACTATCTGTCTATTTTCAATAGTAAATGCACAGGGTAGAGGGAATTCCCTGGCAGTCCAGTGGTTAGGACTCGGCGCGGCGAGGCCAAAAAAATAAAAAATAAATGTAGAAAATCATTCCCTTTCCAGGCATTTCACAGAAATGGAATGCCAAAATACCTTTCTGGTAGAGGGAATTACATACTGTGTTGTCTGTAAAATGCAAGAGTTGAGTAGGAGTCACATTTTTCTCAATTATTTGCAGTGAAAACACTGCCATTAGAGTGGCAGTAAACTGTCCACTAATCCAAATTGTCCTAAACTGTCTCTATAATGCTTTCCCAAGGACCAGGCAGGCCGCATGCTCTGGTCCCCAATCCAGAAGAAAAGCCAAGAGGGGGTGTGGAAGATTTCTTTGCCCTAACGCATAAAATTGTGGCAGACTTTACCTTTCTTCTTGAGGGTTTACTTATTTGTGTTCTAACTTCTCACAAGTGCAGGCTGCATTTTGAAGACTATCTTAATAGCACACTGAAAGCCAACCTTCAATTTACTGACAGAAAACAGGTGATTGTGTTTGTTCTAAGATAAAGAGAATTTCCTTGGGTTACAGTCTGCTAAGATACAGTATTTGTGTGTTTCCATAGTTTTTATTATCCTATATATTAAGAGCTGGATGACAACTCCAGGTGCATCTCAAGGGCACAATGACCATAAAGGGACCCACAGTGGAAGATTCATATCTTTATACTGAGGTATAGAGAACATATTCCAGGAAAAGGGATGTATGGAGCCAAGATTAATCTTTTGCTATATTTCCTTTGGTGCCCATAATACATAATAGAAACAAATGGTATGCATTTCAAACATCCCCTGCTCCCATCCTCACTATCTCGTGCTTTTGCATCTACCAATAAAATATTCTTTTCCTATAGTATTTTAGAGTTACTGTTGATTTATTCAAAAAGTAAGATTAAACCTAGATTAGCTGATCTCATCTAATTAAGAAATAAATGTCCCTCTAGGCAGCAAATAAAGCCAGCATCTTATTAAGCCATTGAGAAAAAAATGTCACCTTTCCTGTTGTAGCTCAAATTTTGATTCTAAGTTATTTCATTTGGAAAGAATCTAAGTCCTCTTATTTGACCCTTAGGGCATAGGAAAGAAGGAAGAAATACAAAAGAAATGTAAAGAGGAAACAATAATTTTCATCACTTTTTACCTTTTTTAAAATAATATATGAACAGTCTCAAAGACCAAAGGCAAAAATATTATTCTCTGTATTTCCTTTTTCTAATCTAGACCAGATGTGACTAAAATAAAATAAGCCATATTGTAAAAATAATATCTGCATCAAAATGCCAAGAAATTCAGCATTGCAAGTGCTAGATCTGAGGAAAAGTATCTATGTTTAGTTTATTTCAGGAGTTAATATTTTAGACTTTACTTGAAAAGTGAATATTTAATCCCTTCGTAAGTTTCTTTTTTTTTTTTTTAAACATATCTTGGTTTCCCTAAAACTTTCTCAGTAATATTTACAACACTGAAAACCTCTTCTCCCATTTATCTCCCTCTCTTCAGAATTCAGGGATGCTTCACAACACCAATAGTGTGTCATTCCTTATTCCCAACCATCTCCAAACCACCTCTAAAATAACTACTGGTGACCTTCAAGCTATTATCCATATAAAATACAAGCCCTTATCCTGGTATGATTTATGTGAGACCAGTGTTGTTTACCCATCTTGTCTGGCCAACCACATAGATCATAGTAAACCAAAGACAGACAATTTCATTTATGCCAGGAAGATAAAATGCTTCCTCTCCTAGAGCGGCCGTAGGACAAGGTGGCAATTACATAACTATCATCTGATCATAGGTAGTAGGAAGAGGGAGCCAGAGGCCTGCTCAGCTCCGCCAGTATTCAGACAACTTATCTAATGCCTCTGAGCCTCAGCAGTCCCTGCGGTTCTGAAATTCTCCGTCCTACTTACAGATGTGGGGTGTGGGGTGAGAACGACCCAAAGTCAAAACGGCACAATCTTGACAAGCAGTCATACCACAGAAGGCAAATAGCAATTGCAAAAAAAATGTATATATTAATGAGCAAAAACTCACATCCTACTATAGCAAACCTCTATATCGTATCTAGTCTGTACGACAATCTGAAAGACTTGTTTAAACAACTGTCAATATACACTCATTTTGGCTTAGAGCTTGGGTAAAATCCTTGGCTAAATTGCAATTAATATCTCCATTGCCTACTGCATGTGACAGGAGATACCTCAGAACATTTTCTCCATATTATGTATTTTATATAAAAGGTTGGTCAAAGACCCCAGATTTGTGTGTCTTAAATATTAACGGTTTTGAATCAGAATAGAAACCAGATTCAGCTGAAATCAGGGCAGGCTTTGTATTAATTCCATTCCTGTTCTGAAGACACCAAATGAAAAGCAAAGAAGAGTGATTTCCTCGGGTTTAACCTCTCCCTGGAATATACGATGAACTCTGCTGCCAACACATTCACAGCATGAACATCAGCATGCTGTCTTTGCTGAGTCTCTCTTTCCATTTTAGGATCAGCCCTTCCCTTTGTCTTCACTGTCCATGTTTTCAGTGACATCACTGTCAAATGCCCAGTCATCTCTCCCTACTGTCTTCTCTCACCATGTCCTTCCTTTCAGAGATCAACAACAAGATGCTGTATTATGGGAAAGATCAGGAACTTAGCCCTGAGGAAATCTCTGAGAAACTGGTGTTGGCCCAGAAGATGCTTGAGGAGATCCGACGCCGTCAACCGTTCCTCACCCAACGGGAACTTGTGGATGAGGAGGCAGACGAAGCCTATGAATGTAGGTATATTCGACTCCTAGAGCCCAGCACGTATCTGCTTCCTTTGTGGGTCCAGGAGAGGACACCCAGTCACAGGGCAACATTTGGTCAAAGCAAGCAATTCCCAATATTCAGTTATTTAGAGTTTATACATGGCCTCAGGGAGTCATTCAGGACAACTTGACTATATGACCATGATTTTTAGATCCAGGCCCAACCTTGAGCTTTTGAGAAACAGCTGAGATTCCACAAGGAATCTACAAAATTTTACTCCTGAGAAGAAATAGGAACTTAGCAGTTGGTGAAAAACAAGGGAAGGGAATCTAAGGGGAACCAATTACCAGAACTACAATTAGTCTCATTGAGAAGACAGTAAAGCTACAAGCCCAGCAACATTCATGTTCTGATGTCCATGAATGACTTTTTAATGACTTTGAGCCTTCAATGGAAATTGAACATTTCCTTTAATGATTAATGTAGGTAACAAACCACAGCAGTATTTGTTAATCTATGACTTGGTCACTGTATCAGTTATAAATTAGTATCTCACAATCCACCCCAAACATATTCATTTAAAACAATAACCATTTATTTGCTTGTGATTTCATAGGTTGGTAATTTGGGCTGGACTCAACCTAGATAGCTCACCTCTGCTCCATGTGACATGGTCGAGCTCACTCACATGTCTGGGGTCTTAGTTGGAATGGCTGGGCCTCTCCCTCCATGTGGGGTTTTATCCTCAAGGAAGCTAGCTGAGGCTTGTTCATATGGCAGAAGCCTTCCAGGAGGGCAAGAATGGAAAGGGCAAGGTCTCTTGAGGCCTGGCCTTGGAACTCAGCAATGTCATCTTCATTCTGTTGGTCAAGACCGTCCAGATTCAAGGGTGAGGAAAAAGACTCCGCTTTTGATGGGAAGAGTTACAAAGAATTTGTGTCCATTTTAATCTACACAATCAACAAAAGAAGCCCCAGGTTTGCGTATCATATTTTAGTTGGTACTGTTATCTCACAACATTAAATTCATCAGTAATTCAAAGTTTTAGCAGTTATTGGTCTCACCTCTAAATCTTGTTAGTTAATGCATTAATAAAGAAGCACATATATTATTATATTACCATTTTTTTTAATATACTGGTCTTTTTAATTCTATGTATTTTATCTTGTGCATTTTAAAACACATAAGAAGGGATCTGAAGGCTTCACCAGATTGTAAAGGGGCCCATGATACAGAAAGGGTTAGGAACGCCTACGTTAGATCATTTTTCTACAATTGTCACTATCAACTTCTGTTAAAACTTACTGTGAATATTCTAGAAGAGGAACATTGTTGACATAAAGGCCTATTGTGATAGCAAACTTATAAGGTCTTAGAAACAGTAAGAAATAAAGAAGAATCTCAGGCCCATTTCTGAGTCAGGATGAGGCCAGCAGTCAGGAAGGCTGGAGCTCTGATGTCACAGCCAGATGCTTTCACGCTCCTTGGCTATTTTGGGATTTAACAAGACTGTTCTGGGGAAATGGAACCAAGTACATCTCCCACTTAGCTGCCTTCCGCCTAGTGAATGCATTTTCAACCACTTTCTCTACTCAGCCATGAACTTCGTATCTTCTGCTCATGGTGATGAAAGTAAATAGAAAACCTCAATAAGACAGACTGATAGTCCCTGGAGAAAAAATAGAATTAAGGCACATAGTCAATGCGTGTAACTTTGATCAGAGAATTAAGATATATGCAAAGTTTAAGAATATATCATTGCCATTTAATCTTCTTTCCAAGATAATGATTTAGGTTTTACCTAAAGGAGCTAAGTAAAAACAGCTGCCTGGAGAGAATACAGAAAATGAATGGTTGTGAACATCATTTGCCAGTAACAGACAGAACAACTGGGGTTGTCTCTAATAGTAAGACTGTAGTATATCCAAGTTTCCTTTGTATGGTCAAATTATTAATAATCTCGGTAATAATAAACCTAGTTTAATGACATCATTTCTACTTAAAGCATAACCTTCATGGGAAAACTAATCAACTCCCATTTTAGCTGATGGTGGTCCAGGGGCTCCCAAACCCTACAAAATAGTATTTAAAACTTCAGATATCAAAGATGGGACTGTTTTTGTGAACAACAGCTTCAATCGCTTTTGCTAAAGAAGACATAACCTGATGAATTTGTATCTTTCTAAGTGCGGGATGGGATGGGAGGAGAAGGGAGAAGCCCAGACTGAGTTTCTATGTACCTTTCTTCCCAGTGCTGAGCCAGGCTGAGAGTTGGCAGCGGCAGTACAACGATACTCACTCTCTGTTTCCTGTGGTCCTGGAGCAGCTGGACGACTATAATGCTAAGTTGTCAGACCTCCAGGAGTCACTTGACCTGGCCCTTGACCATATCAGGGATGCCGAAGACATGAACAGAGCCACAGCAGCCAGGCAGCGGGATCACAAGGTACAGTGGACACTCTAAATGCATTTCGGGCATACACAACATGAAGTTATCCCAAGAAGGGACAGTTGGTAAACACTTTTTTAAAATATTGGTACATTTAAATCTTTATTTTTAAAATTATCTGTACATTTTTTGCCACAATAATTTGCTAATATAAGTGTGTACACCTAAAATCAAGTTGAAACCGTTGTAGTTGTTGAGCTTGTGCATTGATAAGAATGCAGTTGTTCCTGGTGCTTGTGTCCACCTGTGTTGGATGTATTGCTCTTGCAACTGAGTAAACAAGGCATGATTCCTGTGCCTAACTTTTTTTATATTGAGAGCAGTAAAAATCCCAAAGCAACCCGGAACCATGTTCCTGTAAAGATATGTATAATTTTTGGAAGGGCCTGATAAGCAGATCTCACAGCCTGGCTGATCAGCAGCTGCAGAGATAGGGAGTCTAATTCAAGCCAAGGTCATACAATTACAAAGAGGTGAGGAAAATTCCCAGGCTTGGCCAGAGCTTGCAAGGCAGTCACCCTACGGGGCCAGGATTTGTGCATGCCCATACAGCCAGACTTAGAACTGGTGATGCTCACACTTCTGCGCCAAGTGATGCACACACTCATCACCAAGAATGGTCATCTTCTGATAGGAAGACACCTGCCTCTTTGGACATATCTGTAAAGGTTAGAGTGAAAAAGCAATGTCAAAAATAGGAAGCAACTGTGAGCAAACTCATTACTTTAGTTCTGTTTATTGTCAGCAAACCCAACTTAAATTAGGTTCTCTGCCCTGATTTTCAGTCATCACTATCTCTTAGTAAGTCATTGTAAAATTTCCTAAATAAAAGTGAATTAATCTCTTGCATTCCTCCACACTAACAATGAAAAATCTGAAAGAGAAATTAAGGAAATACTCCCATTTACCATTGCAACAAAAAGAATAAAATACCTAGGAATAAACCTACCTAAGGAGACAAAAGACCTGTATGCAGAAAACTATAAGACACTGATGAAAGAAATTAAAGATGATACCAACAGATGGAGAGATATACCATGTTCTTGGATTGGAAGAATCAACATTGTGAAAATGACTATACTACCCAAAGCAATCTACAGATTCAATGCAATCCCTGTCAAATTACCAATGGCATTTTTTACGGAACTAGAACAAATCATCTTAAAATTTGTATGGAGACACAAAAGACCCTGAATAGCCAAAGCAGTCTTGAGGGAAAAAAACAGAGCTGGAGGAATCAGACTCCCTGACTTCAGACTATACTACAAAGCTACAGTAATCAAGACAATATGGTACTGGCACAAAAACAGAAATATATATCAATGGAACAAGATAGAAAGCCCAGAGATAAATCCACGCACCTATGATCAACTAATCTATGACAAAGGAGGCAAAGATACACAATGGAGAAAAGACAGTCTCTTCAATAAGTGGTGCTGGGAAAACTGGACAGCTACATGTAAAAGAATGAAATTAGAACACTCTCGAACACCATACACAAAAATAAACTCAAAATGGATTCGAGACCTAAATGTAAGACCGGACACTATAAAACTCTTAGAGGAAAACATAGGAAGAACGCCCTTTGACATAAGTCACAGCAAGATCTTTTTTGATCCACCTCCTACAGTAATGGAAATAAAAACAAAAATAAACAAATGGGACCTAATGAAACTTCAAAGCTTTTGCACAGCAGAGGAAACCATAAACAAGACGAAAAGACAACCCTCAGAATGGGAGAAAATATTTGCAAACGAATCAACGGACAAAGGATTAATCTCCAAAATATATAAACAGCTCATTCAGCTCAATATTAAAGAAACAAACAGCCCAATCCAAAAATGGGCAGAAGACCTAAATAGACATTTCTCCAAAGAAGACATACAGATGGCCAAGAAGCACATGAAAAGCTGCTCAACATCACTAATTATTAGAGAAATGCAAATCAAAACTACAATGAGGTATCACCTCACACCAGTTAGAATGGGCATCATCAGAAAATCTACAAACAACAAATGCTGGAGAGGGTGTGGAGAAAAGGGAACCCTCTTGCACCGTGGGTGGGAATGTAAACTGATACAGCCACTATGGAGAACAGTATGGAGGTTCCTTAAAAAACTAAAAATAGAATTACCATATGACCCAGCAATCCCACTACTGGGCATATACCCCGAGAAAACCACAATTCAAAAAGACACATGCACCCCAGTGTTCATTGCAGCACTCTTTACAATAGCCAGGTCATGGAAGCAACCTAAATGCCCATCGACAGACGAATGGATAAAGAAGTTGTGGTACATATATACAATGGAATATTACTCAGCCATAAAAAGGAACGAAATTGGGTCATTTGTTGAGACGTGGATGGATCTAGAGACTATCATACAGAGTGAAGTAAGTCAGAAAGAGAAAAACATCGTATATTAATGCATATATATGGAACCTAGAAAAATGGTATGGATGAACCGGTTTGCAGGGCAGAAAGCTGCAGGGGGGTGGGGGTGGTGGTGTGTTGAATTGGGTGATTGGGATTGACATGTATACACTGATGTGTATAAAATTGATGACTAGTAAGAACCTGCTGTATAAAAAAATAAATAAAATTTTAAAATTTAAGAAAAAGAAAAAAGAAATGAGATTCTGTCTGTTTAGGGATTCTCATAAACTCCAAAGCTCCACCTTCCCAAGACTGTTTCTATCTCTTTTTAAGTGTCAGGAAACTTTGTTTTATTTTTTGGATACGTGAAATGGATACTGAAGCATGCTAAATAGTGCGAATTATTGTCGTTTTCACTAATTATTAGTTTCTAAACTTTCTTTTGTTCAAATTGTCCATCTTTCTGTGGGAATATCTTTGTTTCAAAGCTAATTTTATTCATTTCTGTCTAATGCTATATCTGGTAAATGACAGAAACCCTTTAACTTGAAGCATATCATTTTCCAACTACTGCCAATGAGCTTATCAGGCAGTGCTGTTCACACATGGCTTTGAAGTTTGGTTGTTACTTCAGGGTGTTAGCTGTGTTCCATTAAGGCAACTCAGATAGAAGCGCTTCTGGAAGGGGTCATATCTCAAACTCTATAACAGGAAAACTGCTCTGAGACAGCTAGATAATACCAATCTTTTTGACCTCCCTTCCGTACATACTTTAAAATATTGCTTTTGTGTAGAGCTGTATTAACTACCTCTCCTTGTGAAGACAAGAACAATTAACCCCAGATAGTCACACTGTATTAAGCTTGATGGATTTTGAGGGGAAATTGATTTTTTTTAATGTTCTTGCTTTAAGAGGATGTTCAAATGAGATACTTTTCTGTCCCTAGACCTATGTCTTTCCCTGTAGCAAGGTATTTGGAGAAGATGGGTTTCATTCTTCTTTTCCACTAAATCGGAAAAGAGTCCAGGGAGTGAGAAAAGACATTAAGATGAACTTAGAAAATTTTAAAGTATGTCATTCAAGTATAGGCTTTTATAATTATTTGTGTGATATCCTAGATTATACCATAACAAAAATTTCAACTCTAATTTAAATTACCATTTCTAAAGTAACTAGCTCATTTTTTACTCAGATTATAAAACGGGTCTTTTACTTTTTCCATGTTAAAGTTTCATTCTGTGTTGCTTTCAGTCTCTGAAGCTCTACAATATTTCGTCAAAATCATAAGA
This sequence comes from Balaenoptera acutorostrata, assembly GCF_949987535.1. Lineage (NCBI taxonomy): Eukaryota > Metazoa > Chordata > Mammalia > Artiodactyla > Balaenopteridae > Balaenoptera > Balaenoptera acutorostrata. The sequence goes on from NC_080077.1 coordinate 48,838,661, forward strand.
TCCCTGACTCTAGAACCCCAAAGTGAAAGTATAAGTTAAAGCATTCATCAAAAAAATATATCCACACTTGGAACAACCCAATTGAAAAATGGGCAGAAGACCTTAATAGACATCTCTCCAAAGAAGACAGACAGATGGCAAGTAGGCACATGAAAAAATGCTCAACATTACTAATTATTAGAGAAATGCAAATCAAAACTACAATGAGATACCACCTCACACCGGTCAGAATGGCCATCATTAAAAAGTCTACAAATAAAAGGGACTTCCCGGGGCTTCCCTGGTGGCACAGCGGTTGGGAATCTGCCTGCTAATGCAGGGGACATGGGTTCGAGCCCTGGTCTGGGAGGATCCCACATGCTGCAGAGCAACTAAGCCCGTGAGCCACAACTACTGAGCCTGCGCGTCTGGAGCCTGTGCTCCGCAAAAAGAGAGGCCGCGACAGTGAGAGGCCCGCGTACTGCGATGAAGAGTGGCCCCACTCGCAGCAACTGGAGAAAGCCCTCACACAGAAACGAAGACCCAACACAGCCATAAATAAATAAATAAATTTATTTTTAAAAAAAGGGACTTCCCTGGTGATGCAGTGGTTAAGAATCCGCCTGCCAATGCAGGGGACACAGGTTTGATCCCTGGTCCAGGAAGATCCCACATGCCGCAGAGCAACTAAGCCCGTGTGCCACAACTACTGAGCCTGCACTCTAGATCCCAAGCGCCACAACAAGCCCGCACACCCTAGAGCAACTACAGAGCCCACGTGCCTAGAGCCCGGGCTCCGCAACAAGGGAAACCACAGCAACGAGAAGCCCGCGCACCACAACGAAGAGTATCCCTGCTCGCTGCAACTAGAGAAAGCCTGCGTGCAGCAACAAAGACCCAATGCAGCCAAAAATAAATTAATAAAAAGAAAAAAATTAAAAAGAGAAAAAGTCTACAAATAACAAATGCTGGAGAGGGTGTGCAGAAAAGGGAACCCTCCTACACTGTTGGTGGGAAAGTAAGTTGTTACAGCCACTATGGAAAACAGTATGGAGGTTCTTCAGAAAACTAAAAATAGAATTACTGTATGATCCAGCAATCCCACTTCTGGGAATATACCCAGACAAAACTATAATTCAAAAAGGTACATGCACCCCTATGTTCATAGCAGCACTATTCACAATAGCCAAAACATAGAAACAACCTAAATGTCCATCGACAGATGAATGGATAAAGAAGATGTGATACATATATACAATGGAATACTACTCAGCCATGAAAAAGAACGGAATAATGCTATTTGCAGCAACATGGATGGACTTAGAGATTATCATACTAAGTGAAGTAAGTCAGAAAGAGAAAGACAAATACCACATGATATCACTTATATGTGGAATCTAAAATATGGCACAAATGAACCTATCTACAAAACAGAAACAGACACAGACATGGAGAACAGACTTGTGGTTGCCAAGGGGGAGTGGGGGAGGGAGAGGGATGGACTGGGAGTTTGGGGTTGGTAGATGCAAACTATTACATTTAGAATGGATAAACAACAAGGTCCTAATGTATAGCACAGGGAACTATATTCAATATCCTGTGATAAACCATAATGGAAAAGAATATTAAAAAAAGGGTGTATACATGTGTATAACTGAGTCACTTTTCTGTACAGCAGAGATTGGTACAACATTGTAAATCAACTATACTTCAATTAAAAAAACTGAAAAAAAAGAAGAAAAAAAATATAACCACACTTGGGCAATTTCCCTCCTCAGAACATCTGAGCATCTAACATAAAGAGCTCAGAGTAGGAGGAAGCGAGATCACAGTTTTATGCTTTGATAATAGGGCCATTTTAAATTTTTAAAAGGACATTTAGATTCTTTTGTCTATACTTTATTCCTGTCCAAATGAGCTATTTGTGCCTGGCCCAAAGTTAGCACATGATAAATGCTTTTTGGAATTAATTCAGTTTTCAATTACTGCAAATACAGAGCCTGTTCAATCCTGTATCCCTAGCCCCATTTCACATTTATGGAGAAAGAGGCAAGGGCCCTCTCTGGAGTGTGAACTCTCTTTGATGTGGTGGCACTGTAAGTAATAATTATAACTAAGTTCTTTGAAGCTCCTGAGGTGCTTACTTTCATTATCTCCATTTTATAAATGAGAAAGCTGAGCCTGGGCCGGGTCGAATTACCCAGAGTGACACAGCAATTCATTGGTGGGTCTGGGATAGGAACCTGGATCTGTCGGAGTGCAGTGGCAGCAAGCTGACAGCACTCTCCCTGATGCCTTCTTTATCTAAAGCGACCTTTTCTTCCTCTCTCCCTTGCTCTTCCTCGTGCAGAAACAGCATGACAGAGTGAGGGAACAGATGGTAGGGGTGAACACGTCTCTGAGGATGTCTTCCGACTCACTAACTATGCCTCGGCTGACCCTTTCAGAACTTGATGACATAATAAAGGTAAGGACACACACGACTTGTTCAGGTTAGTATTTATAGCAGGTTAGAATAGGAGCTCAGTGTCACAGAAGAATAATCAACTCCAATTCAGTCTATCAAGTTAGCTGGCATTGTAAAAATAAGATCAGGTGACTGAATTTTTCAGTTCCTTTCATTGTACAGTTGCCACTAGCCACACATGGCTACTTAAATTTAAATTTAAATTACTTAAAATGAAATAAAATTAAAATTTAATTCCTCAGTCACATTAGCCACATTTCATGTGCTCAATAGCACCACATGTGGCTAGTGGCTGCCATTTTGGTCAGCATAGATAATCAGAGAAAGTTTTGTAGAAAATGTAAATCTAGATACATCCTACTCACTCTTTACTCGTAAGTTGTATGTTTAATAAAGCTGACATTCAAAATCAATAAAAGTCACATTTTTTAAAGTAGAAATTTTCTGATAAATGCAGTGAACCAAACCATCACGATAGTACTCTTTTTTTTAATTTAATTTAATTTTTTTTTATACAGCAGGTTCTTATTTGTCATCAATTTTATACACATCAGTGTATACATATCAATCCCAATCGCCCACTTCAGCACACCACGATCCCCACCCCCCCACGGCTTTCCCCCCTTGGTGTCCATACGTTTGTTCTCTACATCTGTGTCTCAACTTCTGCCCTGCAAACCGGCTCATCTGTACCGTTTTTCTAGGTTCCACATACATGCGTTAATATACGATATTTCTTTTTCTCTTTCTGACTTACTTCACTCTGTATGACAGTCTCTAGATCCATCCACGTCTCAACAAATGACTCAGTTTCGTTCCTTTTTATGGCTGAGTAATATTCCACTGTATATATGTACCACAACTTCTTTATCCATTCGTCTGTCGATGGGCATTTAGGTTGCTTCCATGACCTGGCTATTGTAAATAGTGCTGCAGTGAACACTGGGGTGCATGTGTCTTTTTGAACTGTGGTTTTCTCTGGGTATATGCCCAGTAGTGGGATTGCTGGGTCATATGGTAATTCTATTTTTAGTTTTTTAAGGAACCTCCATACTGTTCTCCATAGTGGCTGCATCAGTTTACATTCCCACCCACGGTGCAAGAGGGTTCCCTTTTCTCCACACCCTCTCCAGCATTTGTTGTTGGTAGATTTTCTAATGATGCCCATTCTAACTGGTGTGAGGTGATACCTCATTGTAGTTTTGATTTGCATTTCTCTAATAATTAGTGATGTTGAGCAGCTTTTCATGTGCTTCTTGGCCACTGTATGTCTTCTTTGGAGAAATGTCTATTTAGGTCTTCTGCCCATTTTTGGATTGGGCTGTTTGTTTCTTTAATATTGAGCTGCATGAGCTGTTTATATATTTTGGAGATTAATCCTTTGTCCGTTGATGCATTTGCAAATATTTTCTCCCATTCTGAGGGTTGTCTTTTTGTCTTGTTTATGGTTTCCTCTGCTGTGCAAAAGCTTTGAAGTTTCATTAGGTCCCATTTGTTTATTTTTGTTTTTATTTCCATTACTGTAGGAGGTGGATCAAAAAAGATCTTGCTGTGATTTATGTCAAAGAGTGTTCTTCCTATGTTTTCCTCTAAGAGTTTAATAGTGTCCGGTCTTACATTTAGGTCTCGAATCCATTTTGAGTTTATTTTTGTGTATGGTGTTTGGGAGTGTTCTAATTTCATTCTTTTACATGTAGCTGTCCAGTTTTCCCAGCACCACTTATTGAAGAGACTGTCTTTTCTCCATTGTATATCCTTGCCTACTTTGTCATAGATTAGTTGACCATAGATGCATGGGTTTATCTCTGGGCTTTCTATCTTGTTCCATTGATCTATGTTTCTGTTTCTGTGCCAGTACCATGTTGTCTTGATTACTGTAGCTTTGTAGTATAGTCTGAAGTCAGGGAATCTGATTCCTCCAGCTCCGTTTCTTTCCCTCAAAACTGCTTTGGCTATTCGGGGTCTTTTGTGTCTCCATACAAATTTTAAGATGATTTGTTCTAGTTCCGTAAAAAATGCCATTGGTAATTTGACAGGGATTGCATTGAATCTGTAGATTGCTTTGGGTAGTATAGTCATTTTCACAATATTGATTCTTCCAATCCAAGTACATGGTATATCTCTCCATCTGTTGGTATCATCTTTAATTTCTTTCATCAGTGTCTTATAGTTTTCTGCATACAGGTCTTTTGTCTCCTTAGGTAGGTTCATTCCTAGGTAGTTTATACTTTTTGTTGCAATGGTAAATGGGACTGTTTCCTTAATTTATCTTTCAGAGTTTTCATCATTAGTGTAGAGGGATGCAAGAGATTTCTGTGCATTAATTTTGTATCCTGCAACTTTACCAAATTCATTGATTAGCTCTAGTAGTTTTCTGGTGGCATTTTTAGGATTCTCTATGTATACTATCATGTCATCTGCAAACAGTGACAGTTTTACCTCTTCTTTTCCAGTTTGTATTCCTTTTATTTCTTTTTCTACTCTGATTGCCGTGGCTAGGACTTCCAGAACTATGTTGAATAATAGTGGTGAGAGTGGACATCCTTGTCTTGTTCCTGATGTCAGTTTTTCACCATTGAGAATGACGTTTGCTGTGCGCTTGTCATATATGGCCTTTATTACGTTGAGGTAGGTTCCCTCTATGCCCACTTTCTGGAGAGTTTTTATCATAAATGGGTGTTGAATTTTGTCAAAAGCTTTCTCTGCATCTATTGAGATGATCATATGGTTTTTATTCTTCAGTTTGTTAATATGGTGTATCACATTAATTGATTTGCGTATATTGAAGAATCCTTGCATCCCTGGGATAAATTCCACTTGATCACGGTGTATGATCCTTTTCATGTGTTGTTGGATCCTGTTTGCTAGTATTTTGTTGAGAATTTTTGCATCTATATTCATCAGTGATATTGGTCTGTAATTTTTTTTTTTGTAGTATCTTTGTCTGGTTTTGGTATCAGGGTGATGGTGGCCTCATAGAATGAGTTTGGGAGTGTTCCTTCCTCTGCAAATTTTTGGAAGAGTTTGAGAAGGATGGGTGTTAGTTCTTCTCTAAATGTTTGATACAGTTTGCCTGTGAAGCCATCTGGTCCTGGGCTTTTGTTTGTTGGAAGATTTTTAATCACAGTTTCAATTTCATTACTTGTGATTGGTCTGTTCATATTTTCTATTTCTTCCTGGTTCAGTCTTGGAAGGTGATGCATTTCTAAGTATTTGTCCATTTCTTCCAGGTTGTCCATTTTATTGACATAGAGTTGCTTGTAGTAGTCTCTTAGGATACTTTGTATTTCCGTGGTGTCTGTTGTAACTTCTCCTTTTTCATTTCTAAGTTTACTGATTTGAGTCCTCTCCCTCTTTTTCTTGATGAGTCTGGCTAATGGTTTATCAATTTTGTTTATCTTCTCAAAGAACCAGCTTTTAGTTTTATTGATCTTTGCTATTGTTTTCTTTGTTTCTATTTCATTTATTTCTGCTCTGATCTTTATGATATCTTTCCTTCTGCTAACTTTGGGTTTTGTTTGTTCTTCTTTCTCTAGTTCCTTTAGGTGTAAGGTTAGACTGTTTATTTGAGATTTTTTTTGTTTCTTGAGATAGGCTTGTATAACTATAAACTTCCCTCTTAGAATTGCTTTTGCTGCATCCCATAGGTTTTGGATCGTCATGTTTTCATTGTCATTGTCTCTAGATGTTTTTTGATTTCCTCTTTGATTTCTTCAGTGACCTCTTGGTTATTTAGTACGTATTGTTTAGCCTCCATGTGTTTGTGTTTTTTATGTTTTTTCCCCTGTAATTCATTTCTAATCTCATAGTGTTGTGGTCAGAAAAGATGCTTGATATGATTTCAATTTTCTTAAATTTACTGAGGCTTGATTTGTGACCCAAGATGTGATCTATCCTGGAGAATGTTCCATGCGCACTTGAGAAGAAAGTGTAATCTGCTGTTTTTGGATGGAATGTCCTATAAATATCAATTAAATCTATCTGGTCTATTGTGTCATTTAAAGCTTCTGTTTCCTTATCTATTTTCATTTTGGATGATCTGTCCATTGGTGTAAGTGAGTTGTTAAAGTCCCCCACTATTATTGTGTTCCTGTCGATTTCCTCTTTTATAGCTGTTAGCAGTTGCCTTATGTATTGAGTTGCTCCTATGTTGGGTGCATAAAAATTTATAATTGTTATATCTTCTTCTTGGATTGATCTCTTGATCATTATGTAGTGTCCTTCTTTGTCTCTTGTAACATTCTTTATTTTAAAGTCTGTTTTTTCTGATATGAGTATTGCTACTCCAGCTTTCTTTTGATTTCCGTTTGCATGGAATATCTTTTTCCATCCCCTCACTTTCAGTCTGTATGTGTCCCTAGGTCTGAAGTGGGTCTCTTGTAGACAGCATATAGATGGGTCTTGTTTTTGTATCCATTCAGCAAGCCTGTGTCTTTTGGTTGGAGCATTTAATCCATTCATGTTTAAGGTAATTATCGATATGTATGTTCCTATGATCATTTTCTTAATTGTTTTGGGTTTGTTTTTGTAGGTCCTTTTCTTCTCTTGTGTTTCCCACTTAGAGAAGTTCCTTTAGCATTTGTTGTAGAGCTGGTTTGATGGTGCTGAATTCCCTTAGCTTTTGCTTGTCTGTAAAGCTTTTGATTTCTCCATCAAATCTGAAAGAGATCCTTGCTGGGTAGAGTAATCTTGGTTGTAGGTTCTTCCCTTTCATCACTTTAAGTATATCATGCCACTCCCTTCTGGCTTGTAGAGTTTCTGCTGAGAAATCAGCTGTTAACCTTATGGGAGTTCCCTTGTATGTTATTTGTCATTTTTCCCTTGCTGCTTTCAATAATTTTTCTTTCTCTTTAATTTTTACCAGTTTGATTACTATGTGTCTCAGCGTGTTTCTTCTTGGATTTATCCTGTATGGGACTCTCTGCACTTCCTGAACTTGGGTAGCTGTTTCCTTTCCCATGTTAGGGAAGTTTTTGACTATAATCTCTTCAAATATTTTCTCAGGTCCTTTCTCTCTCTCTTCTCCTTCTGGGACCCCTATAATGCGAATGTTGTTGCATTTAATGTTGTCCCAGAGGTCTCTTTGGCTGTTTTCAGTTCTTTTCATTCTTTTTTCTTTATTCTGTTCCACAGCAGTGAATTCCTCCATTCTGTCTTCCAGGTCACTTATCCGTTCTTCTGCCTCAGTTATTCTGCTATTGATTCCTTCTAGTGTAGTTTTCATTTCAGTTATTGTATTGTTCATCTCTGTTTGTTTGTTCTTTCATTCTTCTAGATCTTTGTTAAACATTTCTTGCATCTTCTCAGTCTTTGCCTCCATTGTTTTTCTGAGGTCCTGGATCATCTTCACTATCATTATTCTGAATTCTTTTTCTGAGGTTGCCTATCTCCACTTCATTTAGTTGTTTTTCTGGGGTTTTATCTTGTTCCTTCATCTGGTACATAGCCCTCTGCCTTTTCATCTTGTCTATCTTTCTGTGAATGTGGTTTTTGTTACACAGGCTGCAAGATTGTAGTTCTTCTTGCTTCTGCTGTCTGCCCTCTGGTGGATGAGGCTATCTAAGAGGCTTGTGTAAGTTTCCTGATGGGAGGGACTGGTGGTGGGTAGAGCTGACTGTTGCTCTGGTGGGCAGAGCTCAGTAAAACTTCAATCTGCTTGACTGTTGATGGGTGGGGCTGGGTTCCCTCCCTGTTGGTTGTTTGGCCTGAGGCAACCCAACACTTGAGCCTACCTGGGCTCTTTGATGGGGTTAATGACAGGCTCTGGGAGGGCTCATGCCAAGGAGTACTTCCCAGACCTTCTGCTGCCAGTGTCCTTGTCCCCACGGTGAGCCACAGCCACCCCCCGCCTCTGCAGGAGACCCTCCAACACTAGCAGGTAGCTCTGGTTCAGTCTCCCATGGGTCACTGCTCCTTCCCCCGGGTCCCGATGTGCACGCTACTTTGTGCGTGCCCTCCAAGAGTGGAGTCTCTGTTTCCCCCAGTCCTGTCGAAGTCCTGCAATCAAATCCCACTAGGCTTCAAAGTCTGATTCTCTAGGAATTCCTCCTCCCGTTGCCAGACCCCCAGGTTGGGAAGCCTGACGTGGGGCTCAGAACCTTCACTCCAGTGGGTGGACTTCTGTGGTATAAGTGTTCTCCAGTCTGTGAGTCACCCACCCAGCAGTTATGGGATTTGATTTTACTGTGACTGCGCCCCTCCTACTATCTCATTGTGGCTTCTCCTTTGTCTTTGGATGTGGGGTATTTTTTTTGGTGAGTTCCAGTGTCTTCCTGTCGATGATTGTCCAGCACCTAGTTGTGATTCTGGTGTTCTTACAAGAGGGAGTGAGAGCACATCCTTCTACTGCACCATCTTGGCTCCTCTCCCACAAAAGTACTCCTAGCTCATTTTTATTACCTTTAAAAGGATATTATTTTAAAGTCATCTGATCACTATCTCATGCTTTGACTATTTTAGCTTCCTCTCCATCCCTGACTTCCTCTCCATCCCTACTCCCACCACTATCCTTGGTGACATCAAAATCCAGATGGATGAGTCCACCAGCTCTCAGACCTCCAGTTCCTTGAACTTCTCCTGTCCACCAAGCTTTTCCTCCCATCCACCTCTGTAATCCCTAGTATGACCAGACCCAGATCTTGTCATCACTAAGAGTACCTCTCCCAAATCCCAGTATCAAGCATCTCCATCCCAGTATCAAGCACCTCCCTCCCTGAGCACCACCTCTTATCTCACTTGCTCTAGAAGGCACACTCCACCAATTCTCTAGCCACCCAAAACCTCCTCCATTTCATTTGCCCTTCCTTCCTTAAGGAGCCAAAATTATCAGTATAATCATTCTTTGCAAACACCCTTTACTTCCATACCTACCTCTTCCCCTATTGTACTCACCTGAGAATTCTAATCCCTTAACCCTGTAAACCCAAATACCCTCAGCATCGTGGCCACACCAGAGAAGCCAGTATGATGGGTGGGAAACCCACCTCCCCTTCTATCAGTCTGGCTGGTGAATTTGCTTCATGCTTCGCTGAAAATTAGGAACAAAGAGAGGATAATTCCCCTCATCTTCCCTCCCCAAAGCTACCAGTCTACCTGCATGTGTATCTACACTTCTGCCTTCCTTCCTATTATAGTTAGTGAAACGTCCCTTCTCCTGTCAAAGTTTAATCCCTCCACCTATGCTCTGAATCCCATCCTTCCTCTGCTCAAAAACATGGTTGCTGGGTTTCACTCCCAAACTGTGCCCTCTCTCTTCTGTTTTGCCCAATTCTTACTCTTTACTGAATCATTACTGCCAACATAGAAACATACTCTAGTGTCGCCTATCTTTTAAAAATTAAAAAGAAGAAAAGCCCTGCTCACATCCCCTCTAATCTCTGCCCCATTACTCTGCTTCACAGCAAAACATCTCAAGAGTCATTTACAGTTGCTGTTTCCACCTTCCAGCCACCCACTGTCTACTGTACTCAACCCACTCCAAATGGGATTCCATGTCCCTTCACTGAGACTATTTTTGTCCAGGTCATTAGCGACCTCAACATAGCCAAAACCATGGTTGTTTCTCTCTCCTCAGCTTTGTTAGCCCTGCCACTAATTACCCTTCCCTCTATTTTTAAAAACTTGGAGCTCCTGTCCTGGGTTCTCCAGTACCCCACTCATCTGATTCTTCTCCTTCCTCCATGGCCATTACTTCTCAGCCAACTTTGCTAGCTTCGCTTCTGCATGTCCACTATGTGGTAAATATTTTAGGCTCTGCAGGCCACATAAAACTGTTCTCCCTTATTCTTCTTTGTTTGGTTTGGTTTTATGTTTTTTAGAACTCTTTAAAAATGTAAAAAATATTCCTAGTGGGGAGCTATATAAAAATAGGCCTCAGGCCACACTTGGCCCTGGGCCACGTTGGTCCCTGCTCTGGATAATGAATGGTTCAGTGCTCAGTCCTGGGCCCTTTTTTCTACTTATACTCTCTCCCTAGTTGATCGCAATGAATCCCATGACTTTAAAGAACAATTAGATGCATGATTCCACAATGTGTACCTCTAGCTCTGAGACCTCCACTGAGTTCCAAGCTTCTATATCCAAACGCTTACTTGACATTTTCAAGTAAGAACTCAGCGTGGTATGTAGCTAAATCACAATTTCATCTACCACTTAGATGTGTGATAGGCATATCAAACTTAACATATTCTGAATAACACCCTCTTCCCTAGTTTCACCTAGCTCAGTAACTGGCACAATCCAATTGCTCAAATCAAAATTCTGGAGTCCTTCTTGATTTCTCCTTTCCCCTCACTCCCATTTCAACAAGACCTGTTGGCCCTACCTCCAAACCGAATCCTGATTTCTGACCACTACCCTCTTCTCTGCTGCTATTCTTGAGTATGAGTCCAAGTCTCCTTATCTCCAGCATGGACTTCTGAAAGAGCCTCCTACTGATTCATTTGCCTCCACACCTGCCCCTCAAGATCCATTCTCTATGCAGCAGCAGAACAATCCTTTAAAAACATAATCAGATAACATTATTTATCCCACACAAAACCTCCAGTGATACTTAAAGTAAGAAACAAACTCATGCTACATGGCCCGTGAGGCCGTAAGTGACCTTACTCTGGCCCACCTCTCTGACCTCATACCCACTCTCTCCCTCCTCACTACACTTCAGCCCACTCCTGTTCATACAGTCCAACTCCTCCCTGTTTTTCAAACACACCATACTTTTTCTTGCCTCAGGACTTTTGCACCTGCTATCCCCAGATCTTCAAATGTCTAGTGTCCTTGTGAACATTCAGTCCAAGTGGTTCTCTTGCCCTCGATCACTCTCTAACCCATCGTACCTGTTATCTTTTATTCCAAATATTTTTTATTCTCTGAAATTAGCTTGTTCATTTATTTAACCACTTGTTTTATTTATTACTGTATATTCCCGCTAGATTGTAAATTCCTTGAGAGTAGAGACTGTGTTCATAGCTATGTGTTCTATCTCCTGAAAGAGTACCTGGCACATAGTGGGTACACAATGAATATTTGTTGAGCAAATTAATGAGTAAAGGTAGAATATCCATGGTATTTTTTCTGCTTATACAACTAAAAACTTTTTTTTCAAAGTATTGTTCCCCAGATGACCAACCAAATGGACTACAGCCTTAATACTGTCTCCATAGACATAAACCCTATGTGCTAGGAACTATGCTACATTCTGGGAGTATAAAAATAAATTAAACATAGTCCCTGCCTTCTAAGATTATATAATCTGGTGGGTGGATAATAATGTAAAATCATTACAGTTGTGTGGCACGTGAATAATTGAAATACGTGGCAACACAGCTCACCCTAGAGAGGTTAGAGATGGCTTCATAAAGGAAGTGATATCTGAGCTGAATTTGGAAGGATGAGTAGAACTTTTCCAGGTGGATCAGACAGAAAACAAAGAGAAGTTATTCCAGACAGAGAAAATATGTGAAAAGGCACAGGTGCCAGAAAAAATTACGGAGCATGAAAACAACAATCAGTCAAGTTTGGACCATGGGATGTGGTTGGGTGGGAAGTGGTGAGAAATGATGAAATTGGTGAGAGGAGGAGTCAGTTGCTGAAGCCTCGCTTAGGAATTGGATTTGTTCATGCAAAGCAAGTGGCTGATTTTCAGAAGGGAAATAATATGATCAGATTTGCTTAATAGAAAGTTCACCATTCCTGCAAGGTGGTGGAGAATGGATCAGAAGACTAAAAGGCTGGGTTCAGAGAAAGGAGTTAGATCGCTCAGACAGGAAAGGACTGAGTCTAGCCCCTAGGAACACCAGCTTTGAAAGTCTTCTGCCTGGCCAGAGAAATAGGAGACCAGGAGAGAGCAGCATCACAGAAACTGGGGAAAATGAGGGTCTTAAGGCAGAGACAGTGACCAACACTGTCACAAACCAGAGACAGACCCAGTAAATACAGGAAAGTGTCTAATGGACCTGGCAGTATGGGGTCTGACATTGGGAACCTTGGGGCAAGAACCATTTCTGTGGTGAGCACTTCATCAACACAAGAGAAGAAGCTGCAGCGGAAGCTAGAGTCAAGTAATTGTTTGTTTGTTCTTTAGTAGGAACTTAAGCATATTTATATCTGAGAAGAGCCAATAGCTAGGGAGCAAGAAAACAGAAAACAGGAGCACTGAGAAAATAGGGGAGCATGCCTTGTACAGAAAAGGAACACTTTTCATCTTAAAATATGAGGAAGATGTAGCTATAAGTAAGTGTATAGGGTTGGCTGGGGAGGGAGTTGGGGGGTGGTAGCAAAGAGTTGGGGAAACTCCTGATTGTCGGTGTTGGAGGCTCTTAGGGGCTATCAAAAAATGGTACCCCTTTCAGCACCCAAGTTCTAAACAAGTTGAAAAATAAACAGTAAATATTACGACCAAGAATATCACCTTTATTTCAGCTAAATTGAGGGTGTGGCTTCTTAAGAGATCTCTTAGCCAAGAGGGATTGCTGATACTCAATCCCAGTATTAGGCAGGTCTGCCCACGGAGACCGGCAACACCGCAGGGTTCCTGGGGCGGGGAGGGGCTTCTGCCCAGGACAGCTTTCGCTGTGTGCAGGAGCACAGGGAAGCTCAGCTTTCTGCTAGCTGCTTGCTCCCAAGAGCAGAAGGGTGGAGCTGCGCAGGCTCTCTATAGTCATCCCCTAAATTGACCAAGCAGATAAACCACTCCTCCTCGCAGGGCAGAATAAGGAAAAGGTGGAAAGGTCTGTAGTTCCACTAATTGAGCTGCCTTCATAGGGGAGGAACATCACATTGGGAGCTGGAAAAAAGTGTTCCCACTAACAGTTAGCTCATGTCTTCTAAATAAAAAAGAAAATAAGGTGACCGGATGAGAATCGGAAAGGGGTGGGGGAAGGAATTATTATTGGCTTTGGAATGGTGACAGTGTTTAGAGTCACTGTGTGAGTGATGACTGGGAGAGCGAATTCTTTTCAGCGTTGAGGGCCCAGCCAAGGCTGAAAGTCATAAATTTGCAGCAGCATCCTGTGCGGGTCTTTAGCTAAGATCATAGGTCTACAGTTGAATTGAAAATTAAGGGAGGTCATGTTACAAGGTGAGTGTCAGGGAGAGTAGTCAGCAAAAGAAATGCAGCTGAGAGGTCAGATAAGATGAGAACTGAATGATACCCATTAGGTTTAGTAACTCAGAAATCATTAAGTGAATTTCTGTGTTGGTGGAGTATTGAGGTAAAAACCAGACTGGAATAGGTCAAAAGCGTGAATTTAAAGATGATGAGATAGAGATAGCATGCAGAAAAACTTTTTTTGGGGGGGGGGTGTCTATTTTGCTATGAAAGGAATAAAAAAGTCGGGTAATAACATTAGGGAGAAGTGTAGACAATGGAGGGTTTCTGTTTAGTTTTCTTTTCGGATGAGAGATGGCAGAGCATGTCTGAATGCTAGGGAAGCAATCAGTAGAGAAGGAGTTGAAGATGCAAGTAGATAAATATCTATGTATAACCTTTTAGACTCTTGTAGATCTGTCCTGAAACTTACTGAACTTCATAGTAAGGAGGAATAGAGATTATCTTTGGTGCTCCCTGGGAAAAATATTTTAAGTCCCTCTAAATTCAATTCTTTTTTAAATATTTTCTTTAGAATGCATCAGGGATTTATGCTGAAATAGATGGAGCCAAAAATGAACTACAAAGAAAACTATCCAACCTAAGCAACCTCAGTCATGATTTAGTTCAGGAGGCTGTTGACCATGCACAGAACCTTCAACAAGAGGCTGATGAATTGAGCAGGTAATATCCTGGTTTTAGAAATGCAAACATCTTTATAGGCTGAGTAACTTATTTTTATTCAATTTCACATGACAGGGTTGCTGGGATACAGTGTTAGCAGTTTGGTTTTAGAGTTGGGTTTGCTTATTTTTCTGTTTGTTGGTTGGCCAGTCTGAGAGCCAATTATTGTTTATTGCGGTTGCTTTGGGGAGACAGTTTTTCGATTTTAAAAAATCTGTCAGATTAGAGACCTGTGTTGTGGGAGGGGTAGTTCTGTTCCACATTATTGATAAGATAACCTAACACATTTTAGTTATAGGAACATAACTGCTGCCTAAAATAGTATCAAGTAAATCAGATCCCTCTGCAAGGTCTAATTCTGCCATCATCACCTATTTATTTCAGAGACAGCATTAGCTTTCCACACCCAAGTGTCTTAAGTAAAGCTGGTTGGAAGTTGGCAATACGTGGGGCTTGTGGCAGGTACTCCAGCCACTCCACAGTGCCCAGCAGGAACTATTTGATTTCAACACCTGTTAAGAGAAAAATCAATTGATAATTTTCCTCGCAGTATCTAGAAGAGAGTCCTAAGCACTCAGTTAATGTTAATTGAAATGTACTAAAAGATTGGCATTGAATTCATGACCCTGAAAAAATAGGTAATAATGAGATCATTATAGAGAAAGACTGCAAGTCTGGCAATTAGAAACAAGGATCGTGAAGGTCATGAATAAAATAAGACCCAGTATTCACTTCTGTTCAAAACTTAAATCACCTTTCTTTCCTGATTGCCAAGGGCAGGGGTGGGAGAGGGGATGGAGAGATCATGGGTGAAACCTTGATGTGTGAGATGGTGTTGTATCCAGCTCAGTGTCATGCTCCCAGGAAATGTGCTTTTGATCAAGCCAATAAAATGGAACTTGGAGAAAATACTAGTTTTGGTAACAACTGTATTGGTAGATTATTATTTTTGAGATTAATTCTGTGGCTCTCTTCATTGTTCTTTTGTCATTTAGTAACTACATCGCATTGAATGGGATCCCAACACAGACCTTCCCAACCCTGCAGCAAACAGTGTTCTAGCTAGAACTTCTAAGGAAGTTACCCCATGCTTTACATGAAACATGATCAGAAATATCAATCACCCTGTAGTCCCTTTTTTATGTTTAGCATATTTCTGACTACATATATTCAGGAAAACATCCAAATTTATAGACGTCTTCCCTTCAAAATGTGACTATTCTTCAACATCTATCTGGTGTGCCCAGTGATTTACATGTTTTGCCTCAAACAGAGATAAACATAATTCATCAAGAAGCTTCCATTTCAAAAGCACATCTTTATTTTGTATCTTGATGTAGTACCTGTTTTGTGCCTAGTAATGAAAACAAAGTAATAAAGGCTTTTTGTTTCAAGCTCTTTGATATATCTGCTCACCACTCTAGCCAGCAAAATTTTTAAATATTAATAAATATTGGTAACATTTTATACCTTTTATCCCTTTCTTTTAAAACTTCCTCAGGTTTTACTCTCTGTGCCATTTCTGAGAACAGGGGGTTGTGGGGAGATTTAAGTAGCAGGCATTTGGATCAGTATTTCCTCTGCAGAGCAGGGCTGCGTTATGACCTTCATGGGCCATAAAAAATTTCTTTTAATTATATGTCATTACTACGTTAGTATAAAGGCTAATGTAATCATTATTGTTATCCTCATTTTTTTCTTCTGATTTTAAAAAAGTTAACATGAAAGCATCTTTGTGGGCCCCTGAATGGATGTCAGCCCTACTGCAGAGGAGCCAGAATGATGATGAACTCGGACCAAAAAGGAGAAAGTTGCCAAGGAAATACAGAGGAAGTTCCTCTGAGCCTAAGCCGGTGTACAGGGACTGAAACTGGTTGGAGGAGGCTGAGAAACAATTGGCTGAGCTCAATAGGTCAGGGTGGTGTGAAGAGAGGAGCCAGTGTAGGATCTGCAGTGTCATGTACTGCATCACAGAGAATCTTCTGAGAAGTTACTGATGAATAAAGTGATACTAGTCATCAATTTATGGAATTGGGAAAAACGTATGGAACTGGTGGATTTAAGACTGAATAAAATTAAGACAAAGGATTCAGGATGAGCTGCAGAAGAGGGGTCTGGAGTTTGTATTACAGAGGAAGAAGTGTTTGTCAATAATATGAATTATTGTGTGGATACACTTACAGTTTGAAATTTCCATTTAGGAACTGGTTTAGGTAAAATAAATCCTGAGATTTACTGGATGCCAGGCATGGAACCAAGCATTACACATATTTTATCCCTGTTAGACCTCATATGAATCCTCTGAGGCACATACTGTTATCAACTCCTATGTGAGGGTGTCCAGTGCACCATGGTGTAAGTACGTGTTAGAGGAACCTTACAGGGGCCAGAAGGGACAAAGGCAGAGAACGTGGTGTCAGGGCAGGGGTGGTTGTGAGATGAGGCTGTGCACTTAAGCGGGGGCAGCTGGGCCTCAGGAGTGAGACAGAGCTTAACCATGTTTGCCCTGGGCAAGCTATGCACCCTTCCTCAGAGCCTCAGCAACTTTTATGGAAAAAGGAATAACAATATCAACTTCATGGGTGTGGTAAGATTTAGAGACATAATATATGGAACGGGGCTAGCCCAGTGTCTGCACATGATGCTCAATATGTGTTATAACCTTGCTTAAAGAAAAATGTGATCTGTTACATAAAAGAAGGAAAAAAGATTGAATAGAGTGAAACCAACTAGTATTTAACACCAGCTGAGGTTATGCACCCTCTCCAAGGGCCTTAGTTTCTTTGCCAGGCAGGGAATAACAATGCTGATCCGGGTAAGCAGCAGGTGGGGATGATTGTGGGTTCATTCTTCTGCCTGAAGCCACCACGTAAACAAACTCTTGAGTAAAGAGGTGCAGACGCTGTTATTAAATCAGCATTTCGTTTCCCTGAGGCTACTACCAGGCAGGCAGTTGCCAAGGAACCAAAACAAGGTGAAGCCTTGAGGGAACCAAAAGTAGAGGAATGCAAAGAAAATGTGCCCCTAGGAAAGGCAGCTCGGGAAAACCTTGCCCAGCCAGGTAACTTTAAATAACAGGAAGGAAGTACCTTTGGTCCCAGAAGTACTCCAATCAGGCCCTAAAAATGGCCCTATTTCCCAAGAAGGTAAGAAGGAGAAATAATGCCACGTTTGTTTATTAACAGGAATTTGCACAGTTCAGATGTGAATGGGCTGGTACAGAAGGCTTTGGACGCTTCAAATGTCTATGAAAATATTGCCAATTATGTTACTGAAGCCAATGAAACGGCAGAACAGGCTTTGAACATCACTGATCGAATATATGATGTGAGTATTCCCTTACTTTAACATTCATTTATATGTTGCCTTTTCCTGGCTTATGACTTTTCTGTTTCCTAATGTCATCTGTTGAGCTTCCAACGTAATACAAATGGCAGAAAGGGCAGGAGAACTAAGAAAAGACCATTTTATTTATGTTATGAATGTTTCAGTAATGCAGATTCTTCAAGGTGTGTCATACTCCAATCAGCAAATGCCAGTTTCTTTGACAGCTTTTTTTTTTTAAACCAAAGTTCCTGAATAAAAAATATTTAAGACTAGTTCCTGCTGATAGAAAAGATACTTTATGCATACATTCAGATTTCCTCAACTCAAAAGTTGTTTATTCAACAGCGTTTTCACGACAAGCACTTTGGTGGGCCCTTGGCCAAGCACTATTCCAAGTTCACTGAATTTTCCTCAAAAACCATTTATCTTGAAAATGTCAAGGATATTATTTTCTCATGTTCACATTTGACCTTGATTTTGAGCTATGAAAATGAAGCTGTATGAATTTTGCTTGGTGTTTAGCAGATAAACTGTATCATTGAAATCCTAGAATGATGAAAAGTTGATTTCTTCTGCTGTCATTCTTACTCTCTCCATCCAATTTCCTTGTAGGCTGTGAGTGGGATTGATACGCAAATCATTTACCATAAAGATGAGAGTGAGAACCTCCTCAATCAAGCCAGAGAGCTGCAAGCAAGGGCAAATTCTAGTAAATATCTTCTCTTTCCTGTCTTCCTTCTGATTTATAGCTGCTTCCCTCCTTTCACACAGTGTTTCTGCATATAAACAGAGGTTTCAAAATGCTAGGATTAAAGAATAAATTATATTTCATCTGAATAATAAAGAAGCAAGTATTAGATATTTTCAAATAAATTGTGGTTTTAAAAAAATTCCAGGGCTTCCCTGGTGGCGCAGTGGTTGAGAATCTGCCTGCCAATGCAGGGGACACGGGTTCGTGCCCCGGTCTGGGAAGATCCCACATACCACAGAGCAGCTGGGCCCGTGAGCCACAATTGCTGAGCCTGCGCGTCTGGAGCCTGTGCTCCGCAACAAGAGAGGCCGCAACAGTGAGAGGCCCGCGCACCGCGATGAAGAGTGGCCCCCGCTTGCCGCAACTAGAGAAAGCCCTCGCACAGAAACGAAGACCCAACACACCCATAAATAATAAATAAATAAATTTAAAAAAAAAAAAAAGCTAAAAAAAAAAAAAATTCCATGTAGTAAAATTACATGGAAACATATAGTTATCCAACATATAGTGGATATTCTTGCTAATCAAAAAGGCTAATTCTTGCTAATCAAAATAGAAACTTACTATAAATACCAATTCTCAAGGAGATAGTACCATAAAATACACTTTAACACTAAAATTATATTGCACATAATGTAACCTTCCTTCAACAATTCAGAAGGCCCTTTAAAGTTTTACCATGAAGGGATGGGTCAGCACTGTGAAAGTCGGGAGGACAGGGTACCACAAAGCCATCTGGTTTTTTGCACTTTCTTGTAGTTTGTGTTATACAAGTTTGCTGTATTTAGGACAAGCCTAATGACCGTATGGAAAAAAGCACTTCCAAAGGCTGGTGTCTGCACCTGCTAAATCAAGCACATCTCAGAGTGGGAGAGGGAGGAAAAAATAAAAGTGAAATCATTTCAGTTAGTTTTGAATCTTATGAGTTACTCTTGAAAACAATCAAACTAAGAATTTTACTAAACCTTACTCATCTCTGAGGTAATGAGCTCATTCCTAAGGATTTTCGAGCATTGACTAATGAGGTTGGAAATCCATTATCTAGCTAACTTCTACCACCTAAAAACAAAGACCAAGTTTGAAACTGAAAATTTCATGTGATTTTATCAAAGCAATTAACCTGAAGTCTAACTGTACATTTTCTCTCTTTTTTAAATGTAGAGCCATTATATAGAGAAAATAAATGCATTTGTTTTTCATATGCAGACTATTTAACTATTTAATTACCATAAAGCAGCTATTATCTGGGTAAACAGACAATAAAAATGCTCTTTCTTCATTCTAATTAATTCATTATACAAGTTTAGTCTAAACATGCTCTTTAGAAAAGAATTAGAATGTTAGCAGTAAAGAATTAGAATACTTATAGTAAGATATTTTTGGATAAATGTTGTCATATGTATGTATTGCTTTTGTTTGTGAAGACCAGAGTATGTGGGTCTTCACGATGCAGTGACTTAAATATTTTATTCTCCTTGATAATTTGCAAGGTATTTTCTCAATCCTGTCATTATTGAGTTGTTGAACCTCATGAAAGCAATTTTTCTATTCTGATAATGCTATCTCTTCAAAGTTCCATATTTTATGTGTAGATAAATCTCTCTGCGTTGGTCTCTCTGAATATTTTGCAGATCTGGCCACCTATTTCATGATCTTGTTTGGTTAAATCCCTTCATATGTTTATTTGCCAAAGGGACACTGATGGGGAGTTAGGACTGTGTGGATCAGAACTTGCCTCCCTTTAGGAAATATGCATGTTTGTAATATAAATTCAGATGTTCAGATTGAACCATATTTCATCTATTGAGTTACATTGTAATTTCAGATTACTGTTAATTCATTTCCAAATGAATTTCAATGATCAGTAATCTTTATTTACCAGATTTCCTTTTTTTCATTATCTATATCAAATAGCCATCTGTAATAAACTCAGGAAGCTGCTGTCTTTTAAAATCTTCTACTGAATTAATTTGTAAAATGAAAAATGTCTATATAAGACAGTGGGTTCCAAATAGGACAGACTTTTTTTGTTTGTTTTTTAATAAATTTATTTTTTTTAATTTATTTATTTATTTATTTTTGCTGTGTTGGGTCTTTGTTTCTGTGCGAGGGCTTTCTCTAGTTACGGCGAGCGGGGGCCACTCTTCATCGCGGTACACGGACCTCTCACTGTCGCGGCCTCTCTTGTTGCGGAGCACAGGCTCCAGACGCGCAGGCTCAGTAGTTGTGGCTCACGGGCCTAGTTGCTCCGCAGTATGTGGGAGCCCCAGACCAGGGCTCGAACCCATGTCCCCTGCATTGGCAGGCAGACTCTAAACCACTGCGCCACCAGGGAAGCCCTAGGACAGACTTTTTATGAAGCATTTCTTCTTATGACCATCCAGCCCCAAATCGACTTTCTTTCTCCTATTTTATCAAAAACTCCAAATATAGTTAAATATATTCTTTCTCAGTATATCAGCCAGTGTTTTTTGCAGTAACAAGACCCAAAAGGAAGAGCTGAATAGATTGCTTGTATCACAATATTCAAAAATTGAAACTAAAAGAGGGAGAGAGGGTGCAAAACAGCAACAAAGTATGTTTAAGACCCTCCTTGAATTCTGGGAAATTATTGGCACTACCCAGAGGAAACAAGAAAGAAGTGCTTGTACTTTGGTTACATTGTACTTGGTACAAGTACATTGACAGAATCAACTAAGCATCACCCGTATATGCCCATTATGTACATATATGGGGAAAAGATAACTGAACAATAAACCAAGCACACCAAGACTGTATAATTGAAAAGAGACAGTACACCATGGGAGAGTATATATTTGCAAGCCCATTGGAGTGAAAGAAAAGAAGGGGAAGTGGAGAAATTATTTTTTTGTTTGTCAAGAAACACACATTTCCTGATGCTTTGGAAGTAAACAAAGCATGAAACAAGTATTCTTGGGAAAGTTGATCAGTTCAGGTGACAAGATATACATCATGACTTGTTTAGATTTGTGCCAAGGTAGCCCCAGTTAGGGTCTATGCTACAAGTACATTTTCAAGAATAATTTTTTAAGACAAAGACTAATTATCAAAACTGATGCAAGAACGAATAGAAAATCTGATAGAACTGTATGTACATACATGTGTATAATAAATCTAATCAGTAATTAAGCCCTCCCACAAAGAAATCTCAAGGCTCAGATGGCTCCACCAGTGAATTCTCCAAAACATTTAAAGAAGAAATAACACTATTAGTACATAAATTCTTCCAGAAAATAGAAAAGGAGGAAATACTCTCTTTTTTCTATGAAGCCAACAAAACTTAGATATCAAAACCTAAGGACGGTTATAAACAAGGAAAAATATAAGCCAAATTCTCTCTTAAAAAGAGATGTGAAACTCCTAATCAGGATATTAGCCAATCAAATCTAGCATACATAGAAATGGTAATACATGACCAAGTTAGGTTTATTCCAGGATTTCAATGATATTTTAACATTTAAAACATCAGTAGCAATTCACCACATTTACAGAACATAGGAGAACATTCATATGCTTATCTCACTACATGCAGGAAGATCATTTAACAAAACTCGCTACCCACTCATGTTTTAAAAAAACTCATAGCAAACTAGGAATAGAAGGAAACTTCCATAATCTAATAAAGAATAATAAAATAATATTCAACAAACCGATATTCATACTGAAATATTGAAAGCTTTTCCATTAAGATTGGAAATAAAACAAGGATTCCCCACATTATCAATTCAATGTGTAAATATCCAGTTTAATTCTATGTAAAACAATTAGAAATTAACTTTTTTTAAAATAACACCATTTGCAATAACATAAATTACCTAGGAATAAATCTGATGAAAGATGCTAAGATCTTTACACATGAAACTATAATACGCTACTGAAGAAATTAAAAGATCTAAATAAATGGAGATCAAAATAAGAATTTAGGGCTTCCCTGGTGGCGCAGTGGTTGGGAGTCTGCCTGCCAGTTCAGGGGACGCGGGTTCGGGCCCTGGTCTGGGAGGATACCGCGTGCCGCGAAGCGGCTGGGCCCGTGAGCCATGATTGCTGGGCCTGCGCGTCTGGAGCCTGTGCTCCGCGGCGGGAGGGGCCGCGATGGTGGGGACCCCCCCCCTCCGCGCACCGCGGTGGGGGGTGGCCCCCGCTTGCCGCGGCTGGAGAGGGCCCTCACAGAGAGGCGAGGACCCAACACAGCCATAAATAAATAAATAAATAAATAAATACTTTAAAAATAAATAAATAAATAAGAATTTAGATCTAGGGAAGAATAAATAAAAACTGTTCATTAAGTGTAAGACTTGAATTTGTAAAAATAACAGTTTCTGCCAAAATTTATAGATTCAATATAATCTCAATTAAAGTACCAGAACTGTATATACATATACAGGATGCTTTTAGAATTTCTTTGGAAATGGGAGTGGATGGGGGTAGGCAAGAATAGCCCGCACAGTCTTGAAGAATTAAAAAAAAAAAAAAAAAAAACTAGAAGGCTTAAACTACCCAATATCAAGACTTACAACTGTACAAAAATTAAGACAGAGGTACAAAAAGATTTTTAAAATTACAATACTCTATCATTTCTTTTGAATAAAGCTTAAAAATAGACACAACTAACGGACAGAGATAGGATTCAGCATAGTGGTCACCTTTGAGTAATCATGGAGGTCCCAGGAAACCGTAACGGGCTAATAATGCTTTTAAAAATGCTTTTCTTGACCTGGGCGCTGGTTATATTTTGTGTTCAGTTTGTGAAAGCTCATCAAGCTGTACACTTATAATTGTGTACCCTTTTCTAGATGTGTGTTGTGTATCAATTAAAATTTATTAAAACAATCAAGAAAAATAATTATTCTTATCTAACCAGTTATCACGATAAGTATAGATAGATCTTTTCAGCTCTTTATCAATCGTGCTGCTCGTGGTTGTTAGTCACAGCAGTGCTATATTTTTCAATCAAAAAAGTTAGCCATTATCTGTACATCCGTATGAGTTACTTTATGACATCCTAAATCACTCCCAAGCAGTGTTACAAGTTTTCTGCAGTCCTTTACCTCTGAGTTGAAATGCCGCTTTCCAGAATTGGTGTTCTATGTTTATGTCATATTCAGAATATTGCAGATGACTTAGTGGTACAAACCAGAATTTTCCTTGTTGCAGTGGAGATTTCTTTCCTGGCATCTTTGCCCTACTTGTACTTTTTTTGGCTTCTTCTCCACAGGCAATGATGAGGCAGTGGCTGACACCAGTAGGCGCGTGGGTGGAGCCCTAGCAAGGAAGACTGCCCTCAAAAACAGATTAAATGATGCCATTAAGAGACTACAAGCCACAGAGAGAGGTGAGGATCTCAGGGAGAACTTAAGGCTCATCTGTTTGTTCACTAGTGTTAAGGTAAACCTTTGAGGAAAGAGTAGGTGATTATTTGCTTTTTAATCTTTTTATAAATATTGCTTTCTGATGACAAAAGAAACTATGTTTATCTCACTCACACACGCACACACATACACACAAAAGTCCTGGAAAATAATAAAAGCTGTAGTCACATCACCTAGGGGTGACAATTAAATTTGAGAGCATTTTCCTCCAGTCTTGTGTGTATGTGTGTGTGTGCACGCATGCATGTCAATGAGATCATGATGTTTATACTATTTGGTAACCTACTTTCTTGTGAACATCCTTTTTCATTAACAGATATGCCCTAATTTGGTTATTGGGTTTCTCTGGCCCCAGCAGTAAACAGCTGCTCTCTGTTAACATGCCATGTCATTCTTATAGTGCAAGCAGGGAGACCACTGAGCCAGAGAGAAAAACAAGAGCACTCATGCTGCCTAATCTGGAACTACAGTGGTATCTTAGAAAGATGTGATTGGGCGCATTAAGTGCCTTTCCCGGCATAGTGAAAGTTAACACATTGCTGCTGGATGTGGTGTTTCACTACACAGAGCAAATTCAGCTACAGAACTACAGGATGCCAAAGCCCTGGCCAGAAGGGTGTCATCAGCATCACCAGAGCTACCACATGCTAAGCACTGGGCTGTGTTTTACAAACATTATCTCATGTGGGAAAGTATTGCTGTTGCCTTTAGGCTGATGTGAACCCTGAAGCTTGTCAAGGTTGGGGAACTTGCTCCAAAAGGCACAGCCACAAAAAGAAGCAGACCCAGGATTCAAAGCTACATCCATCAGAGTTCAGAGCATGAGGAGTTAAGTTAAATGTTTCTCCAGTTAAAAATAATTAAAGCTACAACCTCACCTGAGTGATTTTTAATTGTTTTTATTACAGAAATAATACATGACCATTATAGAAAAATTAGAAAATATAAACAAAAAAAGAGAAAGAAGAGAAATCTTTTATAATCTCATTACCCAGGAAAAAAACCATTTTCTTGTAAACTTATATTGTTTTTATTTTAAATATATAACTTAAAAAAAATTTCACTATAGACCTCTTTTGAAACTTGCTTTTCTTATTCAAAAATACCTTTCCTTATCAATTTACTTCTGTACTAGAGCATCATTTTTATGGCAGAAGGTGTCCCACAAAGAAGAAAGTGATATTTACAATGAATTTCAGACATAAGCATTTTATGAGTTAGTATCTCATATGCATTTTCTATAGCTTCCTCACCAGGTCTCTATCCTGAAGAAATGCTACTCTTTTTTTTTAATTTCCCTTTAATTTGGAAATGTTTTAAATGAACGACATGATTTTAATGAGACTTTAGGGTCTTTCAAGCTCACTTGTTAATACTATTTGCAATATTCTAGTGCACCTGACTTACACCATAATTAACATTTATTTAAAGATCTCGGGTTTGGCTGAAAAGCCTGAATTTGAGGTCTCTCATCCCAGTGATGAACTGGATATTCATGACCCCATCAAATGTCCTTCTTCTTTGCAAAGTAAATGTCCTTGTGCTCTGTGTGAAGGTGACGCTCAGCAGCGCCTGGGTCAGTCCAAGCTGATCACCGCGGAAGCTAACAAGACCACAATGGAAGTCCAGCAGGCGGCCGCCCCGATGGCTAACAATCTAACCAACTGGTCACAGAATCTTCAACATTTTGACTCATCTGCTTACAACACTGCAGTGGACTCTGCCAGAGACGCAGGTATCACTTAGTAACTTCACAATTTGCATCCAATTGAGGAACTGGCCATTAAACCCTACACATCTTTTGTTAAGAAGCAATTTTTTTCATTCAAGTTTTAGATTGGAATATTGTAGAAGTTAGCTTAGAAAAGGATAAAAACTTTTGCTCAGTTCATCTATCAATATATATGTATGTGTGTGGGCATAGGAAATATATGTATTTCCCATAAATAAACACCAGACAGGTTGAGTCAATTTTTTTCTAGGTGAAATAATGGTAGCACTTGTTTTTATCAATGTAAGAGTGATTCTTTGGGGAAGAAGGGCAATCACCTGTTAGAATAAATATGTTAACAAAATATTGGTTTGCTTTTAGGAAAAAAATTTACTAAACAGCACTGCTGTTACTAAACATCATTGCTTTTTCCTTACCTGAGTAAAGCAGGTTATTACCAACGAGTACTGAATATGGCCAAATATAACTTAAGCTTCCCATTAAGAAGTAAAGTCTGTTGGCCAACTTGAATATAAATATATAGTAATGAAGATGAAATATGTTGATATCTATCTAATTAATTTAGTTATGCATAGATATTAAAATCACATATTACTTGAGAATTTTTTTCCAGTCTCATATTTTTATTCCATCTTTTCGTATCTCCTAAATATCAATGTCTTTGTCATGATTAGAACTTCCAGTTCTCCAGAATGGTTTTGCAGACCATATTCCCTTCACTTCCATCTGGATTAAGAACCAACTTTTTAAATCCACGTATGGATTTGTCCATCGCTAGAAATTTTATCCCAGGGCACAATATCCATTCCTGTAATAGGAAGATAGCTCTTTTATACTCATCTTTTAAGTATATATTCATGAGCCCTTCGTGTAACCACTCAATTTCTTTTGAAACTTAATCTTTAAAAAATTTGCCTACATGATATCCAATATTTACATTTGTAAAGATATTGCCTCAGGAATATTTACTAAATCGGTGTTAATTTTTTTTCCTCCTTGTGCAGTACCATCAGTGATCCCAGTAACCATCTAGAACTAACACTAATTGTGTGCTTTCCTCAAATAGCATTCTGTGGTTCAAAACAAAGTAAATGAAAAAGCATACCATAATATGAGACTTCATAAAGACTATAAAGTGGCTGCCTTTCTCTGAGAGAATTGAGGGTAGAGAAACCCTGTTTTGTACACATTTTCATAATCAACATTTAATGTAATGCTTTAAACATACTTTATTGCCTCTGATGTTGAAGACTATTATACTATAGCAATAGCCATCTTATAGCATAGCTATTGTGGTCAGTGATCCAAATAACAAATGTTTACCGCTGTATTAACAAACACACTAAGTGATAGTAGCTATTATTTACCTGATTTCATTCCTTTTGCTGGAGAAGCACCTTGTTTCCTAAGTACAGAAAAGAGAAGTTTCCTAGGTCCTCACTGACATATTCTCCTGAATATGTTTGGCTCCAGGAAGAGGCTTGCTTAGTTTGGCTCCAGGAAGAGGCTTGCTTTTGTTCAGCTGCTAATGCTCAGTGACCATGCCCTACCCTTAGATAGGAGTTTGCTCAAAGATGTTTATTTCCAAGTCCAGTGGTTCTCAAACACTAGTGTGTGTCAGAATCACCTGAGCCCCACCTCCATGTTGCTGGTCTGGGGACCACACATGGAGAGCCAGTGCTCCAGTCCATGAAACTTTGGAGAAAGTTACGGCATTCTCTGTGTCTGGGGTTCTTTCATCAAGCTGTATCCTTATGATTTGTGCTCTTTTCTCTGTGTGTGTTATACATCCCCCCTCCCCACACAACAAAAAGTAACCTAAAAAGTCAGTAAGATCTGCTCCTACCATCACCTTTGTCTGGGACCATAAACCATGGCTGCCCCTCACCTTGGCACAACTGCCACTTTTCTGGATGCTCCCTTGTTTCTTCCATCTAGCTCTGCCTCTGCTGGGACCACTGCAGTGGCACTCTGATATCTGAACAGGCATTTTGGAAAACAAGATGCCACCTCCTTTTGCCCAGCATTCCTTTTGACCTGTTGTATCAGTTATATTAGAAATGCAAGCAGAACTTGTGCTATATAGTGAAATGAACATCTGCATATTTGTCATGGGCCCTGCCCTTTAGAAGTGTACATTATGTGTCAGCTTGCTCTGCATACAATTTATAGTTCAATATGTATATAAATGTCACAAGATAGGAACTGATTATGCTTTGGGCTTAGCTACTAATTTTTCAGAATTAAAAATAATTTCTTATAGTTCTACCAGAAGTAACCATGTATTTGTTGTCTCTTCATCTCATTCCTGAAGTAGACTTAATACTGAGGTATCTACTCAAGTGATTAATTTTTATTAACTGCAGTTGGAAATCTGACAGAGGTTGTCCCTCAGCTCCTGGATCAGCTTCGCACGGTAGAGCAGAAGCGGCCTGCAAGCAACGTTTCTGCCAGTATCCAGAGGATCCGAGAGCTCATTGCTCAGACCAGAAGTGTTGCCAGCAAGGTAACCAGTGAAAGGAGTCGTCATCAGTCACTCGGTGACTCAGGATCCTTGGGCAGCTTCCAGAGCTGGAAACTTTCTACTATATTATCCAACTTGGTAGTTCTCAGCTCTATCCGTTCATTAGAATCATGTGAGGAGCTCTGAAAACCAAACCAATTCCTGGTCCCAACCTCAAAGCAATACTCATGCTCTCTAGAGGAAGGGCTCAGAACCTGTATTTTTTTGAAGCTCCTCAGTGATTCTAATGTGTAATCAAGATTAAGAAGCACACATTTAACCTAGTCAACAAAGCTCGTAGAGCAAAAGGAATCAAGGAAAGCCAACCCCACTAAAAGACTCAATTTTATTATTATTATTATTATTATTAATTATCCTAACAGCTGTCTTTGTGCAATTACTATATGGAATAATCTTGCTCATCTACCTCTTCAAAGAATTCTCTAGTGCAACATAGATGATATGAAGCTTTTACTGACCTCTCTACAGGCTTAACACATAGCAGCTAAACTGAACAATTTCAACAAAGACCCCATCCTGAAATGCTATATAGAAGCAACACAACACCATAACTAGTGCCGGCATTGATGGGAAATATCCTGACACAGCAATTAACATTTTCAGTGTGGCAAAACGTGGCTTGTTCTTGGCCCCCTTTCTAATTTGTTTTTTATTAATTTATAGACCAGCATTATTTTTTACAACCAAATTATATGGTTTTATTTTTTCAATTGAGAGTCAGCCTGAACAGACTGTTGGTCCTAATTACTGACAGAATTAAGAACTGGAAATCAACTATTTGGTAATGAAGGAAATTATTATTGGTAAATATACCCAACTTTTAAATGATATATGATAATTGGTTCCACACCACAAATCACCTTTTTTAGATACCTTGAAGAACATTTCAAAAAAGATTTATTGTCAAGAAATGGCATTTCCAATACTAGGTTTCTGTGAATGCCTTCTGGTAGTTTTATTTCTATGGGGTAGAATTTGGGGGCCTTAATCACCTGAAATCATTTTCTGAAGAGAGTCTTGGCAATGCCTTTGGGGCCCACACAGCTCCCCAAAGGGAGATGCTTTCTATGCATATATACATCTTTTTCAAACTCTCAGTTTTTACAAAGGAACTTTAATCCCATACACTGCTTAATTGTTCATTAAGATTTATTGTCCTTTACTCAACTGGCAACATAGGACAGCTGCACTCTAGGCACTTGGAAATATAATCTTGAACTCACTGACCATCAGTATTAACCAAATTAATATTAGTCAATTATGTAATACATCTACTTATTCATAAATATTTGCATAAATGACATGAATATACACAGTCCATCTACTTATTAATACTCTGAAAATCACCTCAAATCAGACCAGTTCAGCACGTTATATTGGGCCTCTTAGAAATGTATTTACTAAATCCTGCTTTGTTGTGATGCTTTTCTAAGGATCATTATAAGAAACATCTTAATGAACTCATCACTACAGTTATTATAATGATAAAGCCAGGCACTGGAAAACACTTTATAGTTATCATCTTGTTTCATTCTCATAACAAATTTATTGTCTTCATTTTACAGATGAGGAAACTACAGGTTAAGTGATTTGCTCATGGTTCCATAGCTAGTAAGTGGCAGAGCCAGGTTTTAAGACCCCATCTAAGACTTCAAAGCTGGCCTCTAGACCCCTCCCAACTGTCCAGACATGGTCAAGGATATTGCTCACAGCCTCACCCCATGCTCCTCTTTTGAAGACCCTAGGGAAAAGGTCCTAGCTATG
Source organism: Balaenoptera acutorostrata (assembly GCF_949987535.1). Classification (NCBI taxonomy): domain Eukaryota; kingdom Metazoa; phylum Chordata; class Mammalia; order Artiodactyla; family Balaenopteridae; genus Balaenoptera; species Balaenoptera acutorostrata. The sequence goes on from NC_080077.1 coordinate 48,868,365, forward strand.
TTAGTACCCAAGATTAGTTATTATTCTCCTGATCAATTAGTTGTTAATTTTATGGGCCTTGTGAATTGTATAACTGACCAAGTATCCCTTCAAGCTGTTTAGTTCACCTTAACCAAATATGTAGTTCATTGTGGAATGCATATTTATCCTCATTCTTAGACCTACTTTGTCACCTTTTTGTTCTGCTTTCTTTCACCTCACTTTAAATTTAAACTATATTATCTTCCTTAAATCCTTTCTCCAACAAGTTGAGGACATAAATAAACAAAGGCTTGGAGGTCATGGGTAAAGCTCAGAGACCTCATAAGGAATGAGGGAAGCCCATTGAGAACCATGGGAAAGCACTATGCCCATTTCTGCAGGGTACTTTTAATGGAATAATTTTGCAACTCCAGATCCAAGTCTCCATGATGTTTGATGGTCAGTCGGCAGTCGAAGTGCATCCCAAAGCCAGAATGGATGACTTAAAGACCTTTACATCCCTGAGCCTGTACATGAAGCCTCCTCCTGTGAAGCAACCAGAGCTGGGTGGGACTGCAGATCAGTTCGTCCTATACCTCGGAAGCAAAAACGTAAGAGCATGTGGTTGTAAATGATGGAATAATGTTGAAAGGAAAGATAAGTGCTTTTTCTCTTGCCTTAAAACAAAGCTACCTGTGCAAATAAACAAAATTTCCATTCTAGCACCTCAAAAGGTGTAGACCATTTTAAGGCCAAGACTAAAGTAGTGACTTTAGGAAAAGTAATTCCTTCTCTGTGTGGGATATTTCTGTGGTTTCTTCATACCGGCCTCACACTGCTAACTCTGAGGAGTCTGAATGCAGCATTTCAAAGACATCCAGAGTACAGAGGCCTATTATGTTTCATGCTGAACCCTGCTTTGAAGGTGCATAGCAATCGGTATTGCCAGGCTGCATTATATCCCCTGATTAACCAAACAAGGTTAGCACACTCCTGGCAGCCATCAAATGTCCACAAGCCCGCAGTTGCTTGCCTTCCTGCCCAAGGTATATTTGTACAGGCATGGAGGGATCGGGGGGAGGGGCAGCACACTGATGCCACGGGGAGGCTGCAAAGGACGAGGTGCTGCCCAGTGTAACAGGCACTTTGGTAATAATTCAAGCCAGACATGCCTTATATACAGCCAAGCGTCTGGATTGCTAATTGTCCTTTAAAGAAATGAGAACGAAAGATGATATTCATTCATATGGATTTTATTTAAGAGACTTCTTGACATTTCAGGCCAAAAAAGAGTACATGGGTCTTGCAATCAAAAATGATAACCTGGTGTACGTTTATAATTTGGGAACTAAGGATGTCGAGATTCCCCTGGACTCCAAGCCTGTCAGTTCCTGGCCTGCTTACTTCAGCATTGTCAAGATTGAAAGGTAAAGTGAATCCGTGACACAGGGCTCATCTGCAAATTTCATAAAAAATCTATTGAATGCACTCACGCGCGCGCACACACACACACACACACACACACACAGTCTTTCTGTGGATGTTGCTCCTCTTTCTTCCATTATTCCTGTATTCCTTCACAAATACCTTAGTGGGAAACAAAATATTAGAAAGAATAGTCATCACTTCTAAAGAGCAATCTGATTATTAGATTTTTTTAATCTGGCCAATCCATGAATTGATTCCAAGATGGAATGTCTTTTTTCCCCTTCCCTTTGATTGTTGACATTCTATAAATGCTTATGAAAGTGACAAAATCAAATCACCAATTCTGTGATGAAGGGACATTCACATTTTGACATTTTAAAAAAAACATATTTTCTACAAATTATCTGGCTAATAAAGAGTGCAAATTCTTTATCTGAACAGGGTAGGAAAACACGGAAAGGTGTTTTTAACAGTCCCAAGTCTAAGTAGCACCGCAGAGGAAAAGTTTATTAAAAAGGGGGAATTTGCGGGAGATGACTCCTTGTTGGATCTGGATCCTGAGGACACTGTGTTTTATGTTGGTGGCGTGCCTTCAAACTTCAAGGTGAGCTATCCAGCTATACTTTGACTTACTGCAAATCTATAGTAATTGTTTTTAGAAGTCCATAAAGCCTACAGTGATTCGGGGCTTGGATGGAAACCTTAATATCTTTAAAAAAAGAGTTTAGCTCAGTGGGTGGTCGAATTCTGAATTAGGATCTGTAAATCTGCTGCTTAAATCTGGTCTGTGCTACCCATATTTTCATAATGTCAAATACTTTCAAGCTATATCTAACACTTGAATATCAATTTATTTCATTCTGATACATGCATATGTAATTAATTACCCCCACTTACTGCAGGAATGTCTGTACCTTGTGGGTTTATAGCTAGTCTTCAGGTTCACAGATGACAGTTTCAAAAACTCAGTTATCTCAGCTAATATACAGGCTTGAAATGAAATACCTAGGATGAGGGAGGGGGTGGGGTCTAGGAGGGGAGATGAGACCTGTTGAAGGACAGATACAGGAAAGGCCCAGGAAGACAGGGAGTTGATCTAGGATTTCAGTTGCAGAACTGTTACTCACTAGTGAGAGGCACATTATTGAACCGCTCTGAGAATTACTTTCCCTCTCTTTATGTGAGGACAGGAATACCTACCTCACAGAGCTGGTGTAAGGATTGACTTTGGTCATGAATCCACAGTCAGGTGTGTGACTGGCACATAGTATATGCTCAATAAACCCCACCCTCTCTAAGATGTGGACAACTGAAAAATCATTGTTATTCTAAATGGTTTAGCATAGAATAGATACAAACTCAGGTCTAGAAAGATATTTCTATCAGTGGGAAGGTCCCCTTGACCTACTGTTGTCTCACTGCCTGATCTGTGTGGACTGGATGAGATGTGGTCATGGCACAGTTGACTTCACCTTGTTTCACAGCTCCCTGCCAGCTTAAACCTGCCTGGCTTCGTTGGCTGCCTGGAATTGGCCACTTTGAACAACGATGTGATCAGCTTGTACAACTTTAAGCACATCTATAATATGGATCCCTCCAAGTCAGTGCCCTGTGCCAGGTAAGAAAGTGTTAAGAGTACTAAAAACTTGATAGCCATGCAAGAGCTGCAGATGAGACAAGTGTGGGTAAATGTTCAGGTTTTCAGTCTTTTCTTGGGGGAAACCAGTTTTGAAACTGCATAATAGTCATGCCTACACACAACTTTTCAGTTCTTCTCTACCATAATGAGCATGCACTATTATTAAAAGTGTTAAACTACTTGTTTGCAGCTTTGGTTTCAGATTCCAGAGACTGGGGTCTCACTAGAACCTTCTGTTATCTTAGCATATAGGGTAGAGAAAAAAAAAATCCATTACAAACAATTTGTTTAAATGCTTCTTTGTGTCTCCCATGCAGACATCAGGACTTCATTTAAATGCTATTAAGGCCCATGAAAAATGTCGTGAGAATGTGTTAAAAGGGCATCACTTGAAAAGCATAACTGAAGCTGTCATATTCATATGATCCTTGTATTTTTATTTCAGAGATAAACTGGCCTTTACTCAGAGTCGGGCTGCCAGCTATTTCTTCGATGGTTCTAGTTATGCCGTGGTGAGGGATATCACGAGGAGAGGGAAATTCGGTCAGGTGACTCGCTTTGACATAGAAGTTAGAACACCAGCTGACAACGGCCTTGTGCTCCTGATGGTCAATGGAGTGAGTAAAAATAAAAATCCTACATCTTCTCGCTTATTGCCTTTACTTTCTGCCATGCATGTTTCTAGGAACCTTCCCAGGCTGAGTGTGTCATGCCATCAAACTGAAGTTTTAGCTTAGAAAGCAAAATTGTGTTTTTTTCCTTCAGGGAAATGATGTCAGCAGTAAGTAAAAACAGCCATGAGATGCATTTCCCTGCAGTACATTTTTGGATGTATATTAAATATAACCCCTTTAATAAACTAAGGGAACTTTAAGGAAAATCAGCACCAAGATCTAGGCGAGCATGTGTCTACAGAAATTTAGCACTGACTTTTTAAATCATATGCCCTAATCAGTTAAAAAGAAGTTTGTATGTTTAATATATATGTGTGTGTGTATGTGTGTGTGTGCGTGTGTGTATATATATATATTTATATATATATATACACACACACATATACATCTCTTTATTAATGATATACATATACTACATATGAATATAATATTCAAAACTAGGAAAAAGAGAATTTATATAAATACTGAATAAAAATAAATACAATTTTAAAATAAAGATGAAGTAAAATAAAATTAATTTTATTTTGCTAATGATACAAAAATTATTAATGGCAGTGTTAGTGAGAACAGTGTAATTAAACATGCTTAAGTATTTTTGAAAGTCTCATTAAACGCTTTGTGAGACAAGTTTTGTCCTGAGTCCAGCTTATTTCAGTACTAAGTTTTATTGGCTATCATAACTAGACAAGATACCTCATATAAATAAAAATGTAGGAAATATATGATTGGCTGTGCTTACTAAATCATGGTACGGTTATTCAGTCTCATTCACCAATAGGCAAAATTGTCTTTGAAATTCAGCTGGCACATTTTCATCTTTCCTGATGTCAGTTCTTGCCAGGTAATCAGATATCGTATCATTTTGTAAACTTTAACAAAGGAATTCAAGACCATTAAAAATCTTCATTTGAAAGACTTTTGAACAGGTTAGAAATTTCTTTCCAGAAATGTTTTAATAGTGCAGATATGAGAGTTTTTATGGTAGTATACTTACATTCTTTTCATCAACAAATTTACTTACCAATAGAAAAAGTTCCATATGCATTTTTAAAAAACCATCTCCCCAGGGCTTCCCTGGTGGCACAGTGGTTAAGAATCTGCCTGCCAGTGCAGGGGACATGGGTTTGAGCCCTGGTCCGGCAAGATCCCACATGCCACGGAGCAGCTAAGCCCATGCATTACAACTACTGAGCCTGTGCTCTAGAGCCCGCAAGCCACAACTACTGAGCCCGTATGCCACAACTACTGAAGCCCACGCACCTAGAGCCCGTATTCCACAACAAGAGAAGCCACCGCAATGAGAAGCCCGCGCACCGCAACGAAGAGTAGCCCCCGCTCGCCGCAACTAGAGAAAGCCCGCGTGCAGCAACCAAGACCCAGTGCAGCCATAAATAAATAAATAAATAAATAAATAAATAAATAAATAAATAATTTTTTTTTTTAAAGAAACCCATCTCTCCAGAGTACAACTTTCTTCCCTGCCAAAATAGTTTCTCATCCATTGTTATAATGCCCCTACCTTGAAATTACAGATCAAGTATGTTTTTTTTAGTAGCTAATAGGTCTTATACTACTAAAACATTTGTCATCACAAATAAAGGTCAATAAATTTAGAATAATTCATTTTATAAGGAAAATGTGTAACCCTCTTAAAACTTAACAGCATTTTTAGTAACTTACAGGAAATAATCTGCAAACATCTACGTGTCTCAAAATATTTTCACATCACTGTATCTCAGTAGAAAATTACTGTAAATATTCTATTATTAAGTGACCTCACTCATGAATCCATGTAACCAGGCACACATAAACGTCAATAATTGCAATAGGCTAAACACAAAGAAATGGGTGGGGGGGCCATGGCCCGCCTTCAAGTGTGGAACTTCATTCTCAAAGCCTCACATACTGTGTGAATCTAAATCCCGTGAAAATTCATCCAAAGGACAAAATGAAGGCCCAGAGTCAATCCACGTATTAAATATTAAAAGTTAGCTTCTTTCTCTATTTTAGAGTTTTAAAATGAGTATAAATAGAAGTTGAAATATTTTCTTTCTATCCCTCAGTGGATTTTGTTCCACATTCTCAAGAGTATATAAATTGTGTCCAAAAGATCACTTTCTGTGAAATAGGGACTTTCCATAATACTTTATTTTTCAAATCCATTGAATTCTTTTTTTTTTTGATGTGGACCATTTTTTTTTCAGTCTGTATTCAATTTGTTACAATATTGCTTCTGTTTTTATGTTTTGGTTTTTTGGCTGAGAGGCATGTGGGATCTTAGCTCCCTGACCAGGTATCAAACCCGCACCCCCTGCATTGGAAGTGCAGAGTCTTAACCACCAGACCACCAGGGAAGTCCCAAAAATCCATTGAATTTTTGTGTCTATGAACTATCTTCTAAAACAAGCAAGCCTGACCAGTAAATTACTTGAGTGTTACAGAATTACTTTGGTTCTTGAATATCACATGGTCCAAGTGCATAATAATTCCGTATTTATCTACATAACTCCAGTGTTTCAAAATAACACAGGAATGGCCTTCTTTTTCTTAGGTCCATATTTGCTGATAATTTTCTAAGATTCTTTTCAGCATACCTTGGAATTCTTTTTCAGTGTTACCAATTTTGCTCTTAAAATGAAATGTAATCACATCTATTGGCCTGTTATAACTTTGAAATGTTGCCTTAAAAAAGAGCAGTTGAATACATATGGTCTATAATACTCTGTTTTCAAGATTGTTAAAGGCCAGTAAGGTAAATTTAAAATTTCATTAATTCACAAAGTAAATGAAAAACAATAGAAGATAGTTGTTTTAAATTGTAGATACATATTAAAATTTTGGTGTATAAATGAGACATAACTGCTGATATGGATGTAGTTGTGATTTTTATTTCATAATAAGAATATCATGAGACTTCTTTAGTCTTCAAACAGTTTCAATAATAAAGAATACAGTGTTATTTCTCAAATTCAGCTAAACCTTCTCTTTCATAATAGCAGATGCTCACGTCTTATAACTTTTTTTCTTCTCCACAGAGTATGTTTTTCAGCCTGGAAATGCGCAATGGTTACCTACATGTGTCCTATGACTTTGGGTTTAGCAACGGCCCTGTGCATCTTGAAGACACAATGAAGAAAGCTCAAATTAATGATGCAAAATACCATGAGGTACTGATCGTTGCAGTTTGAGTATTTTGTTTTGTTTTATTTGTATTTAGATATACTGATCTAATCAGATGGTCAAATGAGATAGGTGAGAAAGTAATTAAACTGAACACCTTCACATATAAAAACCAAGTGAAAGGCCCTCACCTACTCAACTCCAGGATAATATTTGCTTTAAAAGAATGGATATTTTATCATATTGGAGTTGTTTTTTTTTAATTTATTTATTTATTTATTTATTTATTTATTTTTGGCTGCGTTGGGTCTTCTTTGCTGTGCACAGGCTTTCTCTAGTTGCCATGAGCGGGGGCTACTCTTCATTGCAGTGTGCAAGCTTCTCATTGCGGTGGCTTCTCTTGTTGCAGAGCACAGGCTCTATGCGCACAGGCTTCGGTAGTTGTGGCACGCAGGCTCAGTAGTTGTGGCACATGGGCTTAGTAGCCCTGCAGCATGTGGAATCTTCCCAGACCAGGGATTGAACCCATGTCCCCTGCATTGGCAGGCGGATTCTTAACCACTGTGCTACAAGGGAAGTCCCACATTGGAGTTTCTAATAAAAGAGTCAGTGAAGATTCATTTTAATTGCTTCATTGATCAAAAGACTCCCATTAATACTCTATCTCTTGATTACAATGGCATTTCTATACATTTGTTGAAAATGAGAGTGTAGATACACAGCCATTTTTTTGCTTTTTCCTTGAGTCCCATTAAATGTAAAAAGAGTAGATATAAGTAAATAATTTCCTTTTAAACCATTTATCCAAAACTTAGAAAATAGTAACACAGATTTTCTTATAAAGAAAACCCACAAAGAATGCTCTTTAGTCCTGAAACAGATGTGAAGTATACTGATAATATATTTCATCTATTTTCACTAACAACTACTTTAAATCTACACTTCAATAAAATATATAAAAGGCATAGTATCTTTTAAGTTGAACTGAAATGCAGAAGCTATATTTCTCTTTTCAGTTCAAAGTCCATAGCCTTCATGAGGATGGTTTACAATAAAAGAATAGTTTAACTATTTCTCTGACTGGCATTTTCCCACATTCATTAAAGCATCTCACTACACCACCAAAAAATGACACCTGGCAGCATTCAGTCCAGGGTCCAGAAGGTAACTGTTCATAATTTTTTTCCTGAATCCCCTCAAAGGGGCAAAATAAAACAGTTGGTCTCATAGCAGAATTTTTCTTGGGCTAGCTCTGTCTCCATATGGAAACCCTTCTCCAGCAAATACGAACTTCTGGTTATGTAAGTAAGAGTTTTCATGTCTGTGAGTAAGAAAGGAAGATCTATTCCCCGCTTTGTGAACAAACAAGCATAAGAACATGGAGGCCCAGCTCTTACAACCAGAATAATTAAAATATATAGCAGTCTTCAAAAAGGTGATTGTTAAGCAGTGATCAACTTACTATGCATTATTTCTCCCAGATCTCAATCATTTACCACAATGATAAGAAAATGATTTTGGTAGTTGACAGGCGACATGTCAAGAGCATGGACAATGAAAAGATGAAAGTACCTTTTACAGACATATACATTGGAGGAGCTCCCCCAGAAATCTTAGAATCAAGGTAAGCTTTTTTGTTGTTGTTAAGCTGCTTGTTCCTAACGAAGCACTGGGCTGAGGCTTCAACATCCAGGAGAGGTGTAGTAAATGTTGGAGCATTCCCACCTACTACTGCTGTACACGTTTACAGGAGCACACACACAGTCACTCACCCGTGGGCCCTGTGCAGCTAGTCCTCATGACCCCCTTAAATTGTCATCTAGTAGATGTGATCTACAGATTTCTTTAATTATTTATTACTCTTAAAACATAGTCTAATGCAGTATTTCTTATCCACAAGAGGAAAGGTGGAGCATGTGTATTATGTGAAAACAAAGAAGCGTTGTGTTCATTTACTTTTGTTTTAGTATTAATTTAGACTTATTTGAACTCTCAAATAGCATCTTAGGGTAAACAAAAATTTTAAGCCTGTGGGGGTTGTGAATTAAGTATAATGAAACATTACTCTAATATATTCAAAAATTCAGCTGTCTCTTATTACAATCGGTTCATAGCATCAGAGACTCTTAAAAATGAGAGACAACCTTAGGATATTCCAGTCCAGTCACTCTCAACCCTGGTTCTCATTAGAATAACCTAGAGAACTTTTATAAACATCATTACCCAGGACCATTCTCCAGAAATTCTAATTGTTCTGCGCTGAGGCCCCAACCGTAAGCTTCCTTTCCAAACTAAATATCCTCTCAGTTCCTTCAGCCATGCCACATGGGATCTTTAACCATTATGGTTGCTGTATGTGCACCTCAGTCTGTCAATTAGCATGGTCATGCAGGTACGATCTTGTCAGAGCAGAGTACAGTGGGACTGTTACCCCTTAATTTGGCCAGTGTTCACCTAAAATACATGGAAGTCATTGTAACTTGCTCAAAATTAACTTCATATTCATACAATATCCAGTAATATGTTCTTGGGCACTTCCTATCTATTAGCCATAATGATGGGTGCTAGGATTACAGTTTTGAGCAAAATGCCATCCTTGATCTTAAAGATAAAGGATTTCTCACTTTCCTATTGCTCCAGAGGCCCAACGTTCACTAAAAACTTTTCTAGCCTTAGTTGATTAGTGTGTTGCAGATACATTAAGGACAAGTAAATGAGTTCATGACCCAAGTGGATTAGTGGAAGACTGAAGACCCGGGTTCAAATCCTAACTTACCACTTGTGACATTAAAAAAAATTACTTAATATTTCTCAGTTTCACTTTATAGGTAAACCATGTGAAACTGCCAATTTTTGACCCATACATATGTCAGTTCATTATGGTTCAACCTAGTAATCATCTGTAAAAGGGAAATAATAGCATCACCATCTATATCACTGAATTGTTATACAGATAAAATGAGCTAATGTAAGTTAAAGGATCTTGAAAACTATAAAGAAGTAAACAAATTGGCTTCATGCAGAATAAAGCTGTTCTGTATGCAAAGATTAGACATTACTATGTGCTTATGAAAGAAGGTATGAGAATATGAATAATTATAAAGCTATTAAAAATAACTATAAATAAAATCAAATTTTTATATCCTACATATGTAGGGTAACATCATCATCACCACCACCACCATCATCATCATGGCTATATCAGTAAAGACTAATTTTCTTTTCCAGGACCCTAAGAGTACACCTTCCCCTGGATATCAATTTCAGAGGATGCATGAAGGGTTTCCAGTTCCAAAAGAAAGATTTCAATTTATTAGAACAGACAGAAACCCTGGGAGTTGGTTATGGATGCCCAGAAGACTCTCTTGTAAGTACACGATCAAAAGGTTTTTAATAAATAGACAAGAAACTTAACCACTCTTAAAAGCTGAAAAAGCTTTTTTCTCTGTGATCCTGTGTACACCTTGGGCTCTTTTCTGCCACCAGTGGAAAGAAGAATCATTAAGCTAAAAAGGCTTGTGGGGATCCTCTGTGACTTGTCCAGTTGCTTCACTTTTCAATGGTTGGGGCTTCCAAAGCCCATAGAGGCTGTGTGAGCATCTTCACTCACTCATGGTGGAGGAAGTAGGGAAGCTGAAACCCCACCTTTTAGAGGCATACAGAAGGAAGGCTAGCATGCCTGAATTCCAGTATAAACCAGAAATTAAAACATAACTATTAACATAGGAGCTAGCAGATAAGGCCTTTGGTATGTAAGAAATGGACATTTTAAGCATTTGATAATTATCACAAACATTGTATTCCTACTTTCTCTGGCACACAGATATCTCGCAGAGCATATTTCAATGGACAGAGTTTCATTGCTTCAATTCAGAAAATATCTTTTTTCGATGGCTTTGAGGGAGGTTTTAATTTCCGAACATTACAGCCAAATGGGTTACTATTCTATTATGCTTCAGGGGTAAGTATTTGTTTTTCCCTGTGGAAGCTTCTTTGTGGTAATTGTTTTGTCTATTGAAAATACTTTTAAGCACATTAAAAGTGATTTTCAATTCAGATTAATTTTGACTCGTGTACACACACAAATGTTTCATTTCAGACACTTTGTAAAATATTATATATATTGTATATGAGGAGTTTTTAACCTGGGCTTCATAGACCCACCTCTCAAGGGTTCATGGAAAGAATTCAGTGGGTCTGTGAACTAGGTGAGAAAAAATTACAACTTTATTTTCTCTAACTAAAATTTAGCATTTTCTTCAATTGTGAATGTTGGCAACAAACCACAGTAATATTAGCAGTACCTGTGACTTTGTCATTAATAGAAATCCCAGGCATTTTTCATTGCACTTTATAGTTGTCACGGGTATCTCAAAATATCATTTTTGCTCATTGCTACTTCTAAATTGCAGTAGTTATTAGATCTGCTAATAGATTTTATTATTTCGTGCCTTAATATAGACGTACATATATAACTATATCACATATTTATTGTTTCAATATTTTGAAACTGTATTTCAATGTAATTGGTTTCCTTTGTATGCCTACATATTTTGTTCAGTGATTTTAAAATATTTTATGAAGGGGTCCATATGGTCCATATCACCAAACTGCCGAAAGAGTGCATAGCACAAAAAATGTTAAGAACCTCTGTGTATATATACAAACTCATGTGTGATTCAGTTTGTGAAACAGTTCTTGAATTTGCTATAGAACACTGTAGCTCAGCTTATAAAGATATATATAAAGATATACTGTGTCGAGAATAAAATAAGGTTTGTAAAAGTTTGGTGACCTTAAGATCTAACTGATTTATCTCTGAAAAGGTCATCACCAATATATACACTGATGGACCAGGTCATAATATGATTTATAAAAGCAGCTTTTACTTTTCATTCTTATTACCTTGTATCTGTCACATTTATATCCAATTTAAATCAGTAGCATCTGTGAGGATTTACCCAAAACACTTTGTAGGACCTCTGCCTCAAACCTGCCTCAGATTACCATGGTTAGTTAAATAATACCTTTTGTCCACAAAAAGTAGTTATGTTGAGGGCTAACTGTAGAGGTTGATGCCCACATAAGGGAAGAGAAGGAAAATTATCATTTTGCCAATATTTTAAGACAAGCAAATTCAAAAAAAGATGTTAACTTCTGCTATTTTTAAATTTTTCTGCCTCTGTAGATGAAAAGTGAAACATTTTTAAAAGCCACATTAGCAAATTAACCCTTGCCTGGTCATCTAGCTACATCCCCAAGGAAATTCAAATATTGCCTTTTCAAAAGTGAGACTGATGACAGAATAGAAATGCCTGAGTTAAGAAAGTAACTGATGCTGGGATGACAAATACTTAGCATGACAAAATCACCTGAAATTTTCAGTTCAAAATACAGGAAATTCCTCTTTCCATTGAAATGTACCTGATTTTATAGGTAACACCAATACAAGCAATAGAGTATTTTGTTGTTGTTGTTCATAGAAATTATTTTTCAAGCAAACTTCCCACACGATGGGTGTTCCTTTAAGCAATCCCATTAAGTAAGTGTTGAAAACGTGTCCATCTTTTGGATACCTGGCCTCCCTCGTTAAAAAACCTGTGCTTGCATTTCAGTCAGACGTGTTCTCCATTTCATTGGATAATGGCACTGTGATCATGGATGTAAAGGGAATCAAGGTGCAGTCGGCAGATAAGCAGTATAATGATGGGCTGTCCCACTTCATCATTACCTCTGTCTCCCCCGCAAGGTACAGCTCCTCACTTCATTTTCTTTCCACCAGGTGGCTTTATCTGTAGGGCATGATTCCGCCCAGTGACCACTGTGAATAATAGGCTATATTATTACTTTTATAGTGTTTAAAAAAATGATAGAAGGAACAACTTACCTTCTTTTTAAAAATTGATATTAATTTTTAAGACATGCCAAATAAATCACTATAAAATTAACTAACAGGTATGTAAAGATTTTTTCCCAGTGAAACCGTAAGCTATAATCTCCTTGAGGGAAGTACCTGCACATAGCACTTACTAAATGGAGTGCAGTGTTTTGCACATAGAAGGAGCTCAGCAAACAATTGGTTTCATTAGGTTTTAATTAAACAATTGAGAATGTTGCATTTACGGCCACACTTTAAAAAGTCTAACTTTATCTTTAAAATATGTAATACTGAGTTTCCTTTTCATGAAAAGAAAGTCTTTCTGGAAAAAGAAGGAAATTTCTGTTGTAGACTGCTGCTATTCTGTGTCCACTTCTATGGAGCCCTCCCATTATAAAAAACATTAAAAGGTCTTTTCAAGACAGCATTTCCAATCACTATCAATGTGCTTTACAATGAAAATAGTTTCCCACAAATGTGATTAAATGATCACCATGATTTATGTTCTGATCCTTCCACACCAAAAAAAAAAAAAAAAAAAGTTGCCAATGACTAGTCATCTGAACTTGCTTCTATGGGTTTAAATTCTAGTCATGGTTTGGAGAGTCTTTTCTGCATATAGACATAGTCAACCATTTTATCCTGAGTCTCACGAAGAGTCTGGCAACTTGTTATCTTGTCACTAACCAAATGTTCCATTTCAATTCCATGAGAAAACCTGCAACCTAGAATGGAACTCGAGGTAAAATGTTAGCTGTGTAGTGCTTAAAGAAGCTTTTTCCTTACAGGTATGAATTGATAGTAGATAAAAGCAGACTTGGGAGTAAGAACCCTACCAAAGGAAAAGTGGAACAGACACAAGCAGGTGAAAAGAAGTTCTACTTTGGTGGCTCACCCATCAGTCCCCAGTATGCTAATTTCACTGGCTGTATAAGTAATGCCTACTTTACCAGGTATAATATTTTTATTATTCATAAATCTGCATGATTGATAAAGAAGATCAAGTCAATAATGAAAATATTTATGGTATTAAAACTTAGAACTATGAAATATCAGAGGCATTAGAGGGTAGTAATTAAAAGCTTGCATGTGCTTGAGAAACTGACACACTTGGGTTTGTGTGTAGGTGTTTTGCCTTTTAATTTCTGTATGACATTGGCTAAGTAAGCCTTCGTTTCTTCACCTGCAAAATGCAGATAGTAACAGGGCCTGCCTGGTAGACTTGTTATGAGGATTAAATGAGATAATGTGCATAAAGCACCTTGCGTACAGCAAGTTTGCATACAGCAAACTATAAATATTAAATGCGATTATTTCTGTACTTATTATCAATGATATAGTACAGAGCAACATACCCAAATCATCCTTAAAGTTCTCAGAAAGTCTTTTTTAATTTAATGCATGACTTTTTTTCATCATTTTTCTTTTATTGAAATTTAGTTGACATACAGTATTATGTTAATTTCAGGTGTACTACATAGTGATTTGACATTTGCATACGTTATGAAATGCTCACCAAGATAATTCTGCTAACCATCTGTCTCCATACCATTATTACAGTATTATCTACTGTGTCCCTTTTGCTGTTTGTTACACACCTGGGGCTTATTTACGTTGTAAGAGGGGCTTGTACCTCTTAACCCTCTTCACCAGTTTTGCACCCCCACCTCCCCTTTGGCAGCCACCCATTTGCTGTCTGTATCTATGGCTCTGTTTCTGTTTTGTTGTCTGTTTTGTTTTTTAGATTCCACATATAAGTGAAGTCATGTAGTATCTGTCTTTCTCCATCTGACTTATTTCACTTAACATAATACCCTCTAGATCCATCCATGTCACACATGGCAGGATTTCATTTTTTGTGGCTGAATAATATTCCATATACATATATATACCACATCTTTATCCATTCATCTATCAGTAAACACTTAGGTTGCTTCCATATTGTGGCTATTGTAAATTATGCTGCAATGAACATAGGGGTACATATATCTTTTCAAATTAGTGTTTTTGTTTTCTTCTGTAAATATCCAGCAATGGAATTGCTGGATCATGTGGCAGTTCTATTTTTAATGTTTTGGGGAACCTCCATACTGCTTTCCATAGTGGCTGCACCAATTTATATTGAGGGTTAGCACATCCTCACTAACACTTGTTATATCTTGTCTTTTTTATGACAGGCATTCTGACAGGTGTGAGGTGGTATCTCTTTGTAGTTTTGATTTGCATTTCTCCGGTGATTAGTGTTGTTGAGCATCTTTTCACATGTCTGTTGGCCATCTGTATGTCTTCTTTGGAGAAATGTCTATTTAGGTCCTCTGCCCCCTTTTTTAATCAAGCTGTTTGGTTTTTTTATGTTGAATTGTATGAGTTCTTTGTGTATTTTGTATATTAACCCTTTATCAGATATATTGTTTGCAAATATCTTCTCCCATTCTGTAGGCTCCGTTTTTGTTTTGTACTTAACAAAGACAGTGAGGGCCCCCTGAGTACAAAAACATGCAAGGAAGGAATTTAATACAGATTAAGTAACACAGATGAGGTCCCCATCACCCAGAGCATGGTGAGGGAAAACATGTTCATCTGTCAGAATGTGCTGGTCCCAGGTACAAAGTTATTGGTTAATTGGTTAAATGATCATTTCAAGGGTTCTCATTAAGGTAGTGGTTGTTGGATAAAGGCCCATCATGTACGTGTGCACACACACACATTTTAATTGCTAAAGTTCTTTGACTGCCATAGTTTCATCATGTAATTCTAAACAACATTTTTAAGGTTTTTCTTTCCTCTGTTACAAACACAGGTTGGATAGAGATGTGGAGGTTGAAGATTTCCAGCGGTATTCTGAAAAGGTCCATACTTCTCTTTATGAGTGTCCCATTGAGTCTTCGCCATTGTTTCTCCTTCACAAAAAAGGAAAAAATTCCTCAAAGTCTAAAACAAGTCAGAATAAAAAGGTAAAAGATAATGCCGTGCCAACTTCTTGATTGCCCTTGTATTCCACACACACAGTTCTAGACACTGATGCTTTATAGAATTTACTCTTGTTTGCAACTGTGTATATATGAAAGATACGATTCTTGTAGTATCTGATACTGCAGTTTACCAGATTTGTTGTATCATTTCTTGTTCCCAGAAAAACAGTTTGAATAAGCTTTTACTCATACTTCCAACTACTTTTCATTACAATGGTTAAAATTGCTCTGTACTTTATAATATATATTATTTATTGTGCTAATTCTCTAGTATCATTTGCTTTTGCATAACAATCTCTGGTTTCTGTCACAGTCATGGAAATTATTAGTTTCTGATCTTACCCTGTTTTCCCCTCCTTCCTTGACCTTCATTTTAACCACTCACACAGTTGACCTGTGGCATCAACTAAGGCAGCTCTTTCATCAAATTCTTGAGTCTTAAATTGCGTTCACTGATGACTATTCTTTCTCGTTCATTTACTCCTAGCATGTACATTATTTGCCTTCATTACAAGTGAAAGTCTAATTCCTTCTCATTCTTTCAATCTAACCCTCCCTACTCCTTCCTGGTTCAGTGTTAACAATGCACTCAAGTACCAGTGCTCCCATCCTGGTCAAAGCCATCATCATCTCCCATATGAATTACTGTAATAGCCTCCCAAGAAGACTCCCTGCTTTTACCTTGTTCCCCAATAGTATATTCTCGGCACAACAACCAGATCCTTTTAAACATGCCCTATCATGTTACTCCTCTGCTCAAAGTGGCCCCCCACTTCACTCAGAGTAAATGCTCAAGTTCCTACAATGTCATAAGAGGCCCTATATTTTCCACGCCTCTTTCCCTCACTCACTCTTCTCCTCCCATTGATCTCCTGGCTATTTCTAAAACAGGCCATGTACACTCCTGCCTAAGATCCTCACTTGAGCTTTCCTCTTGCCTGGACCACTCTTCCCCCAAATATCTGCATGGACAACTCCTTTGCCTTCTAGGACTGCCCAACTGTCATCTGCTCAGTGAGCCCTACCTTAACCCCTATTTTATTTTATTTGTTTTTTTTAAATTGAAGTATAGTTGCTGTATAATATTATATAAGTTACAGGTATAAATATAGTGACTCACAATTTTTAAAGGTTATACTCCATGTATAGTTGTTATAAAATATTGGCTATATTCCCCATGTTGTATAATATATCCATGTAGCCTATTTTATACCTAATAGTTTGTACCTCTTATTTCCCTACCCTTATATTGTCCCTCCCCCTTTTTCTCCCCCTACTGGTAACCACTAGTTTGTTCTCTATGAGTCTGCTTCTTTTTTTGTTATATTCACTAGTTTGTTGTATTTTTTAGATTCCACATATAAGTGACATCATACAGGATTTGTCTTTCTCTGACTTATTTCACTTCGCATAATGCCTCCAAGTCCATCCATGTTACTGCAAATGGCAAAATTTTGTTCTTTTTTATGGCTGATTAGTATTCCATTGTGTATATATATACCACATCTTTTTATCTGTTCATCTGTTGATGGCCATTTAGGTTGCTTCCATATCTTGGCAATTGTAAACAATGCTGCTATGAACATTGGGGTGCATGTATCTTGTCAAATCAGAGTTTTTGTTTTTTCAGATATATGTACAGTAGTGGAATTGCTGGGTCATATGGTAGTTCTATTTTTAGTTTTTTGAGATACCTCCATACTATTTTCCACAGCGGCTGCACCAATTTAAATCCCCACCAACAGTGTAAGAGGGTTCCTTTTTCTCCACATCCTCACCAATTTGTGTTCTTTTTGATGATAGCGATTCTGACAAGTGTGAGGTGATATCTCACTGTGGTTTTGATTTGCATTTCCCTGATGATTTGTGATGTTAAGCACCTTTTCATGTGCCTGTTGGATTTTGGCATTTCCTCTTTGGAAAGGTGTCTATTCAGGTCTTCTTCCTATTTTTTAATTGGGTTGTTTGTTTTTTCGATGTTGATGTATCTTAGCCCTTATTTTATACCCCAGTCCACCTCCTGCCTTCTACCGCTACTACTAATCTTTTACCTTTTCCTAGCTGTTCTTTTTTCCATAGCACCTATCACATTTTAATTTATTATAGACTTTATTTATTATGGTTATTATGAGAGAGGCCTAATAGTTCATAAATGGAAAATGCACAAATAATATACTCTTTATAGAAAAAGGCAGAAAGCTGTCCTGCAGAGAAAAGGAGAATGAAAGCAAACACTGAGAAAAACAAAGCTGAGATACCAGAAACCTCCAGAAAAGGAGTGCCTTAATTCTTCCTAGCTTTCCAGTTCCTGATTCTTGCCTGTGGTAGGACCCCCACTACACTTTCTTTTCTTGGATTGTGGAAGATACTCCTATATCCTTATAACACATTTCCCTCTTTGTCTTAAGTAGCTCAACCAGTTTGGCTATAATCTGAAACAAAAGAATCATACTAAACTGAAATTAGTACCACCAGTTGGTTTGCAACTAATAGACCTTCAGAGAAAGAAATTACACTGGTAAAGTCTAGTGGGGTTCAGTGGGAATCCCCACACACGTACCCATTTTGGGATAGTAAACTGAGTCTCTGTGTTATATGGTAGCAAAGCAATTGATTAAATTATAACTTTTCTTTTTTTATTGTTATTCAGAGCATATATCCACAGAGGATTTAGGGTATTTGGTTGCCATTTATAAATTTTATTAATTTTTGCAGCAGACAAGAGACAGGTCCTAGTCCATGTATTCCCACACTGAAGCAGAGAAAGGCAAGGCTGCTCAATTGAGACTCGTGATCCAACAAGCCCTGCTTTGCTGAGCCCCCTGTCGTCTAAGTTACTGTCACTCTCCTCTCACAGCTAAGTGGATACACTGGTTGAGAAAAAGTGAGATCCTCTCCACTGGAATGGAGAGAATGAAGAATGGCCAGAGTTGGGGAAAGTCCCCGACCCCCACCAATCTCTCACCCGCACCCTCCATGCCACGTGCACACCATTTCCAGCTTTGTTCCTCAATGAGACAAAGGTGATCAATCTCCCATTATAAGGCTTGTTACTCCACTAGGGTTGGAATACAGTGTGGAGTCAGGGGAAATTTCCCAAGATACATTAGAGGAAAAGAGTCTCCCCGAAGCCCCACTCCAGCCCATTCTGCCCACCCGTAGCTTGAAGCTATGGCCGTTATTTATAGGTGAGAGCCTGGGCCAACCACAAACACATTGGTGATTGGATGTACTTCCTCCATCCAAGAGAGAAGTCTTGCTTCTGTAGCAGTGAATCAGGTTCTGAGTCCTGACAACTATGTGAGGAACGGAAGAAGGGATGGTAGAACCAGGTGGGCTTTTCTTTAGGACAGGTGAGTCTCTGAGCACCACTTCACTTTCTCCAATCTAACCACCACTGAGAGAGTTTCCAGTATCAGAACCCAACTTTAAGAGCCTCTGCCCTGAGAGCAGGGCACTGGCACAGCTGGTCTGCCCTTTAATTCATTCATCTGCCCTCTGCCCACCATACCTGTATTTTGAGGGTAATTCTGGGATTTGCCTGGAACACTGATTTTTTTGGAGGTCTTATCTTTTGCCCATATGAGATTAAGAATTTTATTGTCAGTCTGTTCCAATCTGTATTATTATCTTCTGTAAATTCCACACTGCTTTGTTCGACTAGTAGAAAGCCTCATAGACTTCCAGGACTATTGTGGATTTATTTGTATGTGTATAGTTCTTCTGACATTTCAGTGGAAATTAGGGAGGAGGAAAACTAAATGTGTGCATTCATTCAACAATCTGAACCAGAAATTGTCTCTTCTCCTCTAATCCTGTGTCTCATCCTGACTCTTACTATGTTCTCCAGTTCTCCCTAGCGCCAAACATTTCCTCTCTCTCCACCCTTGCTTTGTTGCAGGATTTCTTCCCAAGTGGGTCAGATCAGACCACTCCCTGCTTTTCAAACCTGAGTGGCTCCTCATCACCTAAAACACAAGACCCCCTTCTTTACCAAGTCATCTAAGGTTCTTTCTGTCCAGCAACAACCTGTCTTCCAATTTGTTGTTTAAAAGCCTATTCTTCCAAATCAATTTTCCGTCCTTAAAAAACAGGAAGCATGTCTCACTCACCTTTCTATTCCCCACCACACACTGCCCATGGAAGGCACGCAGAAACGTTGATTTCTTTCCCCTTCACTCCTACCTATTAGGTACTCAATAAACATTTGCTTGAATAAATGAGTAGATGAATGCTCAGATTTACTTGCATGTACTTCTGCTTCAGAAATTGGCTAAATGACCATTAAATATTAGTCTATAGTTTCACAATTCTAAATTTTAAAATCAGTAGTGCAATTTTAAGAGCACAAGATAGTTTTTAAAAATTGTTTTATATCCTGTCACATAGGTTTGCTACATATCACCAAAAATATTCTTAAATATTTTGAGGATGTTACTAAGTTGTTAACTTTTTATACAGGATGTGTAAATAATAATATGTGTATTCAAGTGATATTGTTGCATATGATATGAGGATTTTTATTGATTTGTCTCAGGGTTATTTTATTGCCAGCTTTTTCATTTTTCATCATTGATTAAGATGTGCATTTAATTTAAATCACAGAGCACTTGTCTCTATAGCTTCACTATCACAGACTAGAATTTTGGATTTGTTAACATACTCTGTTGTTGTTGTTTGTTGTTGTTACTGCTGCAGCTACTGCTGGCATTTGCTTATGGTGGTGGAGGAAGGAAGAGAGAGGCCTAATATTTTATGAGTGGAAAATGCACAAATAATATACCCTTTAATTATTTATCATCATTATTAATGATAAGAAAATCAAAAATGAATTTTTGCTACTAGTATGTCAGTTTTGTCCCTTAAATGATTCATTGCCTATTGTTACAGGGAGAGAAAAGTAAAGATGCTCCTTCATGGGATCCTGTTGACCTGAAATTCCTAGAGAGGAATGTTCCAAGAGACTCTCACTGCCACCTTTCCAACAGCCCTAGAGCAATAGAGCACGCCTATCAGTACGGAGGGACAGCCAACAGCCGCCAAGAGTTTGAACACTTAAAAGGAGATTTTGGTGAAAAGTAAAGTAACATACTATCCTTTCAGAAACTTGATGCCATGGCTGGGCTGCATCCTTATTTGCCATATGTCATCTTTTTCCTATAATTTTTCTGTGTCAAATTAATCTTATTCATTTATCATCAAAACGAATACTAAATAGTACATGATTCATACTGTCCAACAAATAACATTCTCTTTCTTCCCAAAAGTAAGGTGCATAAAACAGCATTCTCCTAGGAGTTTGCTGTACTTTATCAAAAAGAAAAGACAATCAAAGAAAGGAAGATGGGGTAAATTTTAAATGACTCATCATTTAACCTTGCTATCACCTTCCCTCCCCCATACAAATTGCTTTCAGATTGTAAATGGGAATGCATCTGAACTGCTGGAAGGTTAATAAGGAAAGACACTGAAAATACAAATACGCTTGTATCTCTGTTGGCCCTCAAGCTATCTCTAAAGTTCATCACTCTTCCTGGTATTTCACAAATCTCCAGGTTATTTAGTATTATTGAAGATTTCTTTGTAAACTGTTAGCACCCAAATATTCTTATATAGGTCTTATATAGCTCTTTCAAACATTCATACAAGCAGTGCATTCAATAAGAAATTCCTAATGCCTTCTAATTTCCTGTTTTCCTAATGGGCAGAATCAGTATTTTGTATTCTTCAGGAAAAATTTAGAGTTAATCAGACTGGAAATTAGCCTCATAAATGTATCTTACCTATGGCCTAGAGCTAAATTTCTAGAAATTTTAATTTAATTTCTACACATTCTGGTAGCTGTTTTTAGCATGTGATATCCATCGATTAATTTTTACAGGGAGAAAATTGAATCTGTATTTTAGACAGTACACATATTGTTTCTATGCAAAATTATATATGCATATTAATTACTACTATTTTGTCCACATAAAGCTTCTTTAACATAAAGATTTTTACTAAACTAATTGCAACCATATTTTAAAAGGAAGACATGAGATTATCCTTTACTGAAACAACACTTTCTTAAATGTGGGATGTATCCCTGTTGTGTGAGGAAATGGAGAAGGATTTACATTTTTGAACTAGCGGTGCTTACCCGATACTCACTAACAATACTAAGAATGTTAGTATTCTAATTTAATCTTTAATCTAATAGTATTCTATTCTAATCTTCTAATAATACTAATAATTAGAAGAATGTTGCTTGGGATTAGATCAAATGGCTTTAGTCTTTCTTACACTCTGTTGCCTTGGGAAGTTAGAGATCACCCTCAGTCTCCTTTGACAGGTGGTAAGCTTTTTCTTCTCATTTACCAGATCCCAGTTTTCCATTCGTCTGAAAACACGTTCCTCCCATGGGATGATTTTCTATGTCTCGGATCAAGAAGAGAATGACTTCATGGCTCTATTCTTAGCCCACGGCCGCTTGGTTTTCATGTTTAATGTTGGCCACAAGAAACTGAAGATTAGAAGCCAAGAGAAATACAATGATGGTTTGTGGCATGATGTAAGTTGAAGGCAGAGAATATTATTATCAGCAAATGTCCACCACTGTCAAATGGACTGACACTAATACCCACTAGGGGTTTTTCTAGAAACATCCATTTAAAAATTCTGTTGCTATATGTTCAATTTCAAAACTTCCATTAATTCATTATAAAAATCTTCAATCATATTATTTTAAAAGAAATACAGTCTGAGTATAATTTTTTTTACAGATCAATTTTTTTTTAGTGCAGTTATTTTAAACAAAAGATCAATGGCCAACATAAACCGAAGTTTGGTTTTTAAGGATATTTCGCTCGACTGGGTTTTTTTTCCACTGCCTATAATGTTCTAAATTTTCAATGATTGCTGAGTGTCTCGTGGACTAAGCTGTGGAAGGTACAAAGTGAAGAGTAAATCTGTTAGGACGACAGGATACAACAGGTAGAATAACCTAAATATCAAAGCAATTCAGTGTGTATATAGTGGAAAGAGTAAGCAATGTCAGCTGCATTACAATTAATTATAATTAAATTTACAAGAGAGAGCATGTGGGCTGGCCAGCTGGGCAGAGCCTCATAGAGAACTCTGCTAAACATAAGCTGTATTCAGAAATTAAGCCTGTAACTTTAAATCAAGCGTTAAAGGAAGAGACTCCTAACCTTCAGAGAAAGGACCACTTTTTCTTTTTTTTTAAAATTAATAGCTACTCTTTTTATTATTTATTTATTTATTTACTTTTAGCTGTGTTGGGTCTTCGTTTCGTGCGAGGGCTTTCTCTAGTTACGGCAAGGGGGGGCCACTCTTCATCGCGGTGCGCGGGCCTCTCACTATCGCGGCCCCTCCCGTTGCGGAGCACAGGCTCCAGACGCGCAGGCTCAGCAGTTGTGGTGCACGGGCCCAGCTGCTCTGCGGCATGTGGGATCCTCCCAGACCAGGGCTCCAACCCGTGTCCCCTGCATTAGCAGGCAGACTCTCAACCACTGCGCCACCACGGAAGTCCAGGACCGCTTTTTTAAAGAACTTCTGTGGCACTGCAGTAGCAAAGTTGGGAGGAGAGGCAACACAGCCTTCTCTATTGTCCTTCTCTCCATCCAGGTGATATTTATTCGGGAAAAGAGCAGCGGCCGGCTGATAATTGATGGTCTTCGAGTCTTAGAAGAAAGTCTTCCCCCTACTGGAGCTACCTGGAAAATCAAGGGTCCTATTTATCTGGGAGGTGTGGCTCCTGGAAAGGCTGTGAAAAATGTCCAGGTAAGCCAGGCGTGACCAGGTAGAGCCATCGACCTTTAGAGCTGGAAGATCATTTAATCTAGCCCTCATTTTGCGATTAGGAAACTGGCAAAAGTAAAACTGTAGTTTGGCTGGAGATGGGGTACATAAGTGGGTATTGTCCTGAGGTTGTCTGTCCACCCTATGACATTACAAAGCCCAGAGTGATCTTTTGATTCTAGGGTAGAGGTGAGATGGAAAATGTTTCAGAGATATAAACTGTCATGAAAAGTTATGTCTCAAGGAAATGCTTATTTGTTCAGCAAGTACCCATACTTTTAATCTTAAAAAAATACCCAAGAAAGAATTCCCTGGCGGTCCAGTGGTTAGGACTCAGTGCTTTCACTGCCATGGCCTGGGTTCAATCCCTGGTTGGGGAGCTAAGATCCTGCAAGCTGTGCGGCGCAGCCAAAAAAAAAAAAAAAAAAAAAAAAACCCAAAAAAGAAAGCAAGTCATTCCATTATATCAATATATTATTGGATGAAAAAAACCTTTCAGGCCCTTATGTAAACTATGATCTCATTTTCATTTCTTACACACACACACATACACACGATTTGTAAATGTGCAAGGAAATGTGGTTACCCCTGGGGAGACGTGAGGATATAGTAGAAAACAACAACAACATTATTTTTGTAATTTAAAAGTTTAACCTTTTGGACCTTTAAAAATTATCTAGCAATAAAGGAATGCATCAAAGGACTAAGTTTTTTTAACATAAATATAGATTTGACTTTAACACAAAGAATTAATATACTTCTAAGATCCGTTAATATATGTGGATAAAGCATAAAAGGGGGAAAATGTTCATGTTTAATTATATTTTAGATAAGTACCC
The DNA here is from genome assembly GCF_949987535.1 of Balaenoptera acutorostrata. Lineage (NCBI taxonomy): Eukaryota > Metazoa > Chordata > Mammalia > Artiodactyla > Balaenopteridae > Balaenoptera > Balaenoptera acutorostrata. Next base: position 48,892,676 of record NC_080077.1, read on the forward strand.
CCAATTCCATGATAACTTCTTTAAAAGAAAGATTTCCAAAGCAGTGTGAAATCAGTTATCTCAAGTGGCCCGTGTTTCATGTTCTGTAGAATGATAAATGCTCAACCACAAAACAATGAAGCAAGCTTTCTGCTGTTTATTTAACCATGGTAGATTTAACAGTTAAGAACTTTGCTAGCCCTCATCAGCATTAGGTGATCTAGGGCACAGCTGTTCTTCTTGAAGAGAAACAAATGAGGATATTTCTAATGTTCAATTTGAAAACCACAGCTACAATTTACCTTGTCTTGAAAAACGTAAAAAATTTCGTTACCTTAATTACGGTAGGCTGTCATTATCAAATACAAAATTCCAGCTTCAAAGAGCTACTTATAAAGCAGCTACCTGGCAAACTATTGATCATTCAGATAGCTAAGATAAATAAGGCAAGAAATTACTTGGTTTCTCTCTGGACTCAAATCCCTTCATTTAGTTTCCCTTTGGTACATCTGTGAGTGTTGAGAAAATGGATTTTAAGAAATGTCTTCTTCTCTCAGATAAACTCAGTCTATAGCTTCAGTGGCTGCCTCAGCAATCTCCAGCTCAATGGGGCCTCCATCACCTCTGCTTCTCAGACATTTAGCGTGACTCCTTGTTTTGAAGGCCCAATGGAAACAGGAACATACTTTTCAACAGAAGGAGGATACGTGGTTCTAGGTAACAGTGACTTATGTTAAAACATGAATCATGAAATACTTCTTTCCTAGAGGTGGCTAACAGGGATATTGGGCCCAAAGATAAAAACCAGAAAATCTAACTCACTTAGCCCTAGAAAATGGCCTCTTTCCATAAGGACCACCTTTCTCCTCTCCTACCTTCCAAACTAGACACATGGACCGTGCCCATCCCTGTTTGCTTTCCCCAGTCAGTGCTTCTCCACAGCTGCCAAACCTCTGGAGGTAGACCATCTTGGCCCCTTTAGAATTTCCTGTGCTGCACCATGGTCTAACCTTTGTTGGCTCTTGGCCACCTCAGTCTCTAGGTCTTTCTCTGCTCCCTCTAAGCGTCACCCATTGTTCCTACTAAGGAAAGTTCCACTTCTTCCCCTTGCCAGCAACTCTAGCAGACAACACTATCCTAAAAACATTTTATTTCTGGATTTTTATTCTCCTCAACTCTTACTCTCTCGCTCATTCAACAAAGTTTTTATTGTGTGCCTCTGGTATGACAGTCCCTATGCCAGGTGATGGAACATAATAGTTCTAAAAATAAATAAATAAAATCCTGGGACTTCCCTGGCGGTCCAGTGGTTAAGACTTCGCCTTCCAATGCAGGGGGTGTGGGTTCGATCCTTGATCGGGGAGCTAAGATCCCACATGCCTCATGGCCAAAAAACCAAAACATAAAACAGAAACAATATTGTAACAAATTCAATGAAGACTTAAAAAAAAAAAAAAAGTAGCATCAATAATTCCAAAAAATAAATAAATAAAATCCTAAACAGACTGCACACAATCACAATCCAATCCATTCCACCAACATTCTATAGGGCAACCATTAGGTGTGAGGTAGGTACCAGGACAGGTGCTGGGAAAGAAGATAGGAGAAGGGTATAAAACCACATGTTCCCCGCCCTCAACATCCCCTGAATAAAGACATTACAGTGCAGCCAAGTATTCCTTCTTAAACCGCCCGCATGTCCAATAGAATAACCAGAGGTAATATATCCTCTCTTTGTCTAGCTCATGATTTTACTTTCCTTTCTCCTCCTTTATCCCTACTAAAACACCTACAGGCACATTTCTCAACCCTTCATTGAATTTCGGTGATAAGAACTCAAAGACTTGGACAGCCTGAAAAGCATAGCAACCTGCACAATTTATGTTCTCAATAAACATTAATTAATAGCAGGAAAAATTAAAAAGTTATCTATGAGGAGACACGTCAAGTGAACATTATTAAGATGCCCAGGTTTGCAATGAGTCTCTTGGAGTGAACCCAGCTAGTCTTAAGAAGAATTCATTTTCTTGCATCACTGCAATAACAGCTCCTAACTGCTTTTGCTGCTCTCACTTTGTTTTTCCTCCCAAATGCTCTGCAGCACTGGCACCAGTTACTTGTTTAAGAATTATTTTAAATACAGATCTGATCAAGTCAGCTCCCTTGCTCAATGACTGCAAAGTCAAGTCTACCTTCCATACTGGAGCACTAGGGCCCTTCCCAGTGTGGCTCCCACCAGCCTTCCCCATTCACCTTGCCTCCCTCTACCCTTGCAGGGGACAGTCCAGCCACACTGGCATCCACAGTGCTCTCCAAATGTTCCAGCCTCTGTACTTTGTTCAGACGGCTCACTCTTCCCAGTTTGCTCTTTCCTCCTTCTCACTTTTGAAGTATTAAATGGTCCTGCTAGTTGGAATCAATTTCTCCTCACCTGTGCTCACATAGCCATGCTGTGTTTTCAGCAAGCTGTTTCCTCCCCAGGCCCCAGAGCAGGAGTGGTGTGCTAGTTATCTCAGACCCCCACGGAGCTTTCCACAGTGTGTTTGACATGGAAAACAACACTTTCTGCTTACCTATTGAAAAATGCATCAAACTTTCAAAAACAAATACAAAAACCTGCAATCAAACCATGGTTACAAAATTTAGGTTGCTGTTCTTGAGAACTAATAGTATTTCTCTCCATAGATGAGTCTTTCAATATTGGATTGAAGTTTGAGATTGCATTTGAAGTCCGTCCCAGAAGCAGTTCTGGAACCCTTGTTCACGGCCACAGTGTCAGTGGGGAGTACCTAAATGTTCACATGAAAAATGGGCAGGTAGTGTGTTAAAAATTGTCTTAACAGTCTGTCTCCTCTGATCTTGGATTCTGGATCTGAAGCAGATTTATTTCACAGAATTATTTCATCAATCTTTCCTAACTGGGGCAAAGAACAAACAACAGGGAAGGTATAACATAAAATTTAAACACAGGCAATATTTGGATTCAGATTCATATGTTGGGAATTGATTTGATTAGAGCAAAGAGCCATGAAATTGTGGCAAAAATCAATAATTAAAAGGTTTTAACAAAAGAATCGGAAGAGAAATTTTTTACAACAAATGGAAGCAGCAAACATGTTAACTATCAAAACCAACAAGTACTAAAACATCCCTCTATAATCTATATGCATATCATATTTTCAACTACTAAAAACAAAAAATTCTGTTATAATTAAACACCACTTTCATCCTTAAATAATATTACTAAAGAACATTCATGAGAGTACTCAAATAAATATGAAGCATATTTTCAATGATGTCCCTAACTTAATATAACTGATTTTCGTTTGAGTTCCCGTATATTCTATTAAACCATATAATAATAAAACAAATCCTTATGTGGTGCTTTACTGTGTGTCAGATACTATTCCAGTTGCTTTATATGGATTAACTCATTTAACCCCCCCAGTAGCTCCATGAAGTCAGTATTACCGTTATTACCCTTATTTTGCAAATGAGAAGACATGGCCCAGAGTGATGTAAGTGGGAGCGCTGGCGTGGGAGCCCAGGCCGTCTGGCTCCTAGAGTCCATGCTCTTCATCAGTACCTTAGCCTGCCTTGTATAACACAGTTCATCTTTAAAATTAAAGGAATTCATTGTGTTATCTTACTGTTCCTCTGCCCCCTCTTCTCTCCTGTGCCATTATTTTGTTCTCTGTCTGAGGAACAGTTTAAACTTTCTGTAGCCTACTAAAGAGTGACCCCTTGCGTTCAAATTGCAAAGCTAATCATGTCTGGATGTTAAAAGTTCTGCTTCCCTGTGGTAAATGTAAGAAATTTCATTTTATCACAATGAGGAGAAATGAAATTAAATTCCACAATGTGCCTTGTCTTTTGCAGGTCATAGTGAAAGTCAATAATGGTATCAGAGACTTTTCCACCTTAGTGACACCCAAGCAGAGTCTCTGTGATGGCAGATGGCACAGAATTACAGGTGAGAAAAGCTGAGTGTCCTGGGTTTCCTTAATAAAGTGAGCCTACACACCCACCTGTGGCATGATGGCTTGGCAGAACTTAGACTATAACTTATATGACAATAGGTAATAGATGACAGTCTAAAGGTGGTGAAGAAAAGAGAATCAAATGTTACTGTACTAAAATGTGTATATTGAATCCACATGTGATTTGAAAATATTAATGCTGCCAGAATAGTCTTCGGGAGTTGTTTAAATAATGCATACCTTATGGAGCAAAAAAGTAGCAGAAAGAGTATCCTAAATATTATCCCTTTCAAAGGAAAATGTTAGTTATTTTTTGGTTAGACATTGATGTTTTCAGTGATTAGAGGAAAGTGTATGGTTTATTCCGGAATAAATAAAAGCCATTACTGTAATGAATTATTACCTTTCATGTGAAAATTAATCCCTTCAGTGTCACTTATGACCACTCTTTTCCCTGTATTTCAGTTATTAGAGATTCAAATGTGGTTCAGTTGGATGTAGACTCTGAAGTGAACCACGTGGTTGGACCCCTGAATCCAAAACCAGTTGATCACAGGGAGCCTGTGTTTGTTGGAGGTGTTCCAGGTAAGAGTTATTTAAAAGTGACAAGTTTCCAAATCCAAAAAGACACTAAGTTCTCATAACTGTTATTATACTATTAAGAATTGAGCTATGTATTTTCATAATTCACCTAATAACTCAAAGGATTTTATATACAATATCCTTTCATAGGAAAAAGTGTACTGACAATTATGAAACCTTATCCAAGGATCAAAACAAAGTAACACATAAGAACTATACACCACAGCATTCTAACCAGTAGATAACTTCTCTCCCTCTGCTGTATCTGCTTAATTTTTTTCTCTTCACTTTACATACCCTCCTCACATACACACAGTGAAACACACTCTATCTTATCTCTGACACAAAGAAAACTCATGCACTATTGCTGCTCTAGGATCTGAGAAAGAACCTTGGAGGACTAAAAGTTTGCGGAAAGTTGTTCCTCTTCCACACTAAGAGAGAATACACAGTTCTTCCCGACCAGGACTAGTTTGAAATGTGAAAACAGCTGCAGACCATAAGTTCTGTTGTTCCTATGCAGTCACATTCCCTGAGAGGTTCCCAGCTGCAGTTCTGTAAACATCATCAGTGACATCACTGCTGTCATCTGCCAAGAATGGTGTATAATCCAGGATGGTGACAGGACACTTATGGACCCTCCACAATTACTTTAAACCTCTGAAGCAGGGACCATGGCCTTATGTTGAAAGTGATTGTTTCACACACTTCATTAACTTGGAAAAACTGAATGATAAAGGTAGCAAGAGGGAAAAATCAAGCTTTTACATCTGGAATTTGGTGGGGATTTTAAGGAAGAACTTAACATGGTTTTACCTTGCATCCTAACTAGACTATTTTAGACTGACCCATGTAAAGGCAAATAATGCTTTAATTAAGAGAGTGAGAAAGATTAAGCATCCAGTCTTGCGTACTCACAAAATAGTAGCAACAAAGCACTCTTCTGCTTTGTAATATCAATTTTTCAAATACCAGTATAGACAATAACAGTAACTCACTGATGAAATATTTGAGACCCTCAAAAAGCAACCCTTCTTCTCCTTTACTTCCACTATTCACTCCCATCTCCATTTCTCAGTCCTCTCCTCCTGCTCCAGGCTTCGGTTCTGAAAGAAATACTGCCAAAGACCACATTGCACTTCATGCAGGTACAGTGTGGAAGATGTGTCCTATCAGTTCCTCCATTTCTGCACATTGCTTTCTTCCTGGAAATCACAAGATAGTTTAAAATATTTCACAGGTTCCCAAGTGCCTACAGGATCAAAGTCAGCCTGGCATGCAAGGTCCTGATCATCTGCCCCCACCTTGCCCCTGCCTCTGGGGCCTCCCCCTACCTTCTGGGACTTGCAGTTCTCTGCATGTTCAATGATGGTCTCTTTGCTCCAGGCCTTTGCACAAGTGCACAAGGCATCAGTTTCTGGAAGATGTTCTTTCTTGCCTCCCCTAGTACCTTTTCAAGGAACAACTTCTCCCACTCTTCCCCCAACTTTACTCCTATTGACCTTGAGCATCCAGCTCAGACTTCTTACACACATGCCCCCCCCCCCTAGAGTGTGCTATGCATACCACCTTTGTGGCACTTGTTGCAGAATATTGTTGAATTTAAATTGTACACTCCTTGCTGCCAGAGAACACGACTTCAACACACAACAAATATGTATTGAGTGTCTGTTAAGCACTGTGCTAGGCTCCAGGAGATGAACAAAACAAGCGTGGGCTCATGGAAGTTACGGTATTTGTTCTTTACTTTGCATCCAGAGTGCTTACTATATCAAACAAATATTTGTCTCTCATTCAAACAAATTTTTGTCTCTCTGATTTGTGTTTGTTTTCAGTCTCATCCCAGCATTACACACTGCCATCATCTCTCACTATAAGACTTGCTAAGCTCTACAGACTGGGTGGGCAACATATACCTGAAGCCAAATTCTGCCTTTCTGAGACATGCAATGAATAGCAAATTTTAGCTAATGAGCCAACACACAGGAACTAGCAAGGCATACCCACCAGCCCACTGCACCACTGCAGCCTTTAATTCCATCTACGAATCATGCCGGCAAGCCTAGAACAGAAGCAATTATAATTTAAGCCGAACATCATTAATCACATAATTTTGAGCTGTTCGAGATTAATTCCACTAAAATCATATCAGAAACTGGGGCATGAAAAAGAATAACTAAAGGAAATTAGGCATAAACAAAACCCCTATATGCACTGAAATCTCTTAGAATCCCAACCAGCTCTCTTATACCAGGCAGAACCCTGGTAACACATTGTTTCTATCAATAAAAAGTTAATGTATTGAAATCCAATGACCTTTATACCAGAAAATTCAACTTCATTGTATGATCATTTAAAAATCAAAATTAGAAGTTAATTTTTTGAGTTAAGGACCATTCATTCCTCTACTGAAGATCCTGCATTATTCTGTATATAGTCAAGCTTTCAACCTGCAGAATGTTTGCTCTTAAAATCATGTGTTGATTTTATCAATCAATTACTTAGGGTTCTGGGGCACTTTATTGTCACTACTGCAATAAATTGTGTAGTGAATTATGCAGACCATAATTTCTACATGAACTATTTCCTCTAGAATTTGTCCCCCATGAACCAAAGGGTGGTAAGCTTGGGCAGAATCAAAATCCATGTTCTAAAACTAGTATCCAAAATGAACAGAAGAAATAGATGTTTCTACCCCTTACATTCTTTCCTGTTCATCTTTATTCTGATGATGAAGTACACTGAACAGGCTTGAAGAATATATATAGTCATACTAATCTAGAGACAAAAGGAATTGATCTCTTAGGCCTCTTCTACATCTAAATATGAAATGTTATTTCCATGATTTATTTCAATACAAAGCTTCTGCATATTCTTAATCTACATTGCTTGGAAAACTTATTACAGCTGCTTGATGGTATTTAATTTGCTGTCCTTTTTTATCTTCCCTCCTGAGTTACTGATTTCTAAGTGTTTTCCATCTTTTATCTGCTACTGCTCACATAGCTGTTTTGTACATAATAATAAGCTTTCACTAAATAGATTTTAATTTCATGATATTTCTAAGTTCTCTAAATTGCTTTAAATTATATTGCTTCTGTCATCTCAACACATTTAATTGTGTCTGTACAATTAATAAGCATCAAGTCTTCTTCTAGATCTCTAATTAAGATAATGGGAGAAAATTCCCCTGGCATACCCCAGGGCACCTGTAGCCACACAAAGACTAGGCTAGTTGTCATTATCCTATTTATAGTTCTTAAGCCCTGAGCTCAGAAAAATTAAAATTTAGTTTACTTGAATTCATTATTTTCTCATTATATTTTATGAGCATGGCAAAAATGTGGAGGATTAAGGATGAAGGGTAATGATACAGATTAAACAGAAACATTAACCAATTCCAAGAAGAGTTTGGAAGCTGAATTTTCTTTCCTCTGTCTCAGTAAAGCACACAAAATAAGTGAGGCCCAGGTGAAATTAACTCTAAAAAGCATACATAGATCCTGAAAATTCAGTGCTGAGGCTTTACTTGTAAGTGGTAAATTTCAATGGTAAATACACAGCTGAATTATACTCTGAAATTTGATCATGGAAAACATGGCAAAACTTTAAAATTACTACATGTTCATATTACTTCAAAAGCAGATAATGTTTCTGAGAAAATGCGTAAATTATTACTATATTCCGTCTTTGACATGTAAATCATCTTGATAATGTGAGCGGTTATGATGTATATTTTTGCCACAAAGTAATATTTGGGCTTGGAACATCTCAACTGCAGTCTTTGTGTTCATTTCTTTCTTTTTCCAGAGTCTCTACTGACACCACGCTTGGCCCCTGGCAGACCCTTCACAGGCTGCATCCGTCACTTTGTGATTGACGGGCGCCCAGTGAGCTTCAGTAAAGCAGCCCTGGTCAGCGGTGCCGTGAGCATCAACTCCTGTCCAGCAGCCTGACACAGCAGAGCTACTCAAGTACAAAGTTCTTCAGAGCACTGAAAGAAACACAAAGCCAGCCAGGAGGAGTGGCAGTTATTCCTCTTGGTAGAAGCTTTCATCTAGTTGAGCAGGACTTAAATGAATCATCAGGGACTGGATGTTTATTATTTCTTATTTGGATTCTTACACCTTGGATCCAAAATGTCTGCCATGGATAACAATCAAAGGAGCGTTCAACTTACCTGTATTGTATTACTTCCTGCTGGTGAAATTACTGTTCCTGTGTCTAATAAAATAGAAGGGATTCTAAATAAACACTGGCACACATTTTTAAAGCGTGGCTAGAATTCTCAGATTCATCTTTCATTTAGGTAAGATAACATTCGGCCTATACCAAAATATCTTTGGTATACTTTCTTTATCTGAAAAGATTTACTAATTTACATAAAATCTAAAATTAGATTATAGATTTACTTTTAGCACTTTTGTTTGGTCTATCAGTATAGCAAGAATATTTTAGTTTTATCAAGGTTTAATAAAGTAAATTTCTAACAAAGTATCAGAAAATGGTAATATAATTTGTTTCCAGGAGAGAAAAAAAAGAAAGCCTCAATCGAATAAATGCCTACTTTTTTTCCTTTCTTCCTTAAAAGAAAAATAAAATTGTGCATGAGGGGAGGTTCTTGTAGGATATTGTTACTGTGTATTCTGCAGGAATCATGAAGGACGTTATAGCAAAGAGAATAAGACAAAGTCATACAATTCCACTTAAAAGTATAAAAGTTCTTTTATTAAAAGTTTTTTCTCCCACATACCTGCAACACAACTAGTCTTATTTCTAAAATTTTATAATCATTTTTAGGTATATATATATATATTAATAAAGTCTAGAAAAGGAAAAGTAGACTTGACTAGCTGGTAGAATATTAAAATATAGAGACTAAGAATTATACATGAAAAGATAATCAACAATGAAGACAAAATGAGAAAATAGACCCTCATATCAACAGGATTGAAGGTACGTAAGAGGAGTGACTTTTGGGGTATGGGGAGGGAGTATAAAGTATTTTGAGGAATTACTAAGGGAATAAAATAATCTTTTACATATATATGTAATTATTTACATTCCCCTACTACCCTCATGTCTCAGGTACATTAATAATAATGATGAAGATCAACAAAAATAGCTAATATCATTCATAGAGGACTTACTAAGTGACAGCCTCCACAATAAGCTAAATTAAAGCAGATTTCACTTGATCATCACACTAATCCTATGAGGTAGCATTTGCAGATGAGAAGCCCGAGATTTAGAACGGTTAAATAACTCGCCTGCTGTCATTCAGCTAGACTGAGGAGCCAGAATTGGAAATAGGACTGCTGCCTGCCTCCAGGGGCAGTATGACTGTCCCCTTGCTTCCTGCCCCCAGGGGACTGCCTGCCTTCAGGCCAGCTCTCAACTGGTCTCTAAAGCTGGAGTCACAGACTCAACCACCTATACAGCCAGAGAGGTATCATAAAGGAGTGAAGCTGGTGGGGTCTGACTGAGAAAATCAAAAGGGCCAAAATTTCCAAAAGAAGCTGGAAATGGGAAATTTGAGGGGCTTGAAATGGCCTGATTTTTCAGTTAGTAACTAATTAAAACAACAGCAATCACAAGAGCAAAATACTGGGCTGACCAAACAAAACCTTCTGAGAGATATGGCCTCTGGGCCTATGTGGCTTCTGAGCTAAAGACTCTGAATCCAATAGTCTAGGGCCTTAACCAGTACAGATTGAACCAATGCTTAAAACACACTAAGCCTTCACAGTCCTCCCTACAACAGACCCAAGATGGAGGCAGTAGCTCTGAAACAGCCTGCCATTTTCTTTTCCAAGACATTTTCCTGAGACATCCTAGAGGGCCATTCTATGCCCTTCATTCTCAGCAGTGGCCCAGACCCTGGCTGGACCTCCAGTAGCTACAGCAAGTGTGTACGCAGACTCACATATATGCAGACTAAAGCCACAAAAATTCTTCTACCTTCTCTGCAATTTACAGGGCCACTTCTTTGCAGTTATTATTTCACATTCTTAAGCTCAGCAAGTAAGAATCTACTGACGCATATCTGCTGACCCTCTTAACCACACAATGACCTTCTGAAACCTTGAATTTACCATTTATAAGAGCTTGATTCAGTTCTTAGATGGGACCCCATCTTCTCTCAACTTCTGTCTAGGGAGAAAGAAGTATGATTTCCTGTCTTTTAGTTAATCATAGTATATTGGAACTTCATACATAGAAATATAGATTGGATGTTCAGAGTAATTTTGACTAGTTGTCATTCATGGCCCCTGCCAGTTCAGAGCACCTTTGAAATCAAGAGGCCTCCCATAGCCCCAGTTTGAAGAAGCAGCCCTATTTGGGCCTGTATCCCACTTCCTCCTCTCATGGCCACAGCTGATTGGGTGAGGGCACCATCCTATTGCTGTCCAGTGAAGCAACATCCCATTATCTGGTGGTATGAAAAGATGAGTTCCAACAACTGAAAATTTTCTCTTGAAATTGTGAATTGGGAAACACAGAAAGAATCAAGCCCATAGCAATAATAGCTGAAGCCAAAATGATCTTACCTAGAAGAATGGTTTTAAGTGTTTACCATACACATTTATAGACACATACTTCCCATTCTGTAAACATAGAATAATATATATCCACCTACCCTTTGTCCAGTAAGAACCACCTCAGTTCTCAGCCCACAGTTTGTTAAGGGGGCATCTCAGAAGACACTGGGCTATTTCTGTTCCCTGGGTTCCCACTTCCTTGTACATAGCATGGTAGTATAGGGTGTTAAGTAGGGTCTTTGCTTACCTTAACTGGTGACTACAGCCTATAACTAGGACCATAAAGCAGTAAATACACATTTTAGGTTCACCAAACTTTGAGGTGTGAAGCCAATCCCTTCTCTTCAGGACTGGCTCAAAGAAGTCATTTCAGTATAACCAGCAATGTAAAACCACAATGCCCCCAACACACTACATACACATCACACACACACACACACACACACACACACACACACACACAGTCTGTATAAAGGCAACAGAAGAGGCACTGTCCAGAATGTAAGTTCCACGAATTTTTGTCTGTCATCCAATGATGTGTTGTAAGAGCCTAGAACAATGCCTGGCATGTAGGTATATGCTCAATAAATATTCTTTGAGTAAATTTCAGGAAAGCCAAGTTTCCATAAAAGTTACCCCCTCATCTCACCTCCCAAGGCAATCACTTACAAAGTGCCTGGCAATCTTCAGAAAGGAAAAAGTGATACTGACTTCTCCACTTGGGTTCCCCTGAGCCCCAGGGATCTCTGATTTGCCTGAAGATATGGAGAGAAGACTAGGGGAAAAAATAGCATAGCTGATCAGAGAGACAAGAAGCATTCCCTCAAGTCTTTGGTAACCTTTCAAGTCCTGAAAAGTAGAGGAAAAGATTGGCTACCATGGATAAGGCCACTCAGTTTATAAACCTCACAACACCAGAGGACACCATTCACAGAGGATACTGCTAGGGGGCAGGATGGGGTGGGCAGAGCATAGATGAGTTTTAGGGGTGAAAGCCTGCTAATCTGCCAAATCATGTGACAGAGAGGCTCACACCGAAGAGGAATGTAACATGACACTACCAACCAGAAGAATAGCAACTGAATCCCTCAAGGAAGGAAGTGTAGTGATGGTAGCTGCTTAGCACTGAGTCCCTCACTAGCCCAGCCAGACCACAGTGAGTTTACAGTGAGCTAAATCAGCAACCTCAGAGAACACGTTTTCAAATGATCATGTCTAAAGATGGATGATTCGTGAGCTGATGTCAACCTAAAGGAAGGTTATGAAAGCATGATGCCACAGGGTTGCCCTCAGACTGTTTATAATATTCCCTTCACAGAAAGCTCCTGCCTAGGAATGTAAGGAATATGGGAAGGCATTTATTCAAGGTAGAAGCCTTAGAAGACTAAAGAATTCATACCAGTGAAAAACTCTATTTATCCTCTTAATGTTTAAAATTTGCAGTGAAGTCCCACTCTCATTCCTGATACCAGTAATCTGTGTCCTTTTTTTCCTGTTAATTCTGCCTAGAGGTTATCAATTTTATTGGTCTTATCAAAGAACCAGATTTTGGTTTCATTGATTATTCTCTATTATTTACCTGTCTTTTATTTCATTAATTTTTTCATCTTATTTCTTTCTTTCTGCTTATTTTGGGTTTAGTTTGCTCATCTTTTCTTCTTTTTTAAGGTTAATGTTTAGATTAATTGACTTGAGACATTTCTTTTTTCTTTTTTTTTCTTTTGGTCACACCATGCAGCATGTGGGGATCTCAGTTCCCCAACCAGGGCTTGAACCCATGCCCCCTGCAGTGGAAGCTTGGAGTCCTAACCACTGGACCACCAGAGAATTCCCCGACATTTCTTCTTTTCTGATGAAAGAATTTAAGGCTTTAATTCTAAGCACTACTTTAGTTGTACCCCATGCATTTGATACGTTGTTTTCATTTTCATTCAGTTCAAAATACTTTCTAATTTCTTCTGTAATTTCTTCTTTTATTCATGAGTTGTTTGAAAGTGTTTTATTTAGTATTCCAATATTTGGAGAGTCTCCAGACATTTTTTTGTTGAATCCGAATTTAATTCTGTTGTGGAACATACTTTGCACACTCTGCATACTTTGTTTTGTTGCCTATAACATGGTCTATTCTTGGTAAATTTTCCATGTGTGCTTGAAAAGAATGTATAGTATTCTGCTGTACTGTTGTTCTACTACCAGTTGTTGAAAAATGTGAAGCTATAAATGTGGAGTTATTTGTTCTTTCCATCAGTTTTTGATTCATGTACTTTGAAGCTCTGCATAACATTTAAGATTGTATGACCCTTTTATCATCATGAAATGTCCCTCTTTATTTCTGGTAGTATTCCTTGCTCTAAAATCTTCTTGTCTATTATTAATATAGCTACTCCAACTTCCTTTTGATTAATGTTTACATGGGATATCTATTTTTATCCTTTTATACTTTTAATTTAAAGTAGGTTCATGTAGTGCCTGGTTAGCTCAATCAGTACAGCATGAGACTCTTAACATAGGTTCATGTAAACACCATCCTCTTTTCTAGCCAATCTCATAATCTGTCTTTTAATTGAAGTGTTTACACCTTTTGTAATTAATGCAAATGTCAATATGGTTTGGTTTACATCTATTATCTTTGTTCTTTTTGCCTCTTTTCCTGCCTTCTTTAGGATTAATTGAGTGATATTTATTCCATTTAATCTCCCTGACTGGTGTATTAGCCCTCTGTTACTGTTTGCTTTTAGAGATAAATCTAAAGTTTACAATTACATATTTACCTCATCACAATCAATCTTCAAATACTATTATGCCATTTCATAAATCATCTAAGACACTTACAAAAGTAAACTTCCATTTTCCTCCTCCTGTCTTTTTTGCTATTGTTACCATACATTATACTTTTATATAAATTATTGTTATTATTTTTGCTTTAAACAGTCATTTGCCTGTTAAATAAATGTTTAAAAATGAGAAAAAGTCTTTTATATTTACCCACATATTTTCTGTTTCTGGTGCTCTTTATTTCCTTATACAAATTTCCATCTAGTATTTTTTTCTGCCTGAAAAAACTTCCTTTAACATGTCTTATAGTACTGATCTGCTGGTGATGAAAAGTCCTTACTTCACCATTTTTGAGAGATACTTTAAAGATATGACTTCATTGCCTTCTTGCCTGCATGCTTTCTGATTAAAAGTGCTCTCATTCTTTTTGTTGTTGTTGTTCCTCTGAATGAATATGTCCTTTTGTTCTATTGGGTTTTAAGATGTTCTCTTTATCCCTGGTTTTTAGACAATTTAATTATATGGCTTTTTGTTTGTTTTGTTTTATTCATGTCTATTTTCTTTGGGGTCAGTTAAGCTACTTGGACCTGTGAATTTATAGTTTTCATCAAATCTGGAAAAAATGTGGCCATTATTTCTTCAAGTATTTTTCTATTGTCCTCCCTCCTTCTGGGAAGCTACTTACATATATGTTAGACTGCTTGCTATTAAAACACAAAATTTATGCTCTTTTTTCCAGTCTTTTTTCCTTCATATTTCATTCTGGATAATTTGTATAGCTATGTCTTCAAGTTCATTAATCTTTTCTTCTCCAGTGTATAATCTGTTCTTGATCCCATTCAGTGTACATTTTTATTTCAGATATTGTATTTTTCATCACTAGAAGTTCAGTTGGGTCCGTTTTATACCTTCCATTTCTCTCTTCATGGTGATTATGCTTTCATCTACTACTTGAACACTTATGGTAGCTTGTCTGCTAATGCTATCATCCAGCACTCTGAATCTGTTTCTATTGACTAATGATTCTCTTGACTATGGACTGCATTTTCCTTCTTTTTTGCATGCCTGGTAATTTTTTATTGGACACCAATCATTGTGAATTTTACATTTTTGGTGCTGGATTTCACTGTAGTTCTTTAAATTGTGAGGGTTTTTTTCCCTCCTTGGATGCAATTTAGTTACTTGGAATCAGTTTGACCCTTTCCACTCTTGCTCTTAAGCTTTGTTAGGGCAGGTCCAGAGCAGCCTTCAGTCTAAAGCTATCCTCCACTCCAAACCTACCCCCAATGAGGCAATATCTCACTGAGGACTCTACTCCATATATTAAAAGCTCTTTCCACTATGGTTGAATCACAAATTATTCCCAGCCTTGTATGAGCTCTGAGGAATTTTTCATTACTCCTTTCTCCTTTCCCATGATTCTTTCCCCAGCCTTGGGCAATTTCCTTTATGGATTTTTTTCTCTTCCTTTGAGGAGTATTAAATTTTTATTTGGCAAATAATTAAGTTACTCATGGATCATCTTGATTCTCTCAAGTCTTATTTTTAAACTTTGTTAAAGTTAGTATACATTAACCTTTAATCTAGTGCTAGTTTAGACCTCCTACTAAGACATGACCTTTCTGAGGACTCTACTCAATGCCCCACAGGTTCAATAAGGTCTTTCCACTCTGGCTGGTTGGAATTCAAACATCTCCTAGCACTGTGTGAGCTCTCAGAATTTCTCCATTTATAAATCCCTGATGAAAAGATTTTCTTTTCACCTCATGTAGCACACATGCATCTATGTGCAAGTAATTATAAGCTAATAAACCTTTCACTTAAAAAGGCTTATATATATATAAATATATATATATTTCTTCAGGAGCAGAAAAGTAGACAAGAAACTGGGGAAACTATATCTGATACTAAAGTCTGTCTTTTGAAGAAAAAAAAATTTCATGGGATGAAGGGTGGCAACCATCAAGAGGAAAAGAAAGCAAGCTGAGTTTCTTGGAACTATTACAAGAAGAAAAAGAAAACAGAAAGAGCTGGCCTACACCTCAAAACTGAGCCTTACGTCTAATCAAATAAAAAGATCCATCTGAGGTTTCTCAATACTAACTGTGGACAATTTCAAGATGACTGGCTGGGACTTGAGGTAATAGTGTGATGATGAGACATCATTTTTCCTGGAAAAATAGGGGTTAGACTCACAGCCTTGACCTCATTATAATAAATTTAACCAATAACCTGAGCTCCCATATGATAGCAGTGTATATGCTTTGCAGATTAACCATGGACTAAGAATTTCCTTCAGTCTTGGGTATTATTTCAAAATGCATAACCCACAGGGCTCCATTTCTCACCCAATATAATCATTCCTGGGCAGAACATTATCAAAAGACAGAAAGACAGAAACTGGCTTAGGGTATTCAAGTGAAAGGATTCAGCTAAGTAGCAACCCAAAAATAAGCAAAGGAAATCAGCCCAAAACACATTAAGCATTTAGAATGTGCCCTTCCTGACTGATAATCAAGGTGGCTTAAGCTTCATTGTGAATTGTTGATATTAATGATCCACTGTGAGCAAGATGATCTCTAAGGCACTTTCTAATTGTGAAATATTATTCTGTCTTATCTATCAAACATAACTGATGGCTTATCACTACACATGTTTTACAGACTACATTCTGGTCTTTCCCTACAAAAAGTAAATATTTCAACTACTGTCACCATCCAAAGGTGCCACCACTTTTATTTGCTTACCAGATCATAAGATGATACTGGTCCATTACCCTTGACTTAGTCAAACCTCTACAAAAGACTTAATGACGCTATTTAGGATGCATTTCCTTGCTGCTTTGTGCAGGTGGCTTTCGCATTGTTGCAAAGACAGTGATGGGAACATCAGTTATTGTCAGGCAATGATTTCCAGGGCATCTTCGGAGTTGCCTAAATAAAAGAGCAAATGACATGTACTTAGATATAAAAAAGGAAACTTTTTTCAGAGAACCAAAGTTTGAGTGTATATTCAGCTGTTTTAAGTCTTTTTGAAATCTCTGAATGTCACAAAATATAACAGAGTGGCACTAATGAGGCAGACATTTTAGACTTACATTGCAAAGAAATTGTTGTTAAATGTTGTACCATACATTTAATCAAAAGAAACTTATAAATACAAAGATAACCCTCCAGATGTTCTTTTGAAAGGTATGCAGGGATTTCTAAATGGCAAAGAAAAGTGGGGCAGGGGGGAGTGCATGGTTGTAAACATAAGTGATAATACTATGGCAATTCATACATATATGCACCTTAAAATCACTCCAGTTGAGTGATTTAAAAACTAGAATATTTGTGGAAAAATATAAAACTGAACATACTATTCCACATACTATTCAAATGTTGATAGGATCTCAGGTTTAAAAGAGCCCTTAAATAACATCTAGTCTAAAAATACACCTAGTGCTTGAATTTCCTTTCCAACATCCCCATCAAATAATAACCCAACCTTAAACATTTCTAAAGACTACTAATCAGTATTTCCCGAAGTAGCCTATTTTATCCTTGAATAACTCTGATGTTTAAAGTACCTACCTTATTAAGCTTAAATCTGTGTTCTGAAAATTCCAAGCCATGAGAAATCAAACAATGTACTATGGTAAACAGAAGAAAAGTGGAATAAATCCTATTATAGTTTTCCTCAATTTTGCAAAAATAGAATCTTCACCTCTATATCACTCTCCTTCTGCCAAAGGTCAAGTCAAAGCCAAAGTGACACTGACTCTGAGGTCTGAGTCTTTTTCATATTTTGTAGCCTTATGCCTAGCACAGTGCCCTGCACATAATAGCACTAAAGGTTTGCTTATTTGATTTAATGTTATATAATCTTGAAACTATTAGCAAAAAACTAGCTAAATATTTACCCCCCAAAATTGGTCTATCATTCAGACTTACAATATACAGACTCTATGCTAAGAAAACCTAGGCTCTGGTAAAACTAATTTAATAACAGCAATGCTCCTAGGCTTCTTTCTTACTAATTGAATGTCAGCTAAAGCTTGCATTGATGATAGCCATTACACATCTCCTCAGTTGTTAGGACAAGAAGACTTTTTACCTGCTTGGTAACATCTCTTTCCCGTTACAGGAAGCATTGGAGCTCAGCCCAGGCTCCAGCCCAACTGAAGGGTCTCCCCCTTCCATTGGAAACCTCCTTGGCTGGATCCCAAACCGAAAAGGCATAATTCACTGAAAACCTAGATTAGAAAGTTAAAATAATGGAGAGGGGGGATGAGTTGTTTTCAAATAGTTCTTTGAAATTCTTAATATTAATTTTGCTATAGGCATATAGAAACATTCTGAAAACGACATATTTAAATATCTATAAAAGTACATAAATACTCTATTATACAACTCTCCCTTACATTCAATTTTAAGTCTTGAGCAAATATAAAATAGCCACTAGATGATAAAGTAAACTGTGCCCTATGGTTAACATAACTGAAGTCCATTTATGTTATGTGAAAAAAAATTGTTTTCCTTTGAATGGTTATGGCAATTGACAAGCTTGAGCTCCCACTGCCTCTCTGCCTATCTAAACCCTTGTCTTCCTTTGAAGTACAAGAGTTTCACATCTGCCTGATATCTACAGCTATTCCTTCTCCTCCTGGTGGTTATTTGTTAACCCCTGCCTCTCTACATTTACAGTGCATTAGTTAAGAAAGTGCCTTGGAAGAGCTGGACTGACCTGG
Source organism: Balaenoptera acutorostrata (assembly GCF_949987535.1). Lineage (NCBI taxonomy): Eukaryota > Metazoa > Chordata > Mammalia > Artiodactyla > Balaenopteridae > Balaenoptera > Balaenoptera acutorostrata. Next base: position 48,911,266 of record NC_080077.1, read on the forward strand.
ATTCAAACCCTGGCTCTGGCTCTTCCCAACTATGTGATCTTAGGCAAGGTACTTAACCAAGTATGCTTCTCAAAGATAAACTGAGCTTAATAATATTATCTACCTCCAGGGTAATAATGGGGATTAAATAAAGTAATACATGTGAAATGCAGTGCCTAACATGTAGTACAGGCTCAATAAATGTTAACTGCTATTACTCAGCAGATACTACTGAGCATGATTAAATATATACATACACATATGCAATGTAATGTATATATGAGATACATACGCTATATATGATACACATACACACACACAACTACACAAAATAAGCTCCTCACTGCCTACTGTTGCCTCTGCTTGGAATTCTTCCCCACCTCACTGCTCCCACTCTTTACTTGTTAGGGCCAACTCATTCATTAAGTGTGAATTTAAATGTCACTTTCTCGGAGAAGATTTTTATAACCCCTCCATTATATGTTTTCTTAGCACTCTACTTCTGCTTTATAACAGTTATCATCGCTCTAATTCAGGATTTCTCAACTCTGACACCATTGACATTTAGGGTCATGTAACTTTTTGTTTAGGAGGGAGGAGACTGTCCCGCGCATTGTAGGAAGTTTTGCAGCATCCAAGGCCTCCACTCATCACTCACATGCCAGTAGCACCCCACCACAAAGCTGCGGCAAAAATATCTCCAGACATTGCCAAATAGCACTTGGTAGAAAAGGGGAGAAAAATCTCCCCCTGTTGAGAACCAGTGCTCTAATTTTTTTGTAAATGTTTTTGCTTTATCATTGTCCCCCCCACTCCCATTCCATGTCTGTCTTTGTCACCAGTGATTAAATCCTTAATACCTAGAACAGTGTCTGGGACACAGTGGGTAATCAATAGCTCTATCTTGTATAAATTTACATGTCTTCAGCAAAGGGCAGGAAAAATGAAAAATGTCTTATAACTTTCTTATGCCTAGGGCAGTATTCTATGCCTAATAAGTAAGTGTTTATTGTGGTAATAATAAAACTAAATTATTAAAAGTTTTGGAATTTGAATATTATATAATAGTTGTTATAGACTGTGTGTCCATTATCGAAGAAAAAAGTGTTATGTTCAATGACAAGTTAGTAAAACCATAGTAAAAACTATGGTTTAGTATAACTAGCTATCATATGTAAGTATTAAGCTTCAGCTAACTTGATCAAGGATACACAGACTTACCAAAATAGGCCGAGTCTGATTCCTGTAGAGGTGAATAAATCAATTGCTTCTACTGACCTTCCAGAGAAGGCTGGAATTGCCAAAGGAATGATGATCAAATGTTCCAGTGACACCCAGAAATTCTGACACCAGAAGATTCTTTCACATAGTTTCCTACCTGCTAACAAATAAAATATCACGATTCATAGCTCCAGCAACAAGCTGAAACCTAGCTAAAAAATTGTCTCTAAAGTTTGTGTGAAGGTTTTATTCTTGTTGTCATTGCCTTGTTTATTTTCCAACATTAAATATTTTAATCTATGAATTACTTTATCTGTATCTATTCTAAACCGACAGTCTAATCAATCTGCACAAAATCTCATGAGATTCTCCTCACTTTATATCCTATTCTCATTACCTTTGTCTTCCAGACTTTCCCTTAACTAATAACCCAAATTAATCCAATCTAGACATGTCCTTGTCCCATGCCAAAAGCCTCAAACTGCACCTTTACAAATTTCTTTATCGTTCTTCCTATGTAGGACTCTCTAAACCCTCTCTCTAATGCCTGGACTACCTCTTCTCTCCTGTTTCCTCAAAAGACGCTTGAAATTCCCAAGTGACAGGAATAATGAGAAAGGAAGAATACATCTTACACTGTCCTCTCTATTCTGTTCCCTGGGCCCTGAGTTCTCCGTTTATAACATCTTCACCAAATGAATGATGATAAAATATCCCAGTGACACCAAGGAATTATGACATCAGAGATTCTTTCATATAGTTCCCTACCTGCTAGAGCATAAAATGTCTCAATTTGTAGTTCCAGCAACAAGCTGAAACTTATCTTCTGGACTGCCCTTTCTCTCCCAGTTTCTATATCAACAGCTTACCTCACTGAATGTAATACTTAAGTTTAACTCTTAAGCCAGAACATTACTCTTCAGCTAATCAATTTTTTTTCAGTTTTCTTAGCTGATGACTGAACTATTAAATGCTAATGAGCATTTTTCACATTTAATGAAAATCTTTTTTACTACCTACATTTTATGCTAAGTTCCCACTGTTCTGTTTTCATATGCTTTATGTAATAGGAAATTAGCATTTTACATAATTAAGTTGATGTTAGATAAAAGCTGAACTCTACCTTCTCTTTCTTACTAGGGTGCTGTGAAGAGTTGATCACAATCTTAGCTTAGAGAAATCATTTAACTGACTGTGTCACAGTCAGACAAACTGAAATAATTGCTGGTCATTGTTAGCTAATATATCACTAGGACCTAAACATTTGACGCTTAGTATGGCAACATTTTTTTAATAGTTTGAATTTTCTGTGTGGGTGGCAGTGCGAAAACGGTGGGTTAGCGCCTCGGAGTTAGGTTTAAATTCAAACACCGTGTTAACTCTGAGACTGAGCAAGTCACTAAAAGTTTGTAAAATGGTATTAATTTCTACATCATAGAGTTGTTTTGAGGAATAAAAAGCCAACAGCTGGGGTACAAAATTTCAATCAGAGTGCTGAGGCATTGATTTCACTTTTTAATCACTGATATACTATCTTTAAGCTGCAAAGCAAATATTCGCATGTGAAATATTCTTAAATTCCCCCAGTTTACCATCATTTTAAACTAGTTTATTTGGCACAAGTTGTGCCAAGGTTCTTCTTTAATATGGATGATACAGTGAGACAAACCAAAAAGTAGCCTTAATGATGGAACTATCCAGCACTAGAGTATATACATCAGAAGATAAAATAAACTTGACTCTACAGCAGATCTTCACAGGGGAATGGATGAATAGGTGAAGTATAAATAGTGAAAAAAAAAATGGTGAAATCTCTAAATACTCTCTCTTAATTCTCATAAGTGCAAGAATAGTGATCTTTCAATCTTCAGGATATTGATTCATGAGATACAGAAAAAGAGTAATGTTTGAACTGGTCATATCCTAAGAAAATATCCATTATTAGAATTACTTTATTCATACCACAAATATTTGCTGATAATCCACCATAAGCAAGGCATGTGTTAAGTACTGAAGGTAAAATATTGAGCAAAACAAATACAGTGTCTGCCCTAATGGAGTTTACAAGTTAGGGTAGGGTATGCTCTAGATTAGCACTAAATCTAAAGGACGAGTAGGCATTAACTAGGTGGAAGTGGGTAGGAAGCAAAGACACTGAGACAGTTGGGAAGGGGGCAAACAGAGGAAACAGCATGTGCAATGGTCCTGTGCCAGTAGAAAGGACAACAGAAAATCTGAAAGGCCAGCATAACCACAGCAGAGAAAATAAAAAAGAAACCAGGTCAGAGAGAATAAGTAGAGGCTAAATCAAGCAGGAACATGAACCCCAGATAAAGATTTTAGACTTTACCTCATGAGCAAGGGAGCCCGCAAAAGAATTTTAATCTCCTGGGAAACATATTTAGGTTTCAGTGATTTTTTTCCTCTATTAATTTTCTGTTTTCTATTTATTCGAGTTCAACTCCAATCTTTAGTATTTCCTTTTTTCCTGTTTACTTTGGGTTTAATTTGCTTTTCTTCGTCTAGTTTCTTAAAATGGAAGCTTAGGTCATTGATTTGATCTTCTTAACATAAGTATTTAATTCTATAAATCTCCATCAAAGCAGTACTTTAGCTTCATTTCACAAATTTTGAAATTTTGTTATTTTCATTTCCTTCAGTTAAAATTTTCCTTTTTGGCTTCTTCTTTGACCAATGGGTTATTTAGAACTATGATATTTTGTTTTCAAATATTTGGGAATATTCCAGCTATTTCTCTGTTACTGATTTCTTAGATTCCATTGTTAACAGAGAACATTCTTTGTATTATGTTAATTCTTTTAAATTTATTGAGACCTGTTTATGGCCAGAATAAGGACTATCTTGGTAAATGTTCTATGTACACTTGAAAAGAATGTGTATCTTGCTGTTGTTGGGTGACGTATTCTATACACGTAATTGGTTGACAGAGTTGTTCAAGTCTTCTGCATTCTTACTCATTCTCTGTATACTTGTTTATCAATTATTGAAATAAAGATGTTGCAATCTCCAACTATAATTATGAATATGTTTCTCTTTTCAATTCTGCCAGTGTTTGCTTCACGTATTTTGAAACTCATTAGGTACATAAATTTTTAGTAGCATTATGTACTCTTGATGAATTTATATTTTTATTATTATAAAATATCTTTATCGCTAGTAGTATTCTTTGCTCTACTTTGTCTAAAATTTATATAGCTACTTTGTATTCGTTAGTGTTCATATAATGTTCCTATATTTTTAGTTTCAAACTTTATATTTGATGTAGCTTTCTTTCTTTTTTTATTATTTTATTTTATTTATTTATTGTTTCTGGCTGCGTTGGGTCTTTGTTGCTGCATGCCGGCTTTTCTCTGGTTGCAGCGAGTGGGAGCTACTCTTCATTGCGGTTCACGGGCTTCTCATTGTGGTGGCTTCTCTTGTTGCAGAGTATGGGCTCTAGGCGCGCGGGCTTCAGTAGTTGTGGCATGTGGGCTCAGTAGTTGTGGCTCGTGGGCTCTAGAGCGCAGGCTCAGTAGTTGTGGCACAGGGGCTTAGCTGCTCCGCACCATGAGGGATCTTCCCGGACCAGGGATCAAACCCGTGTCCCCTGCACTGGCAGGTGGATACTCAACCACTGCACCATCAGGGAAGCCCTGATGTAGCTTTCTTATAAACAGTATATAGCTGAGTCTTGCTTTTTACAAATCTACTCTGATGATCTCTGACTTTTAAATTAGGGTGTTTTGATGTAATGCGATAGATATGATTGAATGTAAATCTGCCTTCTTACTATTTGTACTCTGTGCCATCAGTTTTTGTTCCCCTTTTGTTCTTATTCTGTACTTTTGAAACAGCTGAATATATTTTATGAATCTATCTTATCTCCATTATTGGTTCATTGCTATACAAACTCGCATGTTGTTTTGTTTTGCTTTGCTTTGGGTTACTTTAGGGTTTATGGTATACATCTTTAACTTTTCAGTCTGCCTTCAATAACATTATACCACTTCCAACACAAGAAAATTACAAGAATATATTCTATTTCCCCCTCACACCCTGTATTACTTTGTCATCACGTACTTTACATCTACGTATACCATAAACCCCACAGCACATTATTATTAGTTCTTCTTTAAGCAATCATCTCTTTAGGAAATTTTTCAAGAGAAGTCTTTTATATCTACCCACATATTTATCATTTTCAGTGTTCTTATCCCCTTGAGTAGGTCCAGATTTCCATCCAACATAATTTTCCTTTTATCTGAAGGTTTTCATTTAAGTTTTGGACTTCTGGTGATTAATTCATTCACCTTTTGAATGTTTTTACTTCATCTTCATTTTTGAACATTCTTTTTGCTGGGTATAGAATCCTAGGTCAACAATTTTGTGGGGTTTTTTTTAAGGACTTTAAATATTCTTCTACAGTGTTTTTTGGCTTGCATTGTTTCCAACAAGAAAGTCTGCTGTCATTCTTGTCTTCGTTCCTCTGTCTCCCCAACTCAGGATGGCTGCTGGGCTGTGTTTGGACGCTATTCATTAGAAAGAAACCACTAGGTCCAGCCCAGACTCAATGGGAGGTGATTACACAAAAATAGGAGGCAGATCATCTGTAGAGAAGTTCAAAAAAAACTAGGAGGCAGAGATCACTGGGTACCATCTGAGAGGCTGCCTACCACAGATACTGTGTTTTGGTGTCATGTTTGAGAGTGCTTGTGATGAACTTACAAATGTTGTTCATCAAATATTTCTGGCTTTCTGTCTTCCAGAAATTGTAATTCTTGGTCCCCTTATGATTACTTGGAGCCCATGTGACTAGTTTTGGCCAGTAAATTAACAGCAGCCATTAATTGCAGTACAAGACCCTCCTGAGTTGTCTTTCTCTTTGCCACAAAAAACAGGAATTATCAAATAGTGGTAGCTCAGCAACTTGGGTGCCAGGGTGAAGATAACATAAAGCATAGCCACCAGACTCCCCCCTCCAATGGATATGTATCATGTGCAAAAAATAAACAACTGTTGTTTTACACCACTGAGATTTGGGGGTTGGCTGTTACCACAGCATAATAAAATTTATCCTGACTTATACAGACTTAGGTCCAGACTTAGGTACTGCCATAACAAAAACATAAAATATAAGTCACCAGCATAGTGGTCAAGCAGCGAGTGTCAAGAAAATTGTTATTGGAAACTGAGAGGATAGTTGTCTATGCTATTCAGTGGCAAACCTACTGGAAAAATCTTTGGAAAACTCTGTGATAACCTAGAAAGCAGATGATTTGCTGGTGAATGCTAGGTGAAGAGGTTGGAAGACAGAATGCCAATAACATGTTAGCTGCTGTTGGCTGTGTTTGTCAAGTTATATGACAAAGAGATGGGCTCAGAAATGCAGTGTGCAAGCAGGAATAAAAATTGATAGAGTGCCCACAAATTCAAAGTATATTTAAATGACAACTTTGAAAGCTACAGGAGTATATTTTTCTTGGAACACATTTTATTCCTTCTCCGAAATTTGTAGCATCTTTGTAATGTCGTCCAGTACTAAATGTACTATAGATGAATCTAAAGGAGCCTAATTGTTTTTTCTCCATGCCGCCCCCCAACTTTTGTTTCTTGCCTGTGTACCTAAAGAATTCTTTCTTTATTCTGAAAACTGAGTAACTGAACCAGGGTATATCCCTTAGTGTTGACTGCTCTATAGAAATTATTCCATGTAACATGGTATATGCTTTTAATCTATAGATTTTTCCTCCTGTATTATTTTTTATATCAATAAGAACATTTCGTCTTCAATTTGCTGTGTTCTCTATTTCAGGGGCACTTATTAATCTTACGTTGAACCGTCTTTATCTGTTTCACATATATTATCTTCCAAGAGCTATTATACCTTTGTCCTTTGCCTCAGTGTTCTCTGTGATTATCTCAAGCCTTTCTTCTAATCAGTAATTTGATTTTCAGCTCTCTAGTCTGCTTCTCTGTGCTTCTAATTATTCATTAGTCCTTTAACATGTTTTGGTCTTTAGTTTCCTTTCTCTTTTATTTCCATTTTAGTTCATTTATTCACCAAATATTTATTGATTACCTATAGTACACCAGGCAAAGTTCTAAGTACTAAGGATATAGTAGTGAAAAAAACAAGGCAAGACTCAGCCCTCAATACATTATTTTAGCATCTTGTCTTTAAGTTCCTGTACTACCAAACTCATATTCTTATTATTAATAAGTTCCTCTACAGCACAAAAATTATATGAATTTTCTTTTTTCCCCTTAGGTTAGGTTTTACAGGTCATGTACTTCATTCATCTTTTACATGCTATTTTCCTTCCATCCTTCCTTCCTTTTACAGGAGTAGTTTGCATAATTTTCAATGATGTTTTCCTCTTGCTCACATTTAACATATAAAATTTTGCCCAATCTATTTGCTTGGTGTGTTAGACAGCTATTGCTCCAATACTATTGCACCCCAAAATCTCACAGCTTCAACCAAAAACCTTTTTTCTTATTAAGACTGTGGAGAGACTGCTGTTCAGCTGCTCTCCACTTGCCTCTCCTGGGTTTGGCTAGGATTAGCAGTACTCCACATTTCAACTGAGATGCAGATTCAGATCTGATCCCCATGTCTTCATCATTTTGGAAACAGCAGCCACCTGAGGTAGTTTTTCTTACGAAAAATAGCAAAGACCAAGAGGCAAAAGCATGCAAGCACCCCTAAAACCTTTGATACCTGATATCATTCCACTGGCCAAAGCAAGCTACCTGACCAAGCCTGACCAATAGGACAAAGACGTATACTCTGCCTACACCCCTATTCCAGGAGGTACTGCACAGTCATGTGCAAAGGGAGAGAGTAAACAATTCAGAACAATACTCCAATCCACCATACTCTGCTATTCCGTGGGTAAATTCTCCTTGACTTCTTTCCTACTTATCTGAAATCTGCTCTTCCACTCACAGCTAGAGTTTGAAAGGTAAATCATATTTTCTTCTTCATTGTGTTTTTATCAGAGGAGGTGTATCAGAGAGAATTCCATGAGAGCTGTGTGTAGCCTTCTGGGTGGCCTGCGTTCTGCTTGCTCTTCTGAAAGTCTGTTGAATATTTTCAATGAGGTCTCAGTCCATCTAATTAGGAGTGCATTCAACTTTAGGATATGTTCAGATATATGACTTCAAGGTGGACTCCTGGAAAGTATAAACTCTAAAATGTTTCTTCTGCTTCTACTGAAGTCCTAAAGTGGCTGGTATGTAAGGTTCTACCTTGACTCTCAAGCAGAATTTCCTCTCAGTCTGATTCTCCCCAGACTGAAGTTTTTAGTGAGACTTGTTAGAACTTTCTTAATTTAATTCTGTTCCCGTGTATGACCTCTAGGGAGTCATGACTAGGACGTAACCACTGCATGAAGGGTAGAGCTCTGCAGAGGCCAGAATACCAGATGAGCTGGCACCATAGCTCACAGATACAGATCTACTCACAAACTGGACCAAGCTTTGCAAATTTTAGAAGCCCCAGACTTTAGGACTTTAATGTTAAGACCTAAGTGAAGTGTTAGGGGAACCTGACTGCACCTCTAACACTGACTCCATGCTCACTAATAAGCAGTTAAGAGTAAAATCCAGCAAATGCAAAAAATTATTGACTAAAAGTTACCTATTAATCATAAGATATGTGAGTAATAAGGTGAAAAACATCTAAATGGAAATGTGGGAAAGCCTCAGCCTCATAAACCACCCACTGCAACTTCAAACTTACCAGATATCAGAGATACAGTAACAACTATTATTTGTATTGGTAGGGGAATAAGGTGTTCCAAACAATCGAATATTACAATTCCTATTACCACACATTAGTTGCACATGTAATTTTAACTTTTTTTTTGGTGGGGGGAGGCTTCCTAGTATTTTATAGTTGCTCAGAATTTTTGTGGAAAATATTAATTTTATGAAAGAAGTGCTTGAGTTCTTAATTGAAATCTGGTCTAAATTAATCAATAAGAGTTTACAGTATTTTTCAATGTTTGAAAATTTTAGGAGTTGGTCGTTTTCAGGAATACATGATTTTTCAATCTCCTCCTCCTTTGTCCCACCTAAACACTGTACATAAATAAAATGCCTAGTTTTAATTTCATCTCTTCCATCAGACTTCTATTGAATCCTATTACACTTAGCGCCACAAAATCGTCACAATTTTTTGAGTATTTCGTGTGTATCTTCAATCAGATTGTAAGCCGTCTGGAGCTGGATCTATGTCTTAATTTCTTTTGAATCCTGCAGAGGGCCTAGAAGTTAAGGTTGGGAGCATACAGCTTCAACATACACTGGTTGGGCCTCTGAAGCGCCATTTTTGTCAATCTGTATAACCACCTAGTTTCGGTTGTACCCTGACACGTCTATTTGTCTGGGGTTTCTTTGTGCTCATCGACATTATTTTCTATTAGAACAAAGGACTTGTTGAATAGATTAACGCAGAGTCCGGAGGAATCGGAATGAACGGAATTTGACCCGCCGCCCCAGGTACTGAGACTGTAAACGGAGACTGAACCTCTGATAGATCATAAACAGCTTTAAAGACACATGTTTTAAAATCCCACGCCAAAGCCTAGTTACCCGCCAGTGATCCCGGCCTCCGGAGCTGCAGTTGCTCAGATGTTTACAAGGCAGCGAAGATCTGCTATCGGGAGGACCAGTCGCTATGGTAACGGTGAGACGCAAGTGCACTTGCGCAGCCTTCGGACGTAAAATCTGAGCCTGAAGCTAGAGCAGAGCGGAGCTACGGCAGCGACTTGCAGCAGCAGCGTGACTTACGGCCGCCCCGCCGAGGCAAATACGCGGGCCGGCGCGGGCTCCTGGTTGCAGCGGGACGGCCGCGCCGCAGCATGACCCAGTCGGTGGTCATACAGGGTAAGCCGCCCCGGGAGGGTGGGGACCTGGTCGCCGCCGAGGCGAGTGGCCCTGTTGCTGCCTAATGTCTATTCTCTTACCTTCCTGGGCGCAGTCGGCCAGTGCGGAAACCAGATTGGCTGCTGCTTCTGGGACCTGGCGCTGAGGGAGCACGCCGCGGTCAACCAGGTACCGGCCCCGCCGCGCGGGAGACCCCCATGCGCGCCTGTCCCCGAGGCTCTTCCAAAAAATAAGAATTAATACTCCGGGAGCTTTTATCTGGCCGGTGTAAGTTGTATGGGATCTTCTCGGTAAAGGGAAGAGTTTTTAAACTTCTGGTTTAAGCTGGTTTGTAAACTTCTGTTGGCGTTAGACACAAGAGTCCAAACGAACACTCGCCGGAGACCTTAGTCTTAAGGTTCCTTAATTCTCAGGGTTGCGTCTTTATCAGGGTTCTTGTGAGGAGCAATGAGATAGCATATGTGAAAGTACTTTGTGAAATAGGTACCATGTGTGGCATTATATTCCTTAATTTAACCAGTCAGCTTTTTAAATGATCACCAAGAATGCAGGGAAAGCTCTCATGTGATGCACCTGCTCTACAGTCCTGTGGGGACGCCTTTTCTCAGTACCTTCAGCTGCACTTAATCCATATATCTCGCGGTATTTGCTCTTCTCTAGATTGGAAGAATCAGTATAAGCATTTTATGATTGTTTGCTTTTTCTTATTGTAGCCATATGCCGGCCTTTAAAGTATTGTGGGATTATTAAATTAAAAGGACTTCGTTTGGGAAAGAGGCAAAACGTAATCAAGCACTAATAAATGTATTTTTTTTTTTAGAAAGCAATTTATGATGAGGCAATAAGCAGCTTCTTTAGAAATGTGGATACCAGGTAAGATGGGGTTAAAGTCTGTCACATAGCTTAATAATTATTTTCATGTCAGCAGTTTGGGAGAAAATTCTTCAGAGGACAGTAAAAGCAGTTGATAGCTGTAAAGAAGTTGTTTGGCTTTTTTGTTTGTTTTTCTCATTATTGAAAGCATATTGTCATTCTCTTGTCATTAATATTCTCATATCATTAGGCAGAGCAGGACAACAGGTTTCCTTTTAAAGCCATATAAAGGAATAAAAAGAAACTTTAGTGTGCTTAATTTTATTTTATTTTATTTTTTTAAATTATTTTTATTTATTTATTTATGGCTGTGTTGGGTCTTCGTTTCTGTGCGAGGGCTTTCTCTAGTTGTGGCAAGTGGGGGCCACTCTTCATCGCGGTGCGCGGGCCTCTCACTATCGCGGCCTCTCTTGTTGCGGAGCACAGGCTCCAGACGCGCAGGCTCAGTAACTGTGGCTCACGGGCCCAGTTGCTCCGCGGCATGTGGGATCTTCCCAGACCAGGGCTCGAACCCATGTGCCCTGCATTAGCGGGCAGATTCTCAACCACTGCGCCACCAGGGAAGCCCTAGTGTGCTTAATTTTCACTTGACCTTGAAATAAAGTTTCACTGAAAGGAATGCTGAAAATTTCCCTGAGAGTGTCTTGTTAGTGCATTCAATAATGGCTAACTTTTGAAAGAAAAATATATTGTTTACACTTATGTGATATTACCTGTGGTCAGGAGTATTTGCTCTACAAATAGAATGTGCTAAAAAGGAGCAAAGCAGTTGTCAGATTAGTTTTATTTAATAAAAGGTATATGTAAGTATATATCTTTTACCGGAAAGAGTAATTTGACATTCAGGGTGTGTTTCTAAGCTTTTAATGTTGAATCATGAAGTTCATGCATTTTCAAAATGCTTAATAAAACTAAACCTGCCGGGCTTGAACTGAAAAATACATACTTTAGATCCAGTTTTAATCTAATAAAGATTTCAGTTCTAGTTTGAATTAGTTGGTTGGGTGTTTGAGGCAGTTATCTCTCCGGGAAGGCTAATTAGGCCCGACTTCCTTAGTGAATTTCAGAGTCTGACCCTCAGGCTTGCAAACTCAGAAACTTCGATGACATCTTGAGAATGGGTCCAGTGCTCTCTAGTACAGGCAGATAAACCAAACTCAGATAGGAAATTACAAAGCAGAAAGTCAATGTAGTCATGGACAGTGGAGCTATAACTCAAAGAGACTAGACACCCATTTTCTTTCAAAAGCACATTCTCTTCTGTAGGAAATCTATCAGGAAAGCTAAGTAATAAAAGGTTACTTAGTGACCATGGAATCAGACCAAGGTAAGTTAGGTGTATTACCTTAATGACTGGTGTTATTTATTAATATGGAGGTATCTCACATAGACTAGATTACTTCTTGTTTGTAAACTAGAACATCTCCCCTACATACTATTAAGAGACTCAAATTTGCCTTTGTAATACTTCCTTGTAGGTAGTATTCTAACTAAATCTGTACTTCCGTTCCCTCTGTAATACTCCTTTCATTGAATATTACATAGTTGAGACTCAGCCTGGAAGCCATTCTCTCTTAATCAGGTGACTTTACGTAACTCTATTCTCATCTACTCGGTTTGTTTTATAATTTAACCCGAGAGCATACTTATTTCTCCAATATCAAGTTTGAGGAGAAGGGCCTTGGCATCTTGCTCTTCTTTCCAACGTAGTATCAACACATGCAGCATCTATTCCACAAGTTAGTACAAAAATTCTTTTTCAAAAATAAGACCACACCTTTGTATATACTTCTTTATTTGAGGAAATTATCATACCTTTTTAATAACATGATAAGAATTTACCTATACCAGGGGTTGGCAAACCTTTCCTGTAAAGGACCAGATGGTAGATATTTCAGGTTTTGCAGACCATAAAGTCCATATCACATCTCCTTGAGTCCGCCATTGTTGTATGAATGCAGGTATAGATAGTACATAAACAAATGAGCGTGCTTTGTTCCAGTAAAACTTGTTTTCACAAGTAGCTGGTCAGACTTGGCTTGAGGATTATAGATTTATCAGCCCCCGACCTATAGCATCATCTATGCTCAATTCAGCTTACCTTCATATATTCTGTCTTGTAAACTATATTGACTTGTCCACTGTTTTAGTCATAGATTTAGTTACTTTGGTGACTTATCTTCAACGTGAAATTCTAGGAACAGCTTTAGATACTCAACTGTATGTCACTGGTATGTTAGTTGATGTGTGTCTGGCTACAACAGAAAGCCTCACTAATGGTGGCTTAAACAGTAGATGTATCCAGTTATGTCACATACAAAGAAATCTGTGTTTAGAGAAGTGCCCTAAAGACCAGGATACTGTCATATTGTTTCATGTGTTGGTTTTTTGTCCTCATGTTTTTTTACTTCATAACCATAAAATGACAGCCTCCACTGCCAGGAATCCCATCCAGATTCGTGTTCAAGGTAGGCAAAAGGACCAACTGCATCTGGTCCTTTTTATCAGAAAGCTTCCCAGAATATCTCCTTTTTATTTCATTACCCAGAACTGGATTACATGACCAGCCCAAACTACAAAGAAAGCCAGGGAAATAAGTACCTCACTTTTTCAGCCTATTGGGAGGTGGGTAAGGGAGAAGGAGATTATGAATGGCTTCTTTGTTGCCTTTTGTGTATGCCTCACTTGGCCTATAAGTAGCTTTACTATGTGAATGGAAGTTAACTTTATTACCTGATAGCACTATTAGCGTGGAAGATCTTATGACCTTTTCTCATCTTTTATCTTTCAGAGTGGTTGGTGATGGTGGCAGTATTTCCAAGGGGAAAATTTGTTCTTTAAAAGCACGAGTAAGTCTTATATACTTGGATTCTTATATTGCATATGTTTTTAAAATAACTCTACTTCTGTAACTATCATAAGAATAAAATTTTAATTTAACTTCTCAAAATAAAAACAAGGTATTTGCTAAGCCACATTTAATATAAATATAATTAAGCAGACATTTGTGTCTCCATGAAACTTTAGGGGGAAAATTTTGTGCTTAAAGTGAAAATACTGCATATTTGGCATTTTTTCTAAATGTTTTAGGGGAAATATATGTCTAGATAAATGATAACAAAAGCTTTCTTAACTCTAAGCCTAAAATACATTCTAATGAAGGTTAATTTTCATATAAAAATGGTGAAAGGTTTATTTGCACCAGAGTTACTATTCCCAGTACAAAGCATAGATTCAACCACAGTCTAGTGAATACATAACATAACCATGTAAGACCTCCTGAACAAAAATACTTCTAGTCAATAGCCCATATTTAGTCTTAATCTCATTGCAATAACACTTCTCTTCTGTGAGTGTGTCTCTGCAACAAACTGCTTTTTCCAGCTGTTGATCAGTAATGTTTGACTGTGACAGAAAAGAAAGGCAGTTTTGGTGCTATGGAAGTAATTGAGATGATAAGGATCAGACCTGGAGTAGTGGCTGAAAGAGTAGAGAGCAGTAGTGTTGTAGTACCTGGGAACCCTCTCCTTGTATCTGTGATCTCCAGTGTCCTTGGGAAACAAATTTAGGGCAGAGACTACGTGCTTGTAGTCTGTTAGGATAATTGATTAACATTTGGTATAGTTCATGCCTTGGAGAGTGCTAACATCCCAATCCAAATCTTACTCAGAGATAAAGAAACGTTGACATTTCCTAGACCACTCCCAGTTTGAGCTCTTTCCCACCACCCTACCAGTGAGCAAGTTGGGAAATGGAGGAAACACTGCTGGAAGAGAATAAATCAGCATGTTTCTATAGCCTTTGGCTTTTTTCCTAGAAGGTGTTCTTCCATTTCTTCTTAGTAGTCTTGGTATCATATGGCTCTGATCACTGAAGAGTCTAGGCTTCAAAAGGTAATTTGGTGGCTGAGTTCCTCCACTGTGTTAATAGGCAAACACTCAGAATTTTGTAAATCCTGTATTACAATTAAGGGGAAGCTCAAGGGCCTGAAAGCTATCACCAGGTAGCTCTGGAAGAAAATAATAAACATCAAATCTTGGAAATCGTGACTCCAGATCTTGGATGGCTAAGTGAGGAATCCAGAATAATTCCTTGTAATTGTAATTAATTTCCGATGGAAAAACAAATCAGAGGTCTTATGTGACTAAGGAAAGATTGAAAGAGTTACAGACTGTCAGGGTTTAGTGCTAAGTGACTCCGACAGTGATGATTCTCTCAAAACTGACTTCAGGAGGTGCTTGAATGTCAGTTTGTATTCTGTATTCCCCTTCCTTTGCCTGATTGCAAAGTAATTGAAAGCATGGCTTAAATATGTTTAATCTTCCACAAATCATCTCAATAAATCTGTTTTGGAGCAAGGACAGTAGAAGCTAATTTTGTTCTTTTTTGTAATCTTATGCAACAGTGAAATGCCTCTTACATGGTTGATTAGGTGTTAAAGTCAGCATTTAAGATAAAAATGCATGTTTTTAAAAATATCCTTGAAAATCCCTAAAAGTGCCAAGAAATGACTGTATAGTCCTGTGTATGTATATTGATGCTGTATTTAAAGGAGCATATTTATAAAACAGAATTTTACAGTCTTTCTAATATACCACTGTAATATGATGATATAACATGTGATATTACTCAGCCGTAAAAAGAAACGAAATTGAGTTATTTGTAGTGAGGTGGATGGACCTAGAGTCTGTCATACAGAGTGAAGTAAGTCAGAAAGAGAAAAACAAATACTATATGCTAACACATATATATGGAATCTTAAAAAAAAAAAAAAAGGTCATGAAGAACCTAGGGGCAGGACGGGAATAAAGATGCAGACCTACTAGAGAATGGACTTGAGGACACGGGGAGGGGAAGGGTAAGCTGGGACAAAGTGAGAGAGTGGCATGGACATATATACACTACCAAATGTAAAATAGATAGCTAGTGGGAAGCAGCAGCATAGCACAGGGAGATGAGCTCGGTGCTTTGTGACCACCTAGAGGGGTGGGATAGGGAGAGTGGGAGGGAGACGCAAGAGGGAGGAGATATGGGGATATATGTATATGTATAGCTGATTCACTTTGTTATAAAGCAGAAACTAACACAACATTGTAAAATAATTATACTCCAATAAAGATGTTAAAAAAAAAAGTGGTATACTATCATACAATTAGAAATATATTTCTAAAGTACTGTGTAATAATATTTTAATTGCCAGCTTACAGTAGCATACTTAATTACACAAATAATTGAATTCACAGAATTTAAATGGGCATAAATTGTGACTCCACTGTAGTCAGTACTCGGTAAGTGCCAAACTTGACTGTCTCCCTTTGATAAGATAATAGAGCATAGAGTTTGGTGGTTAAGAGTGAAGATTCTGCAGCCAGGCTAGCCAGGTTTGAATCAGCTCTACCACTTCCTAGCTGGGTAATCACAGCCAAGTTATTTAACTTTTCTAGGCCTCAGTTTCCTCATGTGTAAACTGGGAGTAATTACAGTAACTATGCATAGGGTTGTGAGGATTAAATGGGGTGATACATGTACAGTGGCATGTAGGAAGTGCTTAATGTTACATGCTCACCCGCACTGAAAAAGCCCATAAATCAAGCACTTTCTCTGTGACACTGAATCAAAGGCTTAGGTTAAAGGGTACCCTAACATCATTTCAGATTACTTTTTTCAGCTTTGCTTTTTTATTTATTTAACTCTATTTTATTCTTTCATTCTTCCTCAGTGTAGAAAATATAGAAAGTAAAGTACAAAACAGTGGGGACAGAGGGTATATAATTCTACTACCAAGCTATCCCTGCTTTCATTTTGCTGTATTTCCATCCAGTCTTTTCTATTTTTCTTTCCATAGCTAATTTTATGTTTTATTTTCTCATTTTCTTCTTAGTAATAGAGGTTATCTCCCATGTCAATAAAGTTTGTGATATTTAGTGAGTTTGTGAATTCAGATTGCGAGTTACTTAGGGGAAGGGACCCTGTTGTCATCTTTGACATCTATCCAGTGCCTTGGCTTTGCACGTAATAGTAGTTTACTAATTTGATTTGGACAGTTTTCAGCTGTGATTCATAAAGAGCAGCATGGTTATTCCTAGTGACCAAATACATTAATGAACCCTACATTTATTGAGAATTGTTTCTGGTTAAGATTACCTTCTAAACTTCTGAGACCTTGTTCTCAAGAAATTTATAGTCACATAAGCACATAAATAAAAGAATTGTTAGAAAATCAGACAGAATTATTCAGTTCCTTTTTTTCCTTCTTATTCTTAGGGTAAGAATTTAGAATCCATCTTTTCATTGGATTCCACCTTTGGAGCAGAGTGAAATTATTTTTTAATTTTTATAACAGACTGCACAAAGAGAGTCAAAGATTTGATCAAACTTAAACTATAAAAAGAACAATGCAACTTCTAGCTCAAAAATTCTTTTTATTTACAGAGTGACTAAAGAAAAATATGCTAATTACATTTTATTTGTCTTTCTCAGGCTGTCTTGATTGACATGGAGGAAGGGGTAGTAAATGAAATTCTTCAGGGACCATTGAGAGATGTATTTGATAGTAAGCAGCTCATCACTGATATTTCTGGCTCAGGAAATAATTGGTGAGAATATGCTGGATGTAAAAATTAAATATCATCTGAAAAAAATGAGGAATCTTTCCTTTATTCTGATAGGTCCTGCTGACATGAAAGCAAGATACAACTTGCCATACCTGACTCTAGGCCTTTCAGCCCATCATCTTTTCCTTGATAGATGATGGTGTTCACAATACTTGGAAGCCATCTGTATCCTAGTTGTTTCTCTTTCTTTTTTAAGAAAAAGATGAATCATGAAAAATTGATTTACTAAATTTCTCGTTGTGATTTGATTCTTGCATAACTGCTAAGTAGTTACAAAAGTTTTATTTTTTTGGTTATGTAGTTCCACATTTATATATTTATTCTATAGAACTCTTCACTTGTCTATAAAGATACAAATGAAAGATTGTTCACTGAAACATTGTTTTTAACATCAGATAATACTCAACAGGGGCTTGTTTAAATCAATTATAGTATATCCATACAATGGAAAATCATGCAACTCTTATAAAATGTAACATACCTGCATGGAAATTTTCTAACATTTTAAAAATCAGAAGTATTAAGGCACGGAACAATGTGGCTAGCATACTAATTTGTATATGAAAACCCTTACCATTTTTTTTTTTAACATCTTTATTGGAGTATAATTGCTTTACATTGTTGTGTTAGTTTCTGCTGTATAACAAAGTGAATCAGCTATACGTATACATATATCCCCATATCCCCTGCCTCTTGCGTCCCACCCTCCCACCCGTCTAGGTGGTCACAAAGCACGGAGCTGATCTCCCTGTGCTATGCAGCTGCTTCCCACTAGCTAGCTGTTTTACATTTGGTAGTGTATATATGTCCATGCCACTCTCTCACTTTGTCCCAGCTTACCCTTCCCCCTCCCTGTGTCCTCAAGTCCATTCTCTCTGTCTGCGTCTTTATTCCTGTCCTGCCCCTAGGTTCTTCAGAACCTTTTTTTTTTTTTTTAGATTCCATATATATGTGTTAGCGTATGGTATTTGTTTTACTCTTTCTGACTTACTTCACTCTGTATGACAGACTCTCGGTCCATCCACCTCACTACAAATAACTCAATTTTGTTTCTTTTTATGGCAGATTAATATTCCATTGTATATATGTGCCACATCTTCTTTATCCATTCATCTGTTGATGGACACTTAGGTTGCTTCCATGTCCTGGCTATTGTAAATAGTGCTGCAGTGAACATTGTGGTACATGAGTCTTTTTGAGTTCTGGTTTTCTCAGGGTATTTGCCCAGTAGTGAGATTGCTGGGTCATATGGTAGTTCTATTTTTAGTTTTTTTTGTTTTTTTGTTTTTTTTTAAAGGTTTTTATTTATTTATTTATTTATGGCTGTGTTGGGTCTTCGTTTCTGTGTGAGGGCCTTCTCCAGCCGCGGCAAGCGGGGCCACTCTTCATCGCGGTGCGCGGGCCCCTCATCATCGCGGCCTCTCTTGTTGCGGAGCACAGGCTCCAGACGCGCAGGCTCAGCAATTGTGGCTCACGGGCCCAGTTGCTCCGCGGCATGTGGGATCCTCCCAGACCAGGGCTCGAACCCGTGTCCCCTGCATTGGCAGGCAGACTCTCAACCACTGCGCCACCAGGGAAGCCCTATTTTTAGTTTTTTAAGGAACCTCCATACTGTTCTCCATAGTGGCTGTATCAATTTAAAAGTTGTAAGTATTTTTATAAACTGTTCTCTTACCTATAGTATTTGACTCCGTCAAAATTTTCCCATGGGTCAGATTTAATAGAATTGATAGAGATGCAAGCCAGACCAGTGTCCTAGCATTCAAGGTCAGTCTGAGGCTATATTTGGCCCTTAAATATATAATGGTCTCTTCTCCTTAATGGGAAAAAAGCTCCAACAGTGATCATTTTAAAATTTACATTGACACTGGTTTTGCTATTTTTTAAAAAGTAAGTAGCTTCTTGTTTGCCAATCTAATATTTGTTATTTAAATTATTTGCAGTTAGTCCCTCAGGTTTATAATGTGTAATATTGTGTAATTTTACTAAAGTATGAATTTGAGTCTTGAGACTCATTTGGGGAGAACCAGTCACTAAATAAGTGAGTCCACCTAACTATCCAACCAGCTTTCTCTAATTGTCGTATAACTTATTCTGTAACTTTTGAGTTACACCTGACTACATGTTGTGTGGAAATCGTTCTTACATTTCAATTCATCATAATAATACTTGCAAATTTGGGCAACCAAAAAGGCTTGAAGAGCCTCATGAATATCAGTTTTGTACTGTGTGGCATTTCATCTAGTAATAACATGATATGACCAATATTTTTTTCATGTTTTAAACCAAAGTAGGTCAGTTTAAATTTTACTTTTATGTCTTTCTAGTTGACCACATTCTGCTTTTTAATACATAAAAGGCAGTGCAATCAGTTTACTTTCAATGAAGATGAGAAAAAACTATGTAACTAAAAACTTGTTTTGTTGTAATTATACCTTAAGAGCAGATAAATTTTAAAAACCATAGTTTAATATCCATTGATAATGAACTATTTTATCAGGATATTTGAGGATTATAGGTATATATATTTGTTAAATTATCTTCCTATATCCTTGAGATATCATAATATGATTTATTGATGTTAAACAGGAATAGAATTTACTTACTACAGTAAAAATACATTTTCAAGCTTATCTATAGTCTTTTCATTTAGTTCAGAAATAATAAAATCTTGAAATAATAAATGCAAGGATATTTTTTTTAATCTATATTCTTTTTTCCAGGGCTGTGGGTCACAAAGTGTTTGGCAGTCTTTATCAGGAACAGATTTTAGAGAAACTCAGAAAGTCAGCAGAGCACTGTGATTGTTTGCAGTGTTTTTTTGTAATACATTCCATGGGAGGAGGTAAAATTATTTATTCATTTGTCTATAACAATGTGTAAATGCAAGTGAGAATTCATTTTGCCAACATAAGTCTTGTTTTCAGACCTTTGCTTAAGAATTAAGAGTGTGTTTATGAATGTATGTACATAACAGCTTTTTATCTTAAATTTTTGTCAAATTGTGTCACTATGACCATTTTTTAAAAATTTAAACCCTTTTAAAGAGTCAGTAGAACTGAATCTGAAAAAATTTTTTCTTTTATCTTTAGTAGAAGGTAGATTTCAGTATAAGCTTTTTGGGAATGCTGCTTTTCTCCTAAGAGCTTGCTTGTGCAGTTTCATATGCTGACTAGAACGAAGTATTTGTGGCATATTCATAGGTACGTTTGCAAAAGAATATCAGTACCCTTTCTTTAACCACCTTCAATCCTTTCTTGTGTCCAATAAGAGAAATAAGTAAAAGAAATCCTTTTAGTCAACTCCCTTAAATCATTCCTTACATGGTAATTAATCACCTTGACCTAGAATAAATGATCTGCATTGCTTTCTTTCCCAGGGCAGCCTGTACCTTGCAAGTGAAGTATTTTGCTCCCTTGTTCCATGAAGTAGAAACAGATCATAATTTGATAATTTCAAAAGAGAATTAGCCTATTTGAAAAGAAAAATTTGCCATGCTTTTTTCCTCCAAGCTGAGATAAAGATTTTTATATTCAGCAGGTTATGTACAGTTGACTTTCTTATACATATCTGTTATTCAGTATGATAGCATTTGAAAAAGTTAAAATTGCTATGTAACCATGCCTTTAGAAGACCATCATAATCATTAAATTAAGAAACTAATTTTCTTTATACTGGTACAATTAACCTGCAGATTTTGAGTAAGTTTTCGAAAAAAACCAATTTGATTTATAGTTCATTATGGTGCTTTTTTTATATCCCTCTGTTACTCAGAATCTCAGTAGACTGTACTTTATTCATAATTCACTGAAAATGGCAAAAATACTTTAAATAATATTGAAGGCTAAAAATGAAGTCTTTTCCCACGTCTAATCCCTAATCTCTCTCCTCACAGATAATCAAGTTTGCCAGTGTCTGTCCTTCCAGATATTTCCTGTGCCCATTGTGTGTGTTTTTACATAAACAAGATCATGCAATACATACTACCCTGTAATGTTTTCACTTTAAATCTTTCCTGAACATCTTTCATCAGCTCTGTCCAATTGTGAGAATATGTAATAATTTTTAAAGTCAGTTCCTCATTGATGGATGTCAAGTTATTTATGATTTTTAGCTACTACATAAAATCCCCAGCAAACATCTGGTACCTACATCTTTGGTCATTTGTGCCACAATAGCTGTAGGCAATATTCCTAGAAAGGAAAGTGGAACCAAAGAATATGTACATTTTAAGTTTTGGTTGATATTACTAAATAACCTTCCTATATTATTGCATCAATCCATATGATTAGCAGCAATTTATAAGAGTTTATTTCCCCACACTGTCACCAACACTGAGTATTATGAGACATAAATCTAATACAATATGTTCAAAATTATATTGTTTTAATTTGCATTTTTTAATTAGAGAAAAGGTTGAGCACCTTTACATCTATTTGCCATTTGATTTATTTTGAGTTACAACTTATATATATCCTTTGCTCATTTTTCCATTGCATTATTCATATTTTTCTGTTGTTGATTTGTGACCCTCTTTATTAAAGAAATTTAGTCCTCCATCATGTTTGAAGATTTTTTCTTAGTTTGCCTTTTTATTTTGTTTGTTTTTATATATACATATAGAGAGAGAGGGGAGTTTTGTTTATTTTTAATGGAGTCAAAACTATCTGTTCTATAATGGCTCTGGTTTTTTATAATGCTTAGAAAGTCCTCATTAAAGATTAACCCAAAAAATCTCCCTCGCTTTCATCTAATATTTTTCACATCATAGCCTTTTAATATTTATCCAAATGGGGTTAGAGCATTATTGGCTTTTAAACTTTTTCTCATCAGGACAGCAAGAAATACGTTTTACATTACAAACCAACACACACACAAACATACACAAACTAAAACAAAAGATTATTTACCCACACCATATGTGACATACTAATATTTCTGCGTTTCATTTAAGAGAAGAAAATACTGGTCCTAACCTTATAAATTAGTTTCATAGCCCACTGATGGTTCACAAGCCATAGTTTGAAAAGCACCAGGGTAAAGGATTCCAGTTTTCTCTCTTTAAGTTCTTAAAAATATCTGAATTTATATATATGTAACTCTGTGTGTCAGGAAATTACCTTAATGAGATTCTTAGAGTTTCTGCTTTTAGATAGATAGTAAAAAAGTTTCTTCTTTGAAATTTTTGTAAATTCAAGTTGGTCATGCTTAACTTTAAACAATTTTAACTCAGCATTTAAGTTGCTTAAGGTCAGGATAGTGTTCATCATTAAGATTATATAGGTGCTACACTAAAGATGTCAAGGTAGTTTGTTTTTTCTTAAGTTGCTTAACATCAAGTGTAGACTAAATACTGTCTTAGTTGCATTTTTTACTCTTCAGTCAGTTCTTTTGACATCATAGAGATATAACTTAAATGTAAAAAAGTGTAAAATGTAGAAAGGCCTCTCATCATCACAGTCAGACCCAGAGGTTGAATTCATGACTTTAAGTCTCACTACCTATATTGTCTTCATTTCTTTATCTGAAATTAATTAGTTAATATATAATCACAGGAATAAGTTGAAAATTGTATGTCTTTAATAAATAGGTTTTTACCAAAAAAACACAGAATTCCGTTATATTCTGAACCATTTATGCTGTTTTCTTTTTGAAATCTTAATCTTCAGGAACAGGATCTGGACTTGGCACATTTCTTTTAAAGGTGCTTGAGGATGAATTCCCAGAAGTATACAAATTCGTGACTTCAGTTTATCCTTCTGGTGAAGATGATGTCATAACCTCGCCTTATAATAGCATGTTGGCAATGAAGGAACTTAATGAGCATGCAGACTGTGTGTTGCCCATTGACAACCAAGTAAGAAATGGCATTGTAATTTATGGACATATTATGTATACATTCAATCCTGTGTTATGCTTATGTGTGTACATGAAACAGTCTCTTCACTTTTCAGCCTACCCGTCTAAGAGAAAAAATAAGTTTAAATTGCTTTTTTTTGTCTTTTCTTCCTGGTAGAATGTCATCTATGTCCTCTCTTTTAATAGCTTCTCTCCCAATATTTTTTCCTTAAAAGTCTTTATTTGACATCATTAGCAAAATTGACCTCATGGTGAATTCTGGAAAGTTGGGTACAGCTATAAAGCCAAAGAGTCTGGTTACTTCAAGTGCTGGAGCTTTTAAAAAGCGGCAGGAGAAACCATTTGATGCAATGAACAACATTGTGGCAAATTTGCTGCTCAACCTAACAAGGTAATCCTGTTGACAGTGTACTTAAGGGCAGTTTAAAAACTTCACTTGCTTTTGATAATGTTTTGCAGTAGCATATTTTAGTTATTCTGAGTTGTAGAAGATTTTTTAAAAACTTTATTTAAAATAAAAATTTTAGTTTGTCTAGTGTTTTCAGATCTTGGAGTGATAGACCAGAATTTTATTTTCTCTGACTCCAGAGCAGCATTTTATTTTCCCCAGGTACGTTCCATGGAATATTAACAGGTGTTAAATGGTAAAGGGTTTTGAAGGATATACACTTGAGAAACACTTGGTTAGACAAAAACAAACTTGGTTGTTGTTTTTTTTTGCTGCGAAATGTCTTAACCTTTTAAACCAGCTAATCTATACCTCTTTATTAGCTGGTCCAAAATATTTCTTCGACTTTGATCTAAAAAATTGCTTTGGCATTATTATATTCCAAATTATAGAGCATGTAAGCAAATCCCGGGGGAAATTAGTAAGGCTTATAGAATAAATAACTATTGAACTGTATGTATTTAATTCAATCTAAAGTCTGTTTTAAGTAAGATTTTTATGTAGGTAATTAGCAACTGTAATAGAGTGGTTACACTTCAGATAATCCTGAAATAAGAATTGCTGTAGATGTTATGTTATATTTTAATTATCTTTATACACGATGTTCATGATACTAAATTTCACTAATACAGAAAAAAAAGAGCATATATTCTCTACTGAAGTACAGCGTACAAAAGGATGTAGGAAAGTGCCTGCTTACTAAATCAAGCTACATTAAGTTAAATATTTTTCATGCTTTAATGTTAATTTTTTAGCTCTGCAAGGTTTGAAGGATCCCTTAATATGGACCTTAATGAAATCAGCATGAATTTAGTTCCTTTTCCTCAACTGCATTATCTTGTGTCAAGCCTAACACCTCTGTATACACTGGCAGATGTTAACATTCCTTCTCGAAGGTAAGATGTAGTAACTTTATTCCAATTACTTGAGGGCTCAAATTACTTTAAAAACACACATTTTAAAGAGAAAAGTTTATAATAACTCTAGTTATTTCTTCGTACCATTTTCTTTGTGAGAATTATATAAAATATAGGTGATGACAGCCATTTTTCCATTAAGTGAATACTTCCTTATTTAGAAGTCATTGTTTAAAAATGTCAGTATTAAACTATTTGAAATTAAATCTAATAACTAAATTTTTAAGCTCATGAAAATTAATAAAGATATAGTTTTTATTGAAAAAGATTTAAAGGCTTTGAAGTCTGATGTACTTAAGTATGAATGCTAATTCTGTCATTTACTAGCTACAGAACCTTGGGCAGGTGACGAACTTTTAGTTTTTCTCATCTTTAAAAATGAGAGTCAGAGTACCTAACTCATAAGCTTGTTGGTATATTAAATAAGAGTATCTTTTAAAGCTCTTACCACAGTCTAGCACCATAGAGGGTTTACAGATATTACTCTATTATAGCTATTATGTATCACTTCCAGAACACCTTGTTTTATAACTGTGTCATTTTTAAGCATAAAACTTACATCAATTTACTTAACAAAAATGTAGTTGAAACATACTCTTAGCATATACAGTGATGATGAGCTTGAAAAGGTCACACTGACATTCACAGTTGACTGAGGGAAAAGGTCTTGTCAGACTCTGCTAGAGGAAATTATGTAAATGATAAAGTAAAAACTAGATTACAGATCTTTTTAATAGTTTAAATTTTGGCAACATAACAATTCTATACTGTGGGAATGTCACAGTAATACTGATTAACTTTTATTTGAGCAAGTAACAAATAACTGACTATGCCAACTAATAGGTGCGGTCTCTTTCTTTGTGGGATGCTGATGAGCTTAACAGGTTAAGCGACTTGCATAGTTTACTGAACATGGGAATCATTAAATGTTTGCTTTTATTATCAGCCCAGCATATTAAAAATGAGTATATTTAGTAAAAGGTACACCTTTAATGTGGACACATTGAATGTAAATTGGTGCTAAACTATTTATTGTACAATAGTGATTATCCAGACATTTAAAGTTACTCCTTAAAAAAATAGACATGTAATTTCTAATTAAGTTCAGCATAATCCTGCTTGTGTGTGTGTGTGTGAGTGTACACATTTTTCTTTTTGGTTGTGCCGGGTCTTAGTTGTGGCAGGTGGGCTCCTTAGTTGCAGCTTACCAGCTCCTTAGTTGTGGCATGCGAACTCTTAGTTGCAGCATGCATATGGCATTTAGTTCCCCGAGCAGGGATTGAACCCAGGCCCCCTGCATTGGAAGCACGGAGTTTTAAGCACGGTGCCACCAGGGAAGTCCCGTGCTTGGTATATTTTGATAAAAATAATACAGTGTCAACATTTAAAATTTTTATTTATATAATTATAGCTTGTTGCAGGTTTGTTTTTAATTAAAATATGTTAGTGGAAAATCTGTAAGGAACCTTAAGAATGTTAGACTCTTAAGGAACTTATCACAGTGTTCTTTCTAGCTTTGTGGGTTTTTTCCTTTTTCTTTTTGCTTCTACTGTACTATAGGTATTTCAAAGGCTGCCATATCCACATATGGACACGTTTATCCTTGAGCAAATAATAAATTGTTTTTAAATTGTACTAGTAAAAGGCATAGTTTTAAAACTTTAATTTCTTAGTAGTTTACAAACAACAGAATGGTTTTTGGATGTGCTTCATATTAATAAACGTCATCTAGTCCATTTTTATCAATGAAAATGTTAAAGCACATATTAGAGTGTGTATGCTAAATTCCTTGTTTCTAATGTAAAGAGAAATATCCCAATAACTATAAATAGCTCCTTGCTAGTTTTTATATTTTTTTGACAAAAGAATGAGTGTGCCTACTTGTTGTATAGTGGTTCTTAACCTCTTCTGGGTTTCCTTGACTTCATAAAAATGCCCAAAAGCACATACACACCACAATTTTGAGCACAGTAGAGGATTCATGAATCCCCCAAAGCTCACCATCCACTAAGAGAGTCCTCTATCCTTCTTACTGTAGAAGAATCAGGATAGAATGTAAGCTCCATTAGAGTAGGAAATTTTTTTTGTTGTTCACTGCTGGGTCTCTTGCACCTAGAATAGTGCCTGGCACATAATAGGCATTTAGTAAATATCTACTGAATGAATAGGCAGCGTAGTGTAATTTCTGTGGCTCTTCCTAGACATTCTGCAAATTCAGCACACAGTTCTGGCTAGAGTTATCTAAGGAACCTAATCATATTTGTATTGAGTTCAGTGGGATTTAAGAACCAGACTGGGGTCATATTAAAGGCCTAGGAGCCTGCATATTATTAGATATAAACTTCGTCGGTCACTTTTATCTTCCTCTCTTTAGAGGAATGATAAAAGAATGAAGTTAAAAGACTTCATTCCCTTAAAAGCCTCCCTTTTCAGGAATAGTAGTATAAAGTAGTGTCTTTTTTGGAGAGCCTAACATTGTCCTTTGATAGCTTCCTCCTTATTATTCCTAACTAATTCATGATATATTTTATAGACAAAGTAATCTTAATGTAGTAGGTTTTTAATTAGTTTTGATAGTTCTGATACTACGAAGTAGATAAGCATACTGAACTAAGTAAAAATGACACAATTTTCAGAAATTAGTACTACATAGAGCTCACTAATGATGTAGTCAATATTTTGTAGCTACCTGAAATCACCAATATATTACAGAAGCTTTTTATTCCCCCTAAAAAAAAATATTGCATGATTTCCTCTCCTCATATTTATCCAGATTGCTTTGAGGAAATGATAACTGAGATTCAGAATATATTTGTGTGTGAAGTTTATTTACCTGTAGATGACTGTCTTTTCATTTTATAGTTACACATAGAAGAAAGATGTAGTACAGTATTTTGTATAAACAGTGACTGTCTCATTGTTTTAGGTTGGATCAGATGTTTTCAGATGCCTTCAGTAAAGATCACCAGCTAATTCGAGCTGACCCCAAACATAGTCTCTACCTCGCCTGTGCCCTCATGGTTAGAGGAAATGTACAGATTTCTGATCTTCGCAGAAATATTGAAAGGTTCAATTTTATATTTTTCAAGATAATGTTATGTGTACTGTTTGTAACAGTGTAGCATGTAGTTAAGTAGCACTGTGAACTTAATTGATGTGTGACTTTGAGCAAGCTACTTAGCCTCTCAGCCTATTTTCCTCAAATGTAGAATAAGAATAATAATAGTACAAAGTTGTTATTTATGTTAATTATGTTATGCACATTAAATGATGAGATGTTATTTTCTGAAAATGTTCGGGAAATTTAGCTATTGTTATTGTTTTTATTAACCACCGCCACTACCACTACACTGCTTCTAAGTTTGTTTTACTATTTGACAGTCTTATTTTTTAGGAAAACCGCTCTATTGAATTACAAAGTAAGGAAAATTATAATACCTTCATTTCTTTTCATCCCCAGATTTCTAATGTTAAGGAATGTGTTTCTAGCTTCTTGAATCACCATTACGGCCAATTTAATGTCCCTTAGTTCACTGTCAGACTGTACCATAATACTGCTAGTATTAAAAAATAGGTAACTTATGTTATATACTAAGCACTTAGAATGGTACCATTAGTAATGTCCTAGTTTAACTAATGTGGGCTGCCATAATGTGGCAGATATTTTAGTACCTTAATTCTTACCTTTGAGTTTTTGCATCTCAGATTAAAACCTTCTCTACGGTTTGTCTCCTGGAATCAAGAAGGCTGGAAGACCAGCCTGTGTTCAGTACCTCCTGTGGGCCATTCCCATTCATTATTAGCTTTAGCAAACAACACATGCGTGAAGCCTACCTTCATAGAACTGAGAGAGAGATTCATGAGGCTCTACAAAAAAAGGGTAATCATCAGTACACCTTTCTAACTATATGTGTTTATTTTGGCTATTTAAGATGTATTCTCAAGAATTAAAGTAACACAAATCAGGTGTGATCCCGCCTGCTATATCTGTGTATTGATTATAACTGAAGAGGAGAGGCTTACTGAGACTCTAAATGAGAAATCTCATGGGTTTATAGGATTTAGGTTCTCATTTCTCTTGTAAAGCTGAGTGTGAACTATCATTTTAATAAGAATATTTACATTATAGGATAGTTGTCTGTGTTAAATTTCCTGAAAATGGTCAACATCATTCAGTTTTTTTATTTATAGGCTCATCTTCATCACTATCTCCAAATTGAAGGGATGGAGGAAAGCTGTTTCACAGAAGCCATGTCATCTTTATCAGCACTCATACAGGAATATAACCAACTGGATGCCACAAAAAGCATGCCTGCAGAAGATTTACCTAGACTACGCATAGCTGTGTGAAAAAGAAACCCCAAAGATACAATTTCTTTTTCTTAATTTCACATTTTTTGTCCCCTTACCTTTCTAGTTTAGAATTTTTGTAATTCAGAAAGCATGATGTGTGTTTTTCATATTGGGAAGGTTTTTGTCTTTAGAGTAGTTTCCATTTAATCACAATTTGTTGATGATCCCACTGTGTGAAATTAGCCAAGTCCTAGTGCCTTGACTTTAAACATCTGTCTTCCAAAAAGTCGTGTTTTCTAAAATTGAGAGAACAGAGTTCTTCAACATTTTATTTTATTTATAGTCTCATATTTAGGCATTTATACAGAGATAATCATGTCTTCAATAAAAGTCTTGTACAGATATATTTTTTATATTTATTGATAATTTATGTCTTCACATTCTGTTTAAATTCTCCTAACTCTTTAAAAGTAAATATGGGAGTAGAAGAACACAGTATAAATATTTCTATGTAATACCCACTAACTTCAGGAATAGATTTTATTGCAACTTGAGGTTTTATTTCTTCTTTGGGTAAGCACTTGTTTGCACTCAAAAGAATCACAATTTACAATTATGTTAACTTGTATTAAATTATTTTTAAATATAATGGTTTTTTAATCAAACCAGTTAATTTTGTAACAATAAATGTCCATGTTTTTAAACTATGCTACTTATCAGTTTTGCTTGTCCCTTTTTTTTTTTTTTTTTTTTTTTTGGCCATGCCGCGTTGCATGTGGGATCTTAGTTCCCCAACCAGGGATCAGACTTGCACCCCTTGCATTGGAAGCGCGGAGTCTTAACCACTGAACTGCCAGGGAAGGCCCACTTGTCACTATTTATACAAGCAAACAGAACATTACTAAGCTTGATATTTTCTTTGAAACTTTGCAGTAAATGACTAATAGTCTAGTGAAAGTGTTCCAGTTACTCTAAATCTCCAGTTTTAGTCTTCAACATTAATTTATCTTTAATCACAATTTATATTTAAAATTCATAGGTGATTTATCATTTAAGGAAGTAATTTTGAGCAACAATTTATTTTCAAGCCAGAAAAATCTGTTGTGTGCTTTCTTTAATGTTATTTTTTAAATTTCTTTCCTTTTCAGATTAAGGATACTGCTCTTGGTCTTTATCTTGGAAATTAAGTTTTTTACAATATTTGGTATAAAAATTTAGATTACAGTTGTCAACAGTGGCCAAAGAAGTTCCATTTTTTTCCTTCCAAAAGAAATCTCAGTAAACTGATATTCAGGATAGGGCAATGGAAATAATAAATATATTTACAGCTTAGTCTTATTCCTAGTTAAGATTTAATCTAGAAAATCTTGCTCACCTTATAATGATTATGTGATTGGAGCCTAGGCTGTATTGTCAAAGTACAAAGTTTTAAAACTTTAATATGCTTTTTATATAGCTTCAACAGATCATTTCAGATTATTTTATAGACTAAAATGTTCTCTTGTAAATTGTATAATTTTTCATTCTGGAATATGTAGATGGAACCAAATATCTTTGTATTACATAATTATACATTTTAAGAGCTCAATTTTAAGGTTTTCATATTTTACATAAATTTTTAGGAGAACCTTTTTTAAAGCTTCTAATGCCTTAAATACAGTTATCTGAGAATAGCTAGGCATTCTTACTGTTTTAAACCAATAAGGCAGATTTGCCACCCTTTTAAAACCATTTTAAATTTTGATGTAATGACATGATTAACCTTAACTTTTTCCCCATGTGCTTGGTTTTATAGGATCTTGAGCTCAGAAAATATATCTCCTGGATCTCTGCAGTTTCTCTGACATACACAAGATGTAATCCACAGCATCTTCCATTTAAATGACCCTTCATTTGGGCAGTCAAATTGAATGGTAATCATTTTAGACTTGTTAGGGACACAGCATCTTTTATCCAAGCATATCCCACAGAAAGTGGGTTTATAACTCTGAGTGCTTGAGCATCCGGAAAAGACAAATTTTTCAGCTTTGACAGGTTGGAAAGTAGGTTGGCATGTTTTTCCTTTGGGGATCTGAAAAGATATATAACGTTAAATCACTCTTTAAACTTGATTACAATAGTTCAGAAAAGTGATACTTTGTGGACTGTTACATAAATACACAGATATAATTATTTTCAGGGCATTAATAGTTGCCATTTAGTGACATCCAGCCCTTTTCTACCTTTAAAATCCCCTCTCGCCAGAGGACCTTGAAAGTCCTCCCTGTGCTTCCTCCGTCATATTATAGGACCCACTCCCCAATGTTTTTCTGCTATCTACCCTTGACTTAGTTCCACAATAAATGAAAATTTCTCTGTTTTGTTTAATATCAAGGGCCAAGACTTAAATTCTCTAACATGGCTCAGACAGTTTTAAGTAGATGGATAGATGAATAAACATCTTAATCCCTTTGAAATTGTCAACTTTCTAATATGATAGGGAATAACTTAGGGATAAGATTGGTTTTGTAGCATTTCTAAAAATTACTCTTGAGACAGTCACAGAAGCAGGACCAGCTCTAGTTATACCAAGCAATCTTAGAGTATGTATTATTATATCATAGTCCTTTGGCAAGTAGTAGCTAAGGAGAGCATTTTGGAAACAGTGTGGTTCCCCTCCAAGTTGGTGATACATAAGATCAGAGCTTCTCGGATGTTCCTAATGTTTGTTTTTATAATTACGATGTAGCAACCAAAATCTTTTATCAATTGCTCTGAATCCACTACATAAAATTAATATAGGAAAAAGAAGATAGACTCTGAAAAGGATCTACTCTGAAAAAACAATACACCTGGTGGGGTGCCCCAACAAATCAGGCTGATCAAGACCCACACTAGTAAGCTGTTAACCTGTTGATTCTAGATACCCTAACGTTACCTCTCTGCTTGGTGAAATTTTTCCCACAAAGTGCAGTTAATTAATATCTGCTGCCCTCCAAGATAGTTTGACTTTAAGAGTTACAATGAAGTGGTTTTATTAATAAACACTTCCAAAACACATATAGACACACACATACTTTTCATGAGTCTCAATATTGAATTATGATGAAGTTAAGTTAAATCTACTTAAACTTTACCTTTACTGTCTTTGATATATTACTGTCGCAAGGCTGAATGTAGCACAGTCTTCTCTCATTTCTCATTTCACAGTTGCTGTTTTCATTGGTTACCCTATTAGATATGCCCATCCCACATGTTCTGGAGCAAGGGGTCCACTTTGTTGCTTGCACAAGACATTTTCTTTTCCAAATAAGTGGGAGATTCCTATAAGCTAAAATAAAGGAGGAGGGAGTGCATGTGTATAAATATATATGTATTCCTGTAGGTAGATAATTTTTAATCATTTTTAAGCTAATAGTTAATAGATCTGAACTTTATATAAAGTAACTCAGAATAAAATAAGCTTATGGTCTAATTAATCGTTCTCTCTTTTTCCCACTCCCCAAATTATCTTTCAATCAAGTATTACAGTGCAGTATCTTAGGAGGAATAAAAATACTTTATCTTTGAAAAACTGAGTAAAGTACCCATTTGCTTCTTTCTGCTTAGCCCATCCTCTGAGTACTAAACACGCTTATGCTTTGATGGATATCTGCCTTTTCCCTGGTTCTTGCCTCATGCTTGATGTTATTTTCAACAGATGTTGAAACAGACATTAGTAATATTAGGGAATTCAAGATATTAATCAGAACAAGGTGGTCTTACCGTTAAATTTCGTGATGTTAAAATCTAAAATACAAAAGTTAGATTTGAGAATTCAGCTATCAATAAGACCAGTTATTTTCTTCTCCACTTTTTAAAATCTATTCTTTTAGAAAATTCTCTACGTTACACTGAACTAATCTAAATACTCGTATACTAAGTCATGAAAAACGTGCGATCTGTTTTATTCATTCAGCTTAACTGTTACATTCCCTATGGTATCAGGCCTATGGTATTCCCTCTGTTGTCTAGACATTTCATATCACTTCGGAATGCATGGACGGCTCTATGGGTGAGTGGGTTGGCTAGACAGAGACCCCCTCCACTGCCTGCAGCTTAGGAGAAACAAGGGAGGGGAAGGGGGTGAATAATGAAAATATAAAGAGTGCATAATCTTCCATCTTCTTGTAAATCCATGGGGAGCTTGCCTCCTGCTCATGAATGAATCAGGCACTTGGTTCATTTTAAGCAAACTGCTAATTGGTTCATTGTCTCAAAGCATTTCCTTCAGGTTAATATGCATCCTAAAGTGGGTGCTTTGGGAGTAAGGTGGAGATTTGAGTCTGCAATTAACACAGCAAAATTCAGGCTACATTACTTTAAAATATCAACTTAAAAACGACCCCCCCCCCAAAAAAAATGCCTTCTTGATAGAGAAGAGTCACTTTGAAGTATGTGCTATCTTTGAATAAAATGATACTTTGATACTGTTGTCAGTGTTATTACAGTAGGATCTTGCCATTGCACACAGAACTGAGGGAGAGGAAGCAGAAAAATGGAGATACCTGGAAGGTAGACAACAGTTTAAAGACCTCAGCACAGGAAGCAGGTTAAAAGCTTGGCATGCATCTGCAATAAATAAAGGTAGGTTAGATTATCATATTACCAAGAACCCCCCCTTAGAGTTAAGCCAAGAGCTGCAGTTCAGGAATTTGCTTAACATTCATTAAAGGGCAAGAAAACTAGAAGAAATTTTCAAAGTACAAGTTCAGTGTTTGGTGAGCAGTGAGAAAAGCATAGGGGCATTACGTCATTGCATGCTTCCTGCTGACCAAGCAAAAGCTAGATTCCAACCGTAGACTGTCGAATTAAGTATATAAATTACTATCACAAATATAAAAGTGTGCATGTGTCATTGTGCTCAACTTTGAAAGCAAACTCCTGTTTGGGCCCATAAGTACAGTTTCAAAGTTAAGCAGAGGAGAGACATTAAACTGAACATATACTTCCTTTGAAACATATCTAGGCCTATATTTTAATTACCAGAGAGCACTTGGGAGATTTTCTCATTTTTTGTAGCAAAGTACTGACCACTAAGAATGACCATCTGACACCTCCTCCAACCAGGTTCCAAGTGAATCCACTGAAACTGCTCTGACTTCACAAATGAGACCAACTTGACCGTGACCCAAAGGCCTGGCCTTGGGGACAACTGCTGTTCTACGGTGGTCTCACCAGGGAGGTTCACGCATGGGTTCTAAGAACTTAACACTGAGTCACTAAGATCCAATGCAGAAAATCAACTGTTCTTGTACGTGTGTTAAAAAAAACAATTTGGCTTATATTTTCAAAAGTTTTAGAGCATTAGCAGTATCACGCAGTTAGCTGAAAACCAGGGATGGTGAATGCCGATTTGCCGTAACCTGTTAAAGTTTTTTGAATTAATTGGCATAGTTGGAATCCCAGAGGATGTTCCTTTAAGAATTAGTTTTTAAAGATCTAACTCATTTCTCTGATTACAGTTGCTTTTATTAACTATCCACGTAAGTGAATTCAGGAGTCTTTAGCATACGGAAGTATTCCATATTTCCATGGCACCTTTCATTTACTACGCTCCAAATTTCAGGAAAAAGGCATTCTTAATTTCTGGATGAAAGCACAGATGTGAATAATAACCAGGCATCAATATTGCCCTTTTTGAGTCCTTCCTCACCTGTGCTTCATCTGCTGGCATTTTTGAAACTCCTGTCCCCAAAAAACCCTGGCACCTAAATAAGATGCTAGCTTAGAGCAGACCAAACTACAAGGTTTATGAACATACTGATGCCAACTGTAAATGGCCAGATGCTCCAGATGAGTAATAAAGATTCTCATTACAAGTTTCTGACTACACACATACCTGGGTAACCTACTTAAAAATGCCTGTGTGCACATTTATTTAGAGAAGTTGGTAATTGTTAAGCTTCATTTTCAGTGAATGAAAGGGTAATTTTATATTAGTTTTATCTGTTTTTAGAAATGTTTACAAATCAATGTACCCTCAAATATTTTTGATCATAGCCTTCCATTTCTGCTTTTACCATATGGAAAAGTTACCTTTGGAAATTTTTGGCACTGGATGGTTCATACCTCTTGCCCATAATAGAATACAGATAAAAGTTTTTCTAGGCCAGGGTACATGTGGATAATATTTGGTCAGTTTTCCTGAGAAGAGGTTAAATGGAAATAAGTAGAGGTAGTAAGAGTTTAGAAGAGTTTTCCTGACCTAGTAGAGCTTTCAAAGACTGGAGCATTCGGGGAGTTCCCTGGTGATCTAGTGGTTAGGATTCAGCCCTCTCTCTGCTGTCGCGTGGGTTCAATCCCTGGTCAGGGAACTGAAATCCCATGAGCTGCATGGCCAAAAAAAAAGTAAAAAATCTGAAACATTATAAAGTTCCCTTTTCAGATACTCAGAGCATACCTGCCTGAGGTAGAGACTGAGTATGACGGCACACTCACACTGATCACCAATCAGTAAGTACCTACTTAGTTCCTATGGTACATAAAAGGAACATGAAAGAAAACCAGGCAAAGTCGTACATGAGAGAGAGTTCTACTTATGAGTACCTGGCATTGTTTTGTAGCTTGTTGACAGCTGCTGTTGTGATGACCGCAGGCCACATTTTGACTGATCAGTCTTCTTTCCACCTTTAGCCCTAGAGCAGTGCCTGTCAGCCGGCTTTGGTATGAACAGAGGTGTGCATCCAATGGCCCCACTCACACAGAGGCAGCTAAACAGGGGATTGGGCTGAAACACTTGGCCATTATGATAATGTACCCTGTTGAACTCACATCCCACAGCTACAAGGTCTGAAAAGAGAAAAGAGCAAAATCACCAAAGAAGCCATAACTGATAGTCTAGACTTCCAGTTGTAAACCATAGAGGAAATTGCTATCTCCTTTATGAAATACAATTCTCAATTTTTTAGGCCACGTCTGAAACCTCCTTCACAGAACATCTGTAAAAAGTGAAAATGAGACATTTTCATTATATCGTAGATTATCAGCCCTGACTAGTCACCTTCAAAATTAAGACCCTGTTCCCTGTTCTTGAGTAAAGTTAATAAAAAAATCACTATGCATGGGGCTTCCCTGGTGGTGCAGTGGTTGAGAATCCGCCTGCCAATGCAGGGGACACGGGTTTGAGCCCTGGTCTGGGAAGATCCCACATGCCGCGGAGCAACTACGCCCATGAGCCACAATTACTGAGCCTGCGTGTCTGGAGCCTGTGCTCCGCAACAAGAGAGGCCGCGATAGTGAGAGGCCCGCGCACCGCGATGAAGAGTGGCCCCCGCTCGCCGCAACTAGAGAAAGCCCTCACACAGAAACGAAGACCCAACACAGCCAAAAATAAATAAATAAATAAATTTATTTTTTTAAAAAAAAATCACTATGAGTATAGCACTGGGATAACGACTGTAAACCTCAGAGCTGGGCTGATGGCTGGTGAGACAGACATCCCCAGATGCGCAGCAGCAGGCTGGGATATAGTCCTAGGAAGTTAGGATAAGTGAATGCGTGAAGAAATCATAATTTGTTTACAATACTGCACAGTAACTGATGACCTTTCACACAACTGGAAGGTCAAAACCTTTTCAGAATACTAAGATGTGACTGACTTCACTGTGTTGACATTTGTACTGATGGTGCAAAAGCAGCAGTGGCTAAAACTGCTGCTGGCACTTTAGCGTGAATCAAACTGTATAGGTTAGTCACTATTTTTCCTTGCCATACACTTGTACATAAATGTACTGTTTTTTAAAGTTCTTAGTTCTACCTAAGAATGTCCTTAATGACACAGTAAAAATTACTAATTTTATTAAATCTGAGTGATCAAATATACATGTCTTAATATTCTGTGTGACAAAACAGGAAGTTACGTAGAGCCTTTCTCTAGATATTGTACCAAAGTACAATAGTTATCTCGAGGAAAAGCACCTATGTTATTGTTTGAGTTGTGGGCCGAACTAACCACTTTTTTAGTGGTAATTTCCCCTGAAGAAATGATTGACAGATACCTCATGGTTATTCAGACTCGGGTATTTGGCAGACATTTTCTTGAAAATCAATGAAACAAGCCTGTCACTTCAAGGAAAACAACTGACAGTACTTGTTGCCAGTGACAGAATTTAAGCTTTTGAGCAAAAATTAGAATTTTGTAAAACTTGTGTCCACCACTGAGATCTTTATAGCTACCCAATATGTAGACTTTTCCGATAATTTTGGTACTAACTAATGTGATTTTTTAAAATATCTATATAACCCATTGTTCCAAACTGGTATTTTCCAAATAACCAATGCATGGTATTACAAAATTATACATGAGGAAAAGCCCCATTCCAAGTGGGTCTTTGAATAGAGGAATGTATTTT
Organism: Balaenoptera acutorostrata; assembly: GCF_949987535.1. Lineage (NCBI taxonomy): Eukaryota > Metazoa > Chordata > Mammalia > Artiodactyla > Balaenopteridae > Balaenoptera > Balaenoptera acutorostrata. Next base: position 48,948,734 of record NC_080077.1, read on the forward strand.
AATGTCACAGAGTTTGAAAAGTTCATTGATTTGGTTTCCGATTCCACATGATTAGCAGTGATGCAGCTAATTTTTAAGAAACTCCACTTCTCAAGTTTTAATATAATATGGAAAAAGAATATTCAAAATTATCTGAAAAGTCTGTTAAAATATTCCTTCCTTTTCCAACAACGTATCTGTGTGAGGCTGGAATCCCTTCATATATTCCAAACTAAAACAACATATAGCAGTATATTGAATGCAGAAGCAGATGTAAGAATCTATCTTCTGTTAAGCTAGGCATTAGAGAGATTTGCAAAAATGTAAAACAATTCCACTTCCACTCTTCTCTAAATTTCTTTGTTTTTAAAGTAAAATTTTTCCACAAATAATATATTATTCGTATTAATTTGCAATGGGTTTGTTTTTTTAAATGTATTAGTAAATATTTTAAAATTTCTAATCCGTTAAATACCAAGAGATAACTCACATAAAGAAAAGCTCTTTGGGGGCTTCCCTGGTGGCGCAGTGGTTGAGAATCTGCCTGCCAATGCAGGGGACACGGGTTCGAGCCCTGGTCTGGGAAGATCCCACATGCCACGGAGCAACTGGGCCCGTGAGCCACAACTACTGAGCCTGCGCATCTGGAGCCTGTGCTCCACGTCAAGAGAGGCCACGACAGTGAGAGGCCCGCGCACTGCGATGAAGAGTGGCCCCCACTTGCCACAACTAGAGAAAGCCCTCGCACAGAAACGAAGACCCAACACAGCCATAAATAAATAAATAAATAATTTAAAAAAAAAAAAAAAAGAAAAGCCCTTTGGGTCCTCATTAATTTCTAAGACTAAAGGGATCCTCAGACCAAAAAAAAGGTTAAAAACCATTGCTCTATATGATGAATCAGCACATTCTCTGTAAAGTTATATCTTAAGCCTTTATAGACCATTCGGTCTCTGTTGCAACTACTAGACCCTGCTATTGTATGTAACGCAGCCGCAGACTATATGTAACTGAACTGGTGTGGCTGTTCTCGGATAAAACATTATTTACAGAAACAGACTGTGGGCGGATTTGGTCCCTGAGCCATAGTTTGTGACTATCATCCCCACCCCCATCCTCATGGCTGTGCTCTGTTACAATACTCATCACATTGTACATAAAGTTACTTGTGGAAAGGTCTGTCTGACACAGTAAACTTCGACTCAGTGAGGGCAGGACCTGTATCTCTTTTTTCCCTGTTGTGCCCCCACCTGCTGGTCACAGTGTCTAGCTCAGTAGCGGATGCTCACTAAGTGTTTGTTAGGTTAATGAAATACCTTGCCTGGCACTGTTTGGGAGAAAGAGGTCTCCTGAATGCCAGAGTCTGATAGATCATGTTTTTCCTGTTGAATTTCCATAAGTAATAGCTAACATTTTTGAGAATTTACTACATACCAGATATTGTGTTAGGTGTTTTGGGTTTTGTGTCTTCATTTCATTTGATCCTCCTAACAACTCTATAAAATAGGAAGTACATATGATATAACTGAGGCACAGAGAGGTTAAGCAACTTGATCAAGGTCACTCATCAGACAGAACTCAGAATTTGAACCCAGAGCCTACATTCTTAACCAATATACAATAATCAAGTGCTGACAGGGGCATCAGGCTATCAACTTGAACTGTTCCACACATTCAGTCCAACTCCAGAGATGTGCTCTCATTCCATACTTACAACCAAACTTCTGCTAGTAGTTTTCCTTCCCACTTAGACTTTTCTACAGAGTAACTTAACCACCCAGCTGACATGAGTATTTCTCTTCCCTTAGAAATTTTATTTTTTAATCCTCAATAAATCGGTATCCTGAATTATTGTCAAGGCATAGGTTTAGATGGTCTCAAGCAGTCTGCAGAGCTAAGGCCCATAAAGCTGAGGATCCTGTTGTGATTTGGGGTGCCCCTACCTTCTTTTTTACAAATATGCCTCAGTAAAAAGTACAGTAACTTGGGCTTCCCTGGTGGTGCAGTGGTTAAGAATCCGTCTGCCAATGCAGGCGACATGGGTTCGAGCCCTGGTCCAGAAAGATCCCACATGCTGTGGAGCAACTAAGCCCGTGCGCCACAGCTACTGAGCCTGCGCTCTAGAGCCTGCGAGCTCTAGGCCGTGCTCCGCAACAAGAGAAGCCCCCGCTCTCTGCAACTAGAGAAAGCCCGTGTGCAGCAACGAAGACCCAACGCAGCCAAAAATAAAAAATAAATAAATTTTAAAAGTACAGTAACTTGATGGTTAGTTGGGAAGGCTGAGATTAAAGCTGTATGTCTGAATACTAGATATACATCCTTACATTTTAAAAAAGATTATTTTTTAGTCACAGAAAAGGTTGAATTCAGATTGCTTCTGACAGTATTAACGAAAGCTGTCATCTGTGGCACTTTAATAAGTCAGACTGTTTACATAATTTCTCCTATTTTTATCATTAAAAGCAATTACCTGAGAAGAACTGCAAGATCATTTCAATGCAATAAAAGTAACAGGTTTCTGAATGTGTGTGTAACATCTGCTCGTTTCACATGGTGTCCAGTATGAGAAGGCTAGTCTCACTGGTGCATGGAAACTAAACCCACCTCATAGTTAGTCACATTAAGCTGATTATTCCAAAGTAACAATTGCAGACAAAAATCCTGTCTAGACTCCACATTCGCCAGCCAGTGCAGAAGGAAACACTTACATGCACACACTCCGGTCTCGTACCTAGGCCCATCTGCTGAGTAGTCACAGTACAGCCCTTTGTGGGGGTCGCAGAGGTCAGCCTCGTTGCAGGTGTCGCCCGGTTGCCTGGCACAGATTTTACAGCATCCACAGCCATCCCTCACCAGGCTCACTCCAGGAGGGCAGCTGGGCTTCTGGTGAGCGCACTGACAGGGCCAGTGACAAAACTGTTGACGATGGTGCACTTCTGCTACCTCACCAGGCCTTCCTTCGGGTGCCGTGTCTAACAGCCCAGTGCCTTGGGCCCTGCGGTAGAACTTCATTTGACAACAAAGGTGATGTTAGAAATGGTTCCGCAAACTAATTTCAGAGGTTTTCTAGAAACAGATTTCCCCCAGATTACAAGAACACGGTGTGGTGAATTGTAATAATAATAGTATCTATCAGTATTTGACATGATCACTCGCTCCTTAAACTTTTCTGCACTCAGCTTCCGACACATGACTCTTCTCCTTTCTCACTGATGGCTCCTTCTCAGTCTCCTCTGCTAGTTTCTTCTCATCATCTTCATCCCTAAACACTGGAACCCCCTGTGGGTAAAGACCTCTGAAGTAACTTCCCTCACTCTATCTCATATCTCCACCCAGGCCTCTCTTCTGAACTCAAACTGCCTACTTAACAGGTCTCCACTTAGATATTTGACAGGCATAGCAAACTTCACATGACCAAAACCAAACTCCCAATTCTCCCCTCCAATCTACTCTTCCTTCCAAGGGAAGGAGAGAGGCAGGTGTGTCAGAGAAGATGTGATGCTAGAAGCAGAGGTAACACGATGCCGCTGCTGAAGGGGGCAGGGGTGGGGGGTGGGGTGGGGGGACGTCACAAGCCAAGGAATGCAGGCAGCTTAGAAAAGCTGGAAAAGGCAAAGGACAGATTCTCCCCTAGACTCCCCCCGGAAGGAACACAGCCCTGCCTTGATTTTAGCTCTGTTTCCAGACTACAGACGCCAGAACTGGAAGATAATAAATCTGTGCTGTTTGAAGATTGTAGCAATTTATTCAGTAGCAATAGGAAACAATACACCCCATTTCACAAGGGAGGACTATGGGGCTCTGATTGCTTAACCTACTCCAGGTCACATATCAAGTAAGTTGAAGAAGAGGGACTTACACCAGGCAGGCAGCTTCCAGAGCCTGAGCTCTCAATCCTTACCTTCCTCCCTTCCCCAGGCCAGGTCTTGCCACCAACCAGCTTTGATATTGAACAGATCACTGAATCTCTGCGTCTGTTTTTCCTCTCCAGCGCAGACTCTCCCCCTGACCTCACAACTAACTCATTCATCTCTACGGGGTATATCCCACTTTGATGTCCCACAAGCACCTCACTTTCTCCCTCCCCACAAGAAACTGCTCTCAGCTAGTCCCCATTTTAGTGAATGGTGGCATCATCCCCTGAGTTCCCCAAGCCAGGAAACTGAGATCACCCTCACCTGTTCCATCTCCTTCATCCCTCACACCCAAACGTCAGTGACCTGCAGGGAAGTCCAAGCTCCTGAGCACAGCATTCAGGGCCCTCCTCGTCTCTTGCGTTCCTTAGATTCCTTAGCTTCTAGCAAGTGAAAGTGCCTGCGGTTCCCTGCATATCTGAGGCTGTTCCTTCTACCTGTAACCTTCTTCACCTGCCCCCACTCCTTCACTGAGTTACCACCTTCTCCAGAAGACTTTCTATAACTTCTCCATGCTCCCTTTTCCCTGTCGGTGTACTGAAGTTAGTGTGTAAGTGCCTGTCTTCTCCACTCACCCTAAAGCTACCCAACCACAGGGACTTGAGGTTCACTTGCTGGTGTACAACTGGCACTTAGCACAGTGCCTGGCAAGTAATTTCTGTAATTAACTCTCAATTTTTATCTGATGGAACTGAAGGCAATTGGACTGATTCAGACATCCTAAACCTCTTTCCAACTCAAAAACCCTACATTTAAGGGACACCAAGTGGGGAAAGCAGTGGGGGGGGGGGGATGAATTGGGGGATTGGGATTGACATAAATACACTAATATGTATAAAATAGATAGCTAATAAAAAAAAAGAAAAAGTTTGGACAGTGAAAAAGAAAGTCAGAATCAGAAAAAAAAAAAAAAACCCTACATTTAAAAGTATCTGTTTGAAATTCCACCATTGAATCTTCAGCCTTTTTTCTTACCACTGATGAGACATGTATTCCCCAGAGTAACACTTTCAGCTACTATTTGAGTTGAATATACCATGTGAGAATAGACTTTGAGGATACAGTGCTGGGCTTCTGGAGGAGCAATGGAAATTCCAAATGTAGAGGAGCAGAATATCAAGGCTACAAATAGTGAGTGCCCGCTTCTCATTCTTGCCCAGGTTCAGACGTGGTTACCAGGGACCCCTTGCCGGGTTCGGTGGCCTCTCAGCTGGGCTCATGTTCATGAACATTCCGTCCTCCCCTCTCTAAGTGTTGGACTCTCAATTCTTGGCTTTCATGACAGCAGCCCCACCTCCCTGCCCAGTTCTACCCCTACCTCTGGACATACTGTCTCAATCTCCTTTGCAGGCTCCTGTTACCCTGCATTTGACTTAGATTTAAGCTCACTGGTGTTTCATGACCTTAATGTATTGCTGTTCTCACCCTGCACACTGTCTCTTGACCATCTCATCCACCCCCTTGCCTTCATTTTTGACACTATGCAGCTTCAAATCTAAATTTCCATCCAGAACTGCTCCGCTGAGTGCAGACCCATATAGCTGGCTGCCTACTGGATGTCTCCACTAGAACATCCTACAGGAAAAACTCACGGCCCAAACTCAACATTGCCCCACCCACCCGAGACAGCTTCTCCATACCTTGGAGATAGGAAGCTAGGAGTCATCCAGGTCATCTTCCTCTCCCCCACCTCCCATAGTCATTTAACAACTAATCCTGCTTATCATCCTTATAGCCCTAAAACTAGTCACCCTTCCCTCATTTTTACTGCTACCAAGTACTACTGCAGTAAGTTCCTAACCGGTCTCCCTCCCTCAAGAATGACTTCAACAAATCTACCACGTCACAGCTTTAAGGAGCTCTTAAAAAACATATCTGTCGGTCCCCAGCATCTCCACAAAAAAAACAAAACCAAACAAAAAACACTGTATCTAGTTCTGTAAAAAATGCCATTGGTAATTTGATAGGGATTGCACTGAATCTGTAGATTGCTTTGGGTAGTATAGTCATTTTCACAATATTGATTCTTCCAATCCAAGAACATGGTATATCTCTCCATCTGTTTGTATCATCTTTAATTTCTTTCATCAGTGTCTTATAGTTTTCTGCATACAGGTTTTTTGTCTCCCTAGGTAGGTTTATTCCTAGGTATTTTATTCTTTTTGTTGCAGTGGTAAATGGGAGTGTTTCCTTAATTTCTCTTTCATCATTAGTGTATAGGAATGCAAGAGATTTCTGTGCATGAATTTTGTATCCTGCAACTTTACCAAATTCATTGATTAGCTCTAGCAGTTTTCTGGTGGCATCTTTAGGATTCTCTATGTATAGTATCATGTCATCTACAAACAGTGACAGTTTTACTTCTTCTTTTCCAATTTGTATTCCTTTTCTTTCTTTTTCTTCTCTGATTGCCGTGGCTAGGACTTCCAAAACTATGTTGAATAATAGTGGCAAGAGTGGACATCCTTGTCTTCTTCCTGATCTTAGAGGAAATGTGTTCAGTTTTTCCACCATTGAGAATGATGTTTGCTGTGGGCTTGTCGTATGTGGCCTTTATTACGTTGAGGTAGGTTCCCTCTATGCCCAGTTTCTGGAGAGTTTTTATCATAAATGGGTCTTGAATTATGTCAAAAGCTTTTTCTGCATCTATTGAGATGATCATATGGTTTTTATTCTTCAATTTGTTAATACGGTGTATCACATTGATTGATTTCTGTATATTGAAGAATCCTTGCATCCTTGGGATAAATCCCACTTGATCATGGTGTATGATCCTTTTAATGTGTTGTTGGATTCTGTTTGCTAGTATTTTGTTGAGGATTTTTGCATCTATATTCATCAATGATATTGGTCTCTAATTTTCTTTTTTTGTAGTATCTTTGTCTGGTTCTGGTATCAGGGTGATGGTGGCCTCATAGGATGAGTTTGAGAGTGTTCCCTCCTCTGCAATTTTTTGGAAGAGTTTGAGAAGGATGGGTGTTAGCTCTTCTTTAAGTGTTTGATAGAATTCACAAATAAAATTTGTACGGACACACAAAAGACTGCAAATAGCCAAAGCAGTCTTGAGGGAAAAAAAACAGAGCTGGAAGAATCAGACTCCCTGACTTCAGCCTATACTACAAAGCTACAGTAATCAAGACAATATGGTACTGGCACAAAAACAGAAATATAGATCAATGGAACAGGATAGAAAGCCCAGAGAAAAACCCACGCACTTATGGTCAACTAATCTATGACAAAGGAGGCAAGGATATACAATGGAGAAAAGACAGTGTCTTCAATAAGTGGTGCTGGGAAAACTGGACAGCTGCATGTAAAAGAATGAAATTAGAACACTCCCTAACACCATACACAAAAATAAACTCAAAATGGATTACAGACCTAAATGTAAGACCGGACACTATAAAACTCATAGAGGAAAACATAGGAAGAACATTCTTTGACATAAATCACAGCAAGATCTTTTTTGATCCACCACCTAGAGTAATGGAAATAAAAACAAAAATAAATAGGACCTAATGAAACTTCAAAGCTTCTGCAAAGCAAAGGAAACTACAAACAAGACGAAAAGACAACCCTCAGAATGGAAGAAAATATTTGCAAACCAATCAATGGACAAAGGATTAATCTCCAAAATATATAAACAGCTCATGCAGCTCAATATTAAAAAAACAAACAACCCAATCCAAAACTGGGCAGAAGAGAGAGAGGAGAAGATGGCAGAAGCGTAAGACACGGAGATCACCTTCCTCCCCACAGATACATCAGAAATACATCTACACGTGGAACTGCTCCTATAGAACACACACTGAACGCTGGCAGAAGACCTCAGACCTCCCAAAAGGCAAGAAACTCCCCACGTACCTGGGTAGGGCAAAAGAAAAAAGAAAAAACAGAGACAAAAGGATACGGACAGACCTGCACCAGTGGGAGGGAGCTGTGAAGGAGGAAAGGTCTCCACACACTAGGAAGCCCCTTCGCGGGCAGAGACTGCAGGTGGCGGAGGGGGAAGCTTCGGAGCCACGGAGGAGAGCGCAGCCACAGGGGTGGGGAGGGCAAAGCGGAGAGATTCCCGCACAGAGGATTGGTGCCGACCAGCACTCACCAGCCCGAGAGGCTTGTCTGCTCACCCGCCGGGGCGGGCGGGGGCTGGGAGCTGAGGTTCATGCTTCGGTGGTCGGATCCCAGGGAGAGGACTGGGGTTGGCGGCGTGAACACAGCCTGAAGGGGTTAGTGCGCCACAGCTAGGCAGGAGGGAGTCCGGGAAAAGGTCTGGAGCTGCCGAAGAGGCAAGAGACTTTTTCTTGCCTCTTTGTTTCCTGGTGCACGAGGAGAGGGGATTCAGAGCGCCGCTTAAAGGAGCTCCAGAGACGGGCGCGAGCCACGGCGATCAGCGCGGACCACAGAGGCGGGCATGAGACACTAAGGCTGCTGCTGCCGCCTCCAAAAAGCCTGTGTGTGAGCACAGGTCACTCTCCACACCACCCCTCCTGGTAGCCTGTGCAGCCCGCCACTGCCAGGGTCCCATGATCCAGGGACAACTTTCCCAGGAGAACGCACGGCGCGCCTCAGGCTGGTGCAACGTCATGCCGGCCTCTGCAGCCGCAGGCTCGCCCCGCATCCATACCCCTCCCTCCCCGCGGCCTGAGTGAGCCAGAGCCCCCGAAGCAGCTGCTCTTTAACCCCGTCCTGTCTGAGTGAAGAACAGACGCCCTCAGGCGATCTATACGCAGAGGCGGGTCCAAATCCAAAGCTGAACCCTGGGAGCTGTGCGAACAAAGAAGAGAAAGGGAAATTTCTCCCAGCAGCCTCAGAAGCAGCAGATTAAAGCTCCACAATCAACTTGATGTACCCTGCATCTGTGGAATACCTGAATAGACAACAAATCATCCCAAATTGAGGAGGTGGACTTTGGGAGCAAGAAATATTATTTTTCCCCCTTTTCCTCTTTTTGTGAGTGTGTATGTGTACGCTTCTGTGAGAGATTTTGTCTGTATAGCTTTGCTTTCACCATTTGTCCTAGGGTTCTGTCCGTCAGTTTTTTTTTTTTTACTTAAAAAAATTTTTTTTCTTAATAATTATTTTTTATTTTAATAACATTATTTTATCTTACTTTATTTTATTTTATCCTCTTTCTTTCTTTCTTTCTATTTTTTCTCCCTTTTATTCTGAGCCATGTGGATGAAAGGCTCTTGGTGCTCCAGCCAGGCATCAGGGCTGTGCCTCTGAGGTGGGAGAGCCAACTTCAGGACACTGGTCCACAAGAGGCCTCCCAGCTCCACGCAACACCAAACGGTGAAAATCTCCCAGAGATCTCCATCTCAACACCAAGACCCAGCTTCACTCAACAACCAGCAAGCTACAGTGCTGGACACCCTATGCCAAACAACTAGCAAGACAGGAACACAGCCCCATCCATTAACAGAGAGGCTGCCTAAAATCATAATAAGGCCACAGACACCCCAAAACACACCACCAGACATGGACCTGCCCACCAGAAAGACAAGATCCAGCCTCATCCACCAGAACACAGGTACTAGTCCCCTCCATCAGGAAGCCTACACAACCCACTGAACCAACCTTAGTCACTGGGGACAGACACCAAAAACAACGGGAACTACAAACCTGCAGCCTGTGAAAAGGAGACCCCAAACACAGTAAGATAAGCAAAAAGAGAAGACAGAAAAACACACAGCAGATGAAGGAGCAAGGTAAAAACACACCAGACCTAACAAATGAAGAGGAAATAAGCAGACTACCTGAAAAAGAATTCAGAATAATGATAGTAAGGATAATCCAAAATCTTGGAAATAGAATAGACAAAATGCAAGAAACATTTAACAAGGACCTAGAAGAACTAAAGAGGAAACAAGCAACAATGAACAACACAATAAATGAAATTTAAAATACTCTAGAAGGGATCAATAGCAGAATAACTGAGGCAGAAGAATGGATAAGTGACCTGGAAGATAAAATAGTGGAAATAACTACTGCAGAGCAGAATAAAGAAAAAAGAATGAAAAGAACTGAGGACAGTCTCAGAGACCTCTGGGACAACATTAAACACACCAACATTCGAATTATAGGGGTCCCAGAAGAAGAAGAGAAACAGAAAGGGACTGAGAAAATATTTGAAGAGATTATCGTTGAAAACTTCCCTAATATGGGAAAGGAAATAATTAATCAAGCCCTGGAAGCACAGAGAGTCCCATACAGGATAAATCCAAGGAGAAACACGCCAAGACACATATTAATCAAACTATCAAAAATTAAATATAAAGAAAACATATTGGGGGCTTCCCTGGTGGCGCAGTGGTTGAGAATCTGCCTGCTAATGCAGGGGACACGGGTTCGAGCCCTGGCCTGGGAAGATCCCACATGCCGCAGAGCGGCTGGGCCCGTGAGCCACAACTGCTGAGCCTGCGCGTCTGGAGCCTGTGCTCCGCAACGAGAGAGGCCCGCGCATCGCGATGAAGAGTGGCCCCCGCTTGCCACAACTGGAGAAAGCCCTCGCACAGAAACGAAGACCCAACACAGCCAAAATCAATCAATCAATCAATCAATCAAAACATACGCATCTGATTCAAGATCCTCATTAAAAAAAAAAAAAAAAAAAAAAGAAAACATATTAAAAGCAGCAAGGGAAAAACAACAAATAACACACAAGGGAATCCCCATAAGGTTAACAGCTGATCTATCAGCAGAAACTCTGCAAGCCAGAAGGGAGTGGCAGGACATATTTAAAGTGATGAAGGAGAAAAACGTACAACCAAGATTACTCTACCCAGCGAGGATCTCATTCAGATTTGATGGAGAAATTAAAACCTTTACAGACAAGCAAAAGCTGAGAGAGTTCAGCACCACCAAACCAGCTTTACAACAAATGCTAAAGGAACTTCTCTAGGCAAGAAACACAAGAGAAGGAAAAGACCTACAATAACAAACCCAAAACATTTAAGAAAATGGGAATAGGAACATACATATCGATAAATACCTTAAATGTAAATGGATTAAATGCTCCCACCAAAAGACACAGACTGGCTGAATGAATACAAAAACAAGACCCATATATATGCCGTCTAGAAGAGACCCACTTCAGACCTAGGGACACATACAGACTGAAAGTGAGGGGATGGAAAAAGATATTCCATTCAAATGGAAATCAAAAGAAAGCTGGAGCAGCAATTCTCATATCAGACAAAATAGACTTTAAAATAAAGACTATTACAAGAGACAAAGAAGGACACTACATAATGATCAAGGGATCGATCCAAGAAGAAGATATAACAATTGTAAATATTTATGCATCCAACATAGGAGCACCTCAATACATAAAGCAAATGCTAACAGCCATAAAAGGGGAAATCGACAGTAACACAATCATAGTAGGGGACTTTAACACCCCACTTTCACCAATGGACAGATCGTCCAAAATGAAAATAAATAAGGAAACACAAGCTTTAAATGATACATTAAACAAGATGGACTTAATTGATATTTATAGGACATTCCACCCAAAAACAACAGAGTACACATTTTTCTCAAGTGTTCATGGAACATTCTCCAGTAGAGATCATATCTTGGGTCACAAATCAAGCCTTGGTAAATTTAAGAAAATTGAAATCGTATCAAGTATCTTTTCTGACCACAATGCTATGAGACTAGATATCAATTACAGGAAAAGATCTGTAAAAAATACAAACACATGGAGGGTAAACAATACACTACTTAATAACCAAGTGATCACTGAAGAAATCAAAGGGGAAATCAAAAAATACCTAGAAACAAATGACAATGGAGACACGATGACCCAAAACCTATGGGATGCAGCAAAAGCAGTTTAAGAGGGAAGTTTATAGCAATACAATCCTACCTTAAGAAACAGGAAACATCTCAAATAAACAACCTAACCTTGCACCTAAAGCAATTAGAGAAAGAATAAAGAAACCCCAAAGTTAGCAGAAGGAAAGAAATCCTAAAGATCAGATCAGAAATAAATGAAAAAGAAATGAAGGAAACGATAGCAAAGATCAATAAAATTAAAAGCTGGTCCTTTGAGAAGATAAACAAAATTGATCAACCATTAGCCAGACCCATCCAGAAAAAAAGGGAGAAGACTCAAATCAATAGAATTAGAAATGAAAAAGGAGAAATAACAACTGACAATGCAGAAATACAAAGGATCATGAGAGATTACTGCAAGCAACTATATGCCAATAAATGGACAACCTGAAAGAAATGGACAAATTCTTAGAAATGCACAACCTGCTGAGACTGAACCAGGAAGAAATAGAAAATATGAACAGACCAATCACAAGCATTGAAATTGAAACTGTGATTAAAAATCTTCCAACAAACAAAAGCCCAGGACCAGATGGCTTCACAGTTGAATTCTATAAAACATTTAGAGAAGAGCTGACACCTATCCTTCTCAAACTCTTCCAAATATTGCAGAGGGAGGAACACTCCCCAACTCATTCTACGAGGCCACCATCACCCTGATACCAAAACCAGACAGAGATGTCACAAAGAAAGAAAACTACAGGCCAATATCACTGATGAACATAGATGCAAAAATCCTCAACAAAAGACTAGCAAACAGAATCCAACAGCACATTAAAAGGATCATACACCATGATCAAGTGGGGTTTATCCCAAGAATGCAAGGATTCTTCAATATACGCAAATCAACATGATACACCATATTAACAAATTGAAGGAGAAAAACCATATGATCATCTCAATAGATGCAGAGAAAGCTTTCGACAAAATTCAACACCCATTTATGATAAAAGCCCTGCAGAAAGTAGGCATAGAGGGAATTTTCCTCAACATAATAAAGGCCATATATGACAAACCCACAGCCAACATCGTCCTCAATGGTGAAAAACTGAAACCATTTCCACTAAGATCAGGAACAAGACAAGGTTGCCCACTCTCACCACTATTATTCAACATTGTTTTGGAAGTTTTAGCCACAGCAATCAGAGAAGAAAAAGAAATAAAAGGAATCCAAATCGGAAAAGAAGTAAAGCTGTCACTGTTTGCAGATGACATGATACTATACATAGAGAATCCTAAAGATGCTACCAGAAAACTACTAGAGCTAATCAATGAATTTGGTAAAGTAGCAGGATACAAAATTAATGCACAGAAATCTCTTGCATTCCTATACACTAATGATGAAAAATCTTAAAGTGAAATTAAGAAACACTCCCATTTACCACTGCAACAAAAAGAATAAAATATCTAGGAATAAACCTACCTAAGGAGACAAAAGACCTGTATGCAGAAAATTATAAGACTCTGTTGGAAGAAATTAAAGATGATACAAATAGATGGAGAGATATACCATGTTCTTGGATTGGAAGAATCAACATTGTGAAAATGACTCTACTACCCAAAGCAATCTACAGATTCAATGCAATCCCTATCAAACTACCACTGGCATTTTTCACAGAACTAGAACAAAAAATTTCACAATTTGTATGGAAACAAAAAAGACCCCAAACAGCCAAAGCAATCTTGAGAACCAAAAATGGAGCTGGAGGAATCAGGCTCCCTGACTTCAGACTATACTACAAAGCTACAGTAATCAAGACAGTATGGTACTGGCACAAAAACAGAAATACAGATCAATGGAACAGGATAGAAAGCCTAGAGATAAACCCACACACATATGGTTACCTTATCTTTGATAAAGGAGGCAAGCATATACAGTGGAGAAAAGACAGTCTCTTCAATAAGTGGTGCTGGGAAAACTGGACAGGTACATGTAAAAGTATGAAATTAGAACACTCCCTAACACCATACACAAAAATAAACTCAAAATGGATTAAAGACCTAAGTGTAAGGGCAGACACTATCAAACTCTTAGAGGAAAACATAGGCAGAACACTCTGTGACATAAATCACAGCAAGATCCTTTTTGACCCACCTCCTAGAGAAATGGAAATAAAACAAAAATAAACAAATGGGACCTAATGAAACTTAAAAGCTTTTGCACAGCAAAGGAAACCATAACAAGGCCAAAAGACAACTCTCAGAATGGGAGAAAATATTTGCAAATGAAGCAACTGACAAAGGATTAATCTCCAAAATTTACAAGCAGCTCATGCAGCTCAATAACAAAAAAACAAACAATCCAATCCAAAAATGGGCAGAAGACCTAAATAGACATTTCTCCAAAGAAGATATACAGATTGCCAACAAACACATGAAAGAATGCTCAACATCATTAATGATTAGAGAAATGCAAATCAAAACTACAATGAGATATCATGTCACACTGGTCAGAATGGCCATCATCAAAAAATCTAGAAACAATAAATGCTGTAGAGGGTGTGGAGAAAAGGAACCCTCTTGCACTGTTGGTGGGAATGTAAATTGATACAGCCACTATGGAGAACAGTATGGAGGTTCCTTAAAAAACTAAAAATAGAACTACCATAACGACGCAGCAATCCCACTACTGGGCATATACCCTGAGAAAACCATAATTCAAAAAGAGTCATGGGCTTCCCTGGTGGCGCAGTGGTTGAGAATCTGCCTGCCAATGCAGGGGACACGGGTTCGAGCCCTGGTCTGGGAAGATCCCACATGCCGCGGAGCAACTGGGCCCGTGAGCCACAACTACTGAGCCTGAGTGTCTGGAGCCTCTGCTCCGCAACAAGAGAGGCCGCGATAGTGACAGGCCCGCGCACCGCGATGAAGAGTGGCCCCCACTCGCCGCAACTGGAGAAAGCCCTCACACAGAAACGAAGACCCAACACAGCCAAAAATAAAACATAATAAATAAATAATAAATAAAAATTAAAAAAAAAAAAAAAGAGTCATGTACCAAAATGTTCACTTCAGCTGTATTTACAATATCCAGGACGTGGAACCACCTAAGTGTCCATCATCGGATGAATGGATAAAGAAGATGTGGCACATATATACAATGGAATATTACTCAGCCATAAAAGGAAACGAAATTGAGTTATTTGTGGTGAGGTGGATGGAGTTAGAGTCTGTCATACAGAGTGAAGTAAGTCAGAAAGAGAAAAACAAATACAGTATGCTAACACATATATATGGAATCTAAGGCAAAAAAAAAAAAAAAAAGGTCATGAAGAACCTAGTGGTAAGACGGGAATAAAGACACAGACCAATTAGAGAATGGACTTGAGGATATGGGGAGGGGGAAGGGTAAGCTGTGACGAAGTGAGAGAGTGGCATGGACATATATACACTACCAAACGTAAAATAGATAGCTAGTGGGAAGCAACCGCATAGCACAGGGAGATCAGCTTGGTGCTTTGTGACCACCTAGAGGGGTGGGATATGGAGGGGGGAGGAAGGGAGATGCAAGAGGGAAGAGATATGGGAACATATGTATATGTATAACTGATTCACTTTGTTATAAAGCAGAAACTAACACACCATTGTAAAGCAATTATACTCCAATAAAGATGTTAAAAAAAAAACCAAAAAACTGGGCAGAAGACCTAAATAGACATTTCTCCAAAGAAGACATATAGATGGCCAAGAAGCACATGAAAAGCTTCTCAACATCATTAAATATTAGAGAAATGCAAATCAAAACTACAATGAGGTATCACCTCACACCAGTTAGAATGGGCATCATCAGAAAATCTACAAACAACAAATGCTGGAGAGGGTGTGGAGAAAAGGGAACCCTCTTGTAGTGTTGGTGGAAATGTAAATTGATACAGCCACTATAGAGAACAGTATGGAGGTTCCCTAAAAAACTAAAAATAGAATTACCATATGACCCAGCAATCCCACTACTGGACATATACCCAGAGAAAACCATAGTTCAAAAAGACACATGCACCCCAGTGTTCATTGCAGCACTATTTACAATAGCCAGGTCATGGAAGCAACCTAAATGTCCATCAACAGATGAATGGATAAAGAAGTTGTGGTACATATATACAATGGAATATTACTCAGCCATAAAAAGGAACGAAGTGGGGTCATTTGTAGAGACATGGATGGATCTAGAGACTGTCATACAGAGTGAAGTAAGTCAGAAAGAGAAAAAGAAATATCGTATATTAACGCATGTATGTGGAACCTAGAAAAATGGTACAGATGAACCTGTTTGCAGGGCAGAAATAGAGACACAGATGAAGAGAACAAACGTATGGACACCAAGGGGGGAAAGTGGCGGGGGTGTGGTGGTGGTGGGATGAATTGGGAGATTGGGATCGACATATATACACTAATATGTATAAAATGGATAATAAGAACCTGCTGTATAAAAAATAAATTAAATAAAATTTAAAAAAAAGGTTTTTTAAACACCATATCTGATTTTACTCCTCATCTCCTAGAAGCCCATTCAGTGGCTCCCCACTGTCACCAGTATATGGTCCAAACTTCTGAGCATGGTATCTAAACCCTCTGTGTGCTGGTCCCCGCCTTCCTCTCTAGCGGCAGCACTCAATGCACTCTCCTCCTATGCCATGCACCTGACAAGAGGCAGCAGGTCAGTTTCTCCTCCAGGCTTTTTCTCACGTTGCTCCCTCTAATGGAGTGCCTGCTCCCCAAACTTCCCACCTGGGGGCACCTGTTTATCTTTCCAGTCTGGAAGCATTTCTATATGATCTCCAAGGTCACAAGGTAACACAGTTGAAAACTAAGGATAAAGAGAAAATCTTGGAATCAGTCTGAGAAAGGGGGAGTATTACACACAGGAGAATAACATTAAGTATGAGATCTGGGGGCTTCCCTGGTGGTGCAGTGGTTAAGAATCTGCCTGCCAACACAGGGGACACGGGTTCGAGCCCTGGTCTGGGAAGATCCCACATGCCGTGGAGCAACTAGGCCCGTGAGCCACAATTACTGAGCCTGCGCGTCTGGAGCCTGTGCTCCGCAACAAGAGAGGCCGCGATAGTGAGAGGCCCGCGCACCGCGATGGAGAGTGGCCCCCTCTCGCCACAGCTAGAGAAAGCCCTCGCACAGAAACGAAGACCCAACACAGCCATAAATTAATTAATTAATTAATTTAAAAAAAAAAAGTATGAGATCTGACTTCTCATCAAAAGAAGGAAACCAAGATGTTCTTCAATAGGTGAGTGGATAAACTGTGATACATCCAGACAATGGAACATTATTCAGTGCTAAAAGGAAATGAGCTATCAAGCCTTGAAAAGACATGCATATCCCTAAGTGAAAGAAGCCAATCTGAAAAGTCTACATACTGTATGATTCCAACTATATGACATTCTGGAAAGGGCAAAACTCTGGAGACAGTAAAAAGATCAGTGGTTGCCAGGGGTTGGGGGAAGGGATAAATAGGTGGAGCACAGAGGACTTTTAGGGCAGCGAAAATACTCTGTACAATATTATCAGAGTGGATACATGTCACTATACATCTGTCCGAACTCATAGAATGTACAACACCAAGAGTGAACCGTAACGTAAGTGGTGGACTCTGGATGGTTATGATGTGCCAATGTGGCTCATGAGTTGTAACAAGTGTACCACTTTTGTGGGGGACACTGATAATCCGGGTGGAGGGCAGGCAGTGCGCAGGAAATCTCTGTACCTCCCTCTCAAACCTGCTATGACCCTAAAACCACGCCAAAAAAAACTATGTCCTTAAAAAAGGAGGAGGAGAAGGAGAACAAGGCCCCCAGACACAATGCTGGAAGAAAAAAAAAACTGTCAACCTGAGGTTCTTTCTCCAGTGGAATTATCTTTTAAAAATGAAGGTAAAATTAAAGTCATTTCCAGATACACAAAAGCTGAGAGAAATTGTTGCTAGCATACCTGTCCCACAAGAAATACTAAAGGAAGCTCTTCAGTCTGAAGGGAAAATTACAATAGATAGTACTTTAGAAATACAGGAAAAGGGGGCTTCCCTGGTGGCGCAGTGGTTGAGAATCTGCCTGCTAATGCAGGGGACACGGGTTCGAGCCCTGGTCTGGAAAGATCCCACATGCTGCGAAGCAACTAGGCCCGTGAGCCACAACTACTGAGCCTGCGCGTCTGGAGCCTGTGCTCCGCAACAAGAGAGGCCATGATAGTGAGAGGCCCGCGCACCGCGATGAGGAGTGGCCCCCACTTGCCACAACTAGAGAAAGCCCTCGCACAGAAACGAAGACCCAACACAGCCAAAAATAAATTAATTAATTAATTAATTTAAAGAAAAAAAGAAATACAGGAAGAAATCAAGGGTCTCAGAAATGGCAAATATGTGGGTAAATGTAGAGAACTGTATACAATTTTTCCTTCAGACATTTTGATTGTTTTCAAAATCAAATGCTCAAGACAACAAAAGAATCATCAGAATAATACAACAGAAACAATGAGGGGTCTTGACCACAGAGCTGAGCTTTAGTATAGCTCTGGGATTTAGATAACTTTCATTTATTTGATCTTTGAGCCTCAATCCTCCTCTGTAAAACAGGGCTAATAATATCCACTTTGCAAGGTTATCCTGAGGATTAAGATAACGACTAAAGTGCGTGGCACATAGAGTTTCTATCAATGGTAGGTATTATCAGACCCTTAACTTTGCCATCAAGCATAATATTTTCTTGTTGCTCTCTATATAACCCCTTTTTGTCTTTGTTTTTGGTTTTTACTTTGGGCACATCTCTCTCTGTTGGAATATTTGCTGTTTAGGGAGATGCTGTAGTTCTCAGTCAACAAAAATGACAGGGGTTTTCTCAAGAGCACTGGAATAGGCAATAGGCAGCCCCATCTCACCCCTACTGGGGAAAAGCACCCCTCCACATAATGGTACCACTGACATTCTTGTTATGACCCTTTTTAAATCTTCAATCTCTCCACATATAACAATTTTCAACCCCTTGTTTTCTAAAATACATCTACTACTTACTGCCTCAACCAAATGAACTCACAGACACATCCCTGTATTCTAAATAACCACGTTTCAAAAGCTCCGTCTTCTGGGCTAGCGAAAACCTCCACCATGTAAATAAATCCATAAATAAGTCACCCTGTTTTAATGGCCTTAATAAAAAATACTAAAGCAAAGAATTGCTCATATTAAATTAAACTTCCCTTTGGTCTGCTGCGTGAAATATTTAAAAATCCCGTGGACTGATTCCTTTTCATGAAAAGTGAAAAACTCATGGGTTAAGAAAAAAGAAATAGAATGTTTTAAAAATAAATGTTTGCTCCGAAAAGCTCCTTTCCAACAAGGACAGGCTTAGCTGAAGAAAGCCGTCAGCATCACTTTTTCCGGCGGCTCTGTGCATTCTGCCCGGCCTGGCGCCCACAGAGGACCACGGCCACCCTGCCCACAGGGTTGCCGCTCCCCAAGTGCGTGTGCCAGCAGACACCAGTAAAAACTACACCGTAGGAAAATCTGGGAGCTGTTCAAACATATCGGAAGCAGGATTAGGTGCCCTTACCCGAAAGGGAGAAATGTTTTTCACTCTTTCCCGAAGCTAACGAACCCACACAGGACTCGATTTGGAGGGGAAAATGCTCCCTATTCGTCTGCAAGCATTTCCACAAGGAATGCATCCCTCCTCTTCCCCCATCTTCTCTTCCTTTTTATTTCTGACCTGAGGAAATAGGAGTCGCCGCATCCCCTGGGGGAAGCAGTGGTGGGAGAGCCAGGACGTACCTGTGACAGAGCAGCCAGGAGAAGCGTGGAGAGGAGCGGCCCTCGCATGGCCCCGGCCCGGCCGCGCGCAGCCAGAGATGCGAGGCCAGCGCACAAAGCTCCCCTGTCTCTCCTGGAGAAAAGGACCCACGTCTCCACCTCCCGGCTCCTGACTTCGTGCTCCTGCTCTCAGACTCTGCTTTCGCTTTCCCGGATCCCTTTTACTGCCCTGTTTACTTTCAGGCGACTCTTCTCATATTTACCTTCGCGGTGGCCTGGAGCGCGCTCCTCCCGGGACTGAGAAGGGCAGGTCAGGGGTGACTTCTGTTTGAGGAACTGCCCCACCTGCTCTAGAGATCAGAGCCCGCCTTGGGCAAAATGGTGAAGTTAGACGCAGTTACCCGCCTTGCCCTCAGCCTCTCGTCTGGGTTTGCCTCTCCAAGGCCTCTCTGTGCTGCTTGCTTTCCCGGGTCCTCAAGCACAGGGTACCAGCCTGGCCTCTGCCCACAGCACCCCATCACAGCCTGCTCCATCTGGGCTTCTCCCTCCACATGGTAACAGGTTCCCACAGGCCTTCCCTCACTCCCCAGCTTCTACTCACAGTGCCCTGTACTTCCTCTGTTACAGCACGTTTCTCATAGCAGGTGGGTTAGGTTTGGAAAAAAATGTAGATTGAACCCAGGTGGACGCCTGCAGTACAGGGCCTGAGAGAAGCCCCTTTCTGTGGCCGCAGCCCCATGATAGATGAGAGTAAAGTTAAGCCCGATCTTCTGGGGCTAAGATAAGACAATTACACTAGTGGCAATCATTCATTTAACAAATTAAGATTTTTTTTTTAATTTATTACAAATGTTTACCCCCCTCTCCTTCTAATTCTCACCTCCCTGGCATGTGTGGTCACCAGCCCATGTCCTCCTGTGTCCCGTTGTGCGTGACCTTTGCTTACCCAGCTTCTCAACCTTGGTCTTTGTCCGTGTGTCTTGACATGCGTCTGTGATGGGGCTTCATCTTCTTGTGGATCCAGTGTCTGGTCCATCTTCCCGCCCCCATCCTAGGGCCGATTTCTATTCCCTTTGACCTGTTACCTATCCTCCCTTTACCTGTTGCCTCTCCTGGGCTCACTGCTCACCTTTGTTTCTATGTATAAGGACACAGTGACTGACGCTCATTCAGTCCCAAGCCCAAGACCTGGGGAAAAACTGGGCTTCCTGCCAACAATGGGGAATCTGGGGTCCTGGGAGGGCCAGGGACTCCATAAAATGTGCAAACATACTCTACACAGTTTACTAAGTAGTCAATTACACCATAATTACATACACACCAAACAACAAGGAATACCCAGCATAGTTATAGGTGTCAACTCCTCATCCTTCCTCCCTGAGAAACAGGACAAAACCTGTGTAACAGGGAAAAACCTCTGCATTCTATTACAAGTCAGTCACTAAAGGGATGTTGCCTATAAGCTAAAATTAACATAATGGCCCCTCTCTGGGAACCCTGCCTCCCAGGTACTGAGAGTTAAGCTAAAATACCTTTGTTTAGCTCACAGGAAACATTCTGACCAGGCCCACCTGTGAATGGCTGCAGGAAAAAGGAAATTAACACACCCCCTCCAGAGCTGGATCAGAACCAAGACTTCACCCCCTCCCCTTTTAGTATAAAAGAAGCCTGAATTCTAACTCGGGGAAGATGGTTCTTTGGGACACGAGTCCACTATCTTCTCCGTCTGCTGGCTTTCCGAATAAAGTCGCCACTCCTTGCCCCAACACCTCGTCTCTCGACTGATTTGCCTGTTCTCCATAAGCAGTACAAACGTGGACTCAGTAACACCTGAGAACGGCCTAGTGAAGGAAGATGGGTCTGTGTTGGTCCAATCTTGTCTATTATTTTTGTCTCTCTGGTTTAACATCATCTGATCTTTGGGTTCCCAGCCTCAGTGATTCATGCACCACACTGGCCATGAGAAAGGATCATTTCTCATTTCCTCGCTGGTCCATCAAAAGCAGAAAAATCTAAGCCCAGGATTAGCATATTCATCAACTACATCCATCCTGTTCCAAATGTGGTACTGCACATATCTGTTCAGTGTTTGAACTTAAGGAGATTCATGTTCCTCCCATGTGCTCTCTGTGAAATGCTGGCAGCAGCAGCCATTCTTCTGGAAATGTCTTCCCTCCCTCGGCAGTCTCTCTGCCACGGGGCAGGGGAAGGTGTCATACTCCCCATCCTTGCCTCTTGGTAGGAAAGGAACATCTTAGTTGAGAATGAACTTGCGAATCCTCCTCCAGTGTACAGAATGGATGGGCTCTGGGTTACTCACTGTGGCTTGTGTTTAGACATCTCCAGCCATGGGCGTGCTCCTATTTAACTATTTCAAGCCCACTACGGATGGACTGAGTGACTATCGTATTTCTAGAGGTTGGGGCTGCCATCTTCTACTTTAGACATCAAGAGCCATCACGGTGCGTGTCTTGCTGTGAGCACTTTCCTCCATTATCTCATTTAACAAAATGCTAATCTGCCTGGGAGTTCATTTCACAAGTGTTCAGCTTGTGATGTACATTCAAATAGACATGTCATTGGGCATAACTAATATTTGCAAAATGTTTCATGATTTACAAGGAAGTTCACATGTATTATCTTTTTTAATTTCACAGCTCAGTGAGGTAGGCAAATCCTCATTTAGCAGATTAAAAAGTTGAGGTTAAGTGATTGCACTTGGTCCACAAAACACACTTAATCCCAGCCCTCTAGAGCTATGTAATCTACTGGGAGAGAAGATGCTAAACAAATAAACACGCAAAGTATCCATGATTAAAAATTGAATAAAGGCTAAAGGCTAATAATAAAGAAGAAGAAATTACAAGAGAGAATGATAGGTAGGAGCTAATTTAAATCAGGGGGCGGGGAGAACATCTGTAAGGCCGTGACACAAAGAGTTGAGAGAGGGGTGCTTCCCTGGTGGTGCAGTGGTTAAGAATCCGCCTGCCAATGCAGAGGACACGGGTTCGATCCCTGGTCTGGGAAGATCCCACATGCCATGGAGCAACTAAGCCCGTGCACCACAACTACTGAGCCCACATGCCACAACTACTGAAGCCCTCGCGCCTAGAGCCCATGCTCCACAACAAGAGAAGCCACCACAATGAGGAGCCCGCACACCTCAATGAAGAGTAGCCCCTGCTCGCCGCAACTAGAGAAAGCCCGTGCGCAGCAACGAAGACCCAACACAGCCAAAAATAAATAAATAAGTAAATTTATTTTAAAAAGAAAAGAGTTGAGAGAGGAAGCCAGCTGAAGAGTCGGGAAGACTCCTGGTCCAGTGGTCTCTCCACTGGCAAAACACACACCTCTGGTGGTGACAAGCTCCATCTGTGAAGAACATGTCCCACTGCCCTTCCTGTAAGATTCCTGAGCTTGTTCTGACAGGCACAGCATCACAACTAGAATAGTCCCTTCTCCTGGGTCATCTGGGCAGGCAGAGATCAGCCTCCACACCTCCGTCAGTGCACTGAGCATGGGATGAGTGTCCCTTTCCTCACCCCGTCGTCCTTCTTTTCCTCTCTTATTGGTTGTGGAGAGGGAGCTATTGTTAATCCGAGAAAAGAACCGACATGGTTGGTGTAGTCAGGCGCTGAACGTGTGTGTCAGCGAAAGTAGAGCTTTAATAATAACCGCAGCTAACAATTACCAAGTGCTCAGGGCGCCTTACCGCTGTGCCGAGCGCTGTACACGTGTGGACTCAGCTGCTCGTCACAGCGTCACTGCCGGGGAGGTACGGTTATTACCATCTTTGAGGAAACTGAGGCAAGGCCACGTGGATAGCAAGAGGTAGAACCAAGAATCCAAGCATTTAATCCCCCTGCTCTGCTGCCCCTCTGCATGGCCTGTAAATTACATAGTAATCTGCAGCAGGATGATTTATTGAGATAATTAATTTGCACCGCATTTTCAACGTTTTTTCCACCCCTGCTCCCCTCTCTACTTTCAAGAGGTTAGTGAGGCCATTTATATTTCCCTCTATCCATCCTCCAAGCAGAAGAAGGAAGCTACTGCAATGCTTTCTCTCGTCTTTTAGGGAACTGGATCTCACGGAAGAGGTGATGTTGGGAGAGAAGAGAGGAGTGAGTCTGAGGCAGCCAAGAGGAGGAGGAAGCTCGGGAGGCCGGCGGGGAGGGGTGGGCGGTACGAACTGGACACTCGGGCCATCTCCGCACAAGTTCCCCGTGGACCTCTGTGCAGGTACAGAGCCTTCAGTGCCCGTGCAGACGTGGACCGTCCGGGTGTGGGCAGGAAGCTCAGCAAGGGAAGACCAGAGGCCTGGCCTCTTCTCCACGCACCAGCTAGGCCTCCTGGATTGCTGACCAACCTCCGCTGGTGGCGGTGGTGGAATTGGGAGGAGCCCACCAATGACGGCTTAGAATAATAAATTTATCTCCAGATGGAGATGGGGGCGGGTGCTTCAGAGCCAGGTTTAATTTAAATTTTAACTTTAATTAAAATTAAGTTAATCAAATTAAAATTTGTATTTGAAGACAATGAAGAAACGGATATTTCCTACATGCCTGGATTTGTCGCTTCATATTCATCCTTGCTACGAATACCATAAGTCTCACAAAATCACCATTCTCCTAGAGTGCATATTCTCCCCTGAAAATTCACAGGCCTCAGAACAAAACCAATGCCGGGAACCTCTATACCATCTCCTCTGGTTCTCTGTCCGCTCTGCCTGGGCCAGCAACTAGATCTCTAATCAGGGATTCTTCCAACCGACTTGCTACTGCCGGCCCAACGGTGCTGAAGGGCATTCAAATGGCAGGTGTTCAATAAAAACTTGTTGGTTATTTAAAAGCACTCCTTTTAAAATCGCCCTAAAACTACCAAATCTATGCATGTCTCTATTCTTGCATAATTTATCCACTGCATCCTTTTGTGCCCTTTCTTAACTAATTGTTGCACTTCTCACGTACCTTTTTCCTACGTGTGTATCTTCTGTTAAATGCCCCCCCACCTTTTTTTTTTTTTCCGCAAAGCTCTAGCCTCAAGATCCTGACATGGATTTCATGACACATGTCCGGGAGAGCAAGTTTGCTCTCTCTTCTTCCCCCACTAACCTACCAGCCTAGTTCACCAGCACCTGCGCACTCTCTGAGGGGCTGCACCATGCGTGCTAAGGTGCTGCCAATGCCCCCGCCTCGGAGGGCAGGTGGGAAGGGTTGCCAGGCTCTGCTTGGCCTCCTGTCCAGCTTTTAGTGAACCGGGTCCAAGAACGAGCAGCCCCTGACGACCGCAGAACGCCAGCCCTGCCATCTGCGTGGGCCTCATAGCAGAGTCTCCTTGAAAAGAAACAGGTGCCCTCATTCCAGGGCATCAGAAAGTCAGGCTGCGGCCCAAGAAAAACAAGGCCCGCGAGGTTACCTCAGAGGATCTAACTCACTTTGTCACTTGGCCCTGTTAGACGGGTTTGCAGGGGGAGCCCTGTGTGGGAAAGAGGGCTGAGTTAATCAGATGCAGGAGCTGAGGGGCCTCCTGAGAGGCAGGAAGGGAGAGAAGAGGAGGACGAGGTATTTCCCGTGTTTCCAAATGTGGGTGGAGCTCATCTTTCAGGGAAGGAAAATGTGCATAATGTGGTGTTATTCCTGAGCCTAAACATGATTGCACGTGGGAATCATAATCCAATTAGATGGGCAGGCCCGTTGGCTGACTTGCAGCCAGCAGACCCAAGTTCACAATGCAAGTTCTGCTACTTACCAGCTCGCTGACCTTGGACGATATCCTCCACGTCTCCCCACCTCTAGGTTTCTTCACCTCCCAGGCCCTCCTCGACACTGCTGCAGATGTATCTTCCTTCAACACAAATTTGACCAAGTCACTCTCCTACTCAGTACCTTTCTCTTACTCCCCCTTGCACCCAGGATAAAATCCACCTCCTGGCCAGCATGGTAGATAGCCCTCCGTGATGCAGCGGGCTTCCCGCGGGCCTCTCCCCTGCTCACCCCTGCACTTACACAGCACAGAAATGCTGTGTGTGTGCTGTGCTGTGTGTTCCCCCAGACTCTCGCCTTTGCTTATGAAGTTCTACCAGGAGAAACCTGCCCACCGTTCACCGGTTTGGTGAACCATTGGCATTAGTGACTCTGCTGAGAAGCCTTCCTAACCAGCACCTCTGAACAAAGGTCCCCAAGCCCTTCGTTCACTGCTAATGGCCTTGTAAAACCTGTATTGCAATCACGTGTTTCCATGGAGGGTTGCCAGATTTAGCTAATAAAAAGAATGGTAATAATAATGATAGGGTGCCCAATTATTTTTTTTAGTATATATGGGACATATTTTATATTAAAAATCTATTCGTTGTTAACATGAACCTCAGATTTAGCTGGACTTAACGTTTATGTGGATTGTTCCAACTGGACCGAGTCACAAGAGGGTGGAGACTGACGAGACCTATCAATATAGCCTTGGTACACACAAAATGACTGACAGGTGCTTGATAATCTTTATTTACCTTACATGATTGGCACCTGGAGTTTCTAGACTTAAGTTATTCGTTTTACAGGCAAATGAATAAACACGGCATTCATTTCTTTCTTTGCCTTTTAACATTAGATCGCCTTTTGAAGGCTAAGCGTTGCCCCACGCACAATTCAGACTGCA
The DNA here is from genome assembly GCF_949987535.1 of Balaenoptera acutorostrata. NCBI lineage: Eukaryota > Metazoa > Chordata > Mammalia > Artiodactyla > Balaenopteridae > Balaenoptera > Balaenoptera acutorostrata. The sequence continues at coordinate 48,974,873 of NC_080077.1, forward strand.
GTTTCTGATGTTCAGTTCTGATGTTCAGAACTGCAGTTCTGCAGTTTTCCAGACCCAACCTGCAACGAACACTGATAGACGATAGATGGCGCAATGGACTAACGTACTGGCCTTCCGCTCCGCTGCGGGAGGCGGGTAAGAAAGAAGGCGCAGCGCTGCCGCAGAGCCCTGCGTTATTGATTGCAAAGCTGCCGCAGAGGTGGGAGGATCCCGTCGCCATCTCGCCAGGTCTCCCGCAGTATCCGGGATGTCCCTTCAAGATGCTTTCCACTCCCTGCCAAGTCCCTTGATGTGGGAGGAGAGAACTGTCTGTCACACACATTATTTTTCTCATTCATTGGAAGATTGGACCTTTCCATAGTCAGAATTATTTTATTTCACATTGTCACTGTGGCACCAAAGAATAGCAGCTGTCCTTTTTGAAGGCCACCGCCTTTTAAATCGACATCTATGCTTAAATATTACCGAGTGTAATTAAAAGGCAATAAAATCGTGTGGGGATGGGGTGAGGGTGTTCATCACTCAATTATAAAACATTCTTTTATAAATAGATGAAACAGTTGAAAATAAATAGATGAAAATACTTTGGATGTAAAATAATTTCGTTATATTGATGTGTGAGCGCGGCTACATTTTCAGCCCCATTGTTACGGACACCTGCCTGCACATTCTAACTGAAAGGAGGTGCTCTGAAAGTAAACCGTGGGTGGGGTCGCCGTGCGAATCACGGTTGGCATCCCTCACTGCTGACAGTAGAGGGCGATAATCCATTCGGACAAAAAGGAGAATCATGCACACAAATGATGCATTTACGCAGCCAACATTTTATCGTAACAGGGAACTTAAAATGTATATTTACTCACCAATCCTTTTATTGAGCCAATGCCTCTTCTTAGAATATGGATTTGCTGGTTAGAGTGCTGTAATATTTCCTTTCTTTGCAAACCACACACACATAATGCATCCTCTGTATTGTCTCACTGGGTTTCCTTAGTGAGATGAGCATTTAAAGACAGTGCAAAGCATCTTGACTCAAGAATCCTTCTAGTTGCTGTACTGATAACCATCAAATATAATTCAGCAATGCTTTTTAAATAGACTTTCCTTCATTGAGTCTTTCCAAAGCATTAAGCTGAATTTTCACTGGTAACACATCCCTCTTTCTTTGTGTACTGGTGTATCACTAGTTTTAATAATATCTGGTCAAACTGTGTAATTACCGGGAAACAATCAATTGGAATTAACAGGTTAGGAAAGAAGCAAACAACACACTGTGGGCCCACTAAACAGTAGCCTGTGCAGTACCAGCCGCCAGCCCTCAATGAGCTGTGGACATCAGTCAACCTCTTAGCTCAGGCTGCTGTAAAGAACACCATAGATTGGGTGACTTACAAGCAACAGAAATTTATTTCTCACAGTTTGGGAGACTGAAAGTCTGAGATCAGGGCCATGGTCAGGTTCTGGTGCGGGCCCACTTCCTGGCTGAAATACAGCAGTCTTCTCACTGTACACTGACATGGGGAAAAGACGGGGAGAGAGCTCTCTGGGCTCCCTAACACCATTACATTGAAGGTTGGATTGCAACATATGAATTTTGGGGGAGCACAAACATTCAGTCCATTACAGTCAGTATGCTTCACAAAGAAAATGCAGAGTTAGTTAATCTGGCCCATCAGTTTCATGGAGGTCATTTTAAAAAGCTTCTGCTTGAATTCAGAAAAGTAGTCATTGTTTTTCAAAAAAAAAAAACAATAAAAAATACATACTAATCTACCATTAGCCAAATCCACATGCAACGTAATTGAATCAATTGTGAAATCACATGCTATCCTAACGTAAGACCTGGCAGAACAAAACTGAGCTCCTCTCACCACCAGTGGGGCTGCCAGTTGACAAGGCTCATCCACAAGAGGCCTCCCCATGGTGCGCCTCATGTCAAATTTTCAGAGTGTGGAAAGCAACTCTTCAGTCCTGGCTGCTGGCTGCTGGAATGCCATCTGTGTCCCCTGCCAGTCACACAGACACTGTCCTTACCAGCCCCTTGGATTTTATGTCCAAACTTAGTATATCCAACTGCAGCAAGCAAGAATTTTAGTCCTGAGACTCAGGTGCACAAGAAATATATATTTTTAGAATCCCTTAAATCAAGTTAAATATGACTCCAAGTCCCCCTTCCACTGAGCTGATGGGCAGTTGAATCATTATCATTACTGGGCACCTGCTCTGTCCTGATTTGTATCAGGGTTCCAGGTTCCTGCAGCCCACAGGCCACATTGTCCCAGCCCCTGTCGTTCCTTGGGGTCTAAAGACCCGGCTATTTCTATGCCTCGCTTGGGGCATGAGAATCATTGGTGAGCTGCAAGGTCCCACCTCTGGGGTCCAACCTCTCTAGCTGGGGACACTCTGGGGACATCCTGCCCTCTTTTCAGCACACAGACAAGGAAGGGCAAGCAGCCCCACCCTCACAAGACCTCTGACCAGTCGTAGGGGGAACTCTCTCCCACATCACCCAGCTGCCTCCAAAGGTACTCCTCCCACTCTAGGGCAGAATTTACCTTAAACAGGAGCAGCTGTGACCCCCCCTTAGCACCAAGGGGTGGTAAAAACAATTTGTGGATTGGCACTGAATGGAAATGAGTTCTGTTTTAATGTGGACAAAACAATTTTAAAGATTCAAAGCAGCTTTCATCAAGAATAGCCTGTCTTTTCTGGACAGTTATAAAAAGAGGAAGGATGGAAACTTCCCTACCATGGAGAACACGGAGCCTCTGCTGTTGGGCTCTGGAAGCATCTCCACATGCAAACAATTCATCTTGTTAACGAGCATCTCCAGCTCATACATTCCTTCCATCCCACCTCTAATTAAGCAAGTGCATTAAATTTTCAGTATCAGCAATAAATGTCCCTCCAGCGCAAGAAATTTCTATTATAGTTGTATACCTTTTCTACTATAGAAAAGAAATAACTCACATTTATGTGATTCCAGTGTTGGCTTTGAGTAAACGAATATGCGAGCAAGTCAGAAAGGAATCCGAAGGAAGTATAGTGATGGGAAAGAAGGCTGGAACTCACAGCCCCTGGGAGCGGAAGGGTCGGTCCTGGTCAGCGAACCACTTCCGTTAGGGACCACTTCCATTAGGGAGCTCATTATTTCAGAAGACAGTCCATGCCATATGACAACCCTCTGCAGCAACGCTGGCAAGTAGAATGTTCTGCAACGATGGAAAGATTCTATAATACAGAGTTTGCTGTTATAGTGTGCTTGCTACTGGGCACTTAAAATATGGCTAGTGTAACCAAGAAACTGAATTTTAAATTTACTTAACTTTAGTTAATTTAATTTAAATTTAAATACTTGTATGTGGCTAGGGGCTCCCATGTTGGACAGCACATCTCTGCGGTCTTTTTCTCTTTTAATCTATGATTTGTACCTCATCTACTTTCGTAGAAGTTCTAAAACGGATTGCCAGAAAAATCAAGCGTAGCGTGAAATGGCAAAATTGAAAAAAATTTAATAATAAAAGAAGAAAGTAATTCTGTAAAAGAGAGCAGAAAAATAGTGTTCCCAGACACATGGAATGAGTTAGTCATTGCCTTTGAAAATTAAATTTATTTGTAAATTGCTGGAAAGTAAGGCAAACATGGAAAGTCACACAGGAGGCAAGGTTGAAATGTGTAGTTAACAAGTGTTCGGCTGCCAGCAGCCCTGATTTTTTTGGGAACGGTTGCCCTGCCTCTGAAGTCCCCAGCCCTCACCCATTGCATCTACTTGGTTATGGCAGAGCCACTGGGGGTGACTCTACCTCTGGCACCTACTGGCCAATCACAGTTGTCCTCTTGAGAGACTGGACTTGGGACACAGGAGAGTGTGATCTCTCCCTAGGCCAATGGACGCAGGTGTGAAACTCGGGGTCTGTGGAGCTGAGGGACAGAAGACCGTGGTCTGGCACCAAGGCAGGAGAATGCAGTGTGGTGAGGGTCACGGGCACAGACTCCGGGTTCACCTGCTGTCTTACTTACTAGCTGTGTGACATTGGCCACATGCCCTAACTTCTCCAGGCTTCCTCTTCTGTAAAATGGGAGTGATTTTAGTTCAGATTTCACAGAGTTGTTGTACAAATAAATGCAAGGACATCATAAGTGCTTCACAAATATTATTATTAATTATAATAATATTAGGGTCAGAATCCCAACAGCACTCGAGTCACTGGACTGCGTCACTGCCGAAGTCTTAGCAATTACCAGCCCTTGGGCTCCACGAGACACACTCCTCCCCATACTCTTAAAATAATGTTCTGCTTTGCTTCAGTGAATCCGGATTGGGTTTCTAGTAACTGTATCAAGCAGAGTTCTAACTTGTATGCCCTCTTTTGGAATGCTACCTTGTCTTCTTCCCTGTGCAGATGGCCAGGCCGGCCTAACCTTCCTCAGACTCTTACCACAGGCAGGGGCACGGATAGGAGAGCTCAGATAGACGCAACTTTAAAGTTATGATTTTTAGTGGGCATGTGCCATATTTTTGGCTGCCCAGCACCCACACCGTTTTATTTGGGAATAAACCTTCCAGAATACGCGTCTCGGAGGGAGATAGGGTCCCACTTCCTACTACAGGAGGTGGAAGTTGCCAAATGATGCTTTTCTCTACCTCTTGGCAGATACAGTGTGGACACATGACCTGGGCTGGGCTAATTGAATGCTTGTGATGGGGACTCTGGAAGGAGTGACACAGATGTGACTTGTAGTTGTCATGGTGACGGTGATGCTGACATCCAGAGCCCTGCTCTGGAGCGGGCGGCACTGATGCCAATGTGCTGACCCGATTGCTCCTGAGACCTGACCCCCACTGGCTCCCCCTGCCCAGCTTCCCATTTTCCAAGCCTAGTTCTGCAAATTTCCGGGGCATCCTGTGAGCTACCCAATATGTTGCCAATGAACTCCTCCTCTGCATAAGCTGGCCAGGAGGGGGCCTTTGGCTGGTAACCAAGAACCTTGTTTTTCCCTTTTACCCCTTTGAGAAATTAAGTGACCAAAAATAAACACAGCTTTCTCCCTGGGCTCTTGCTGCATCACCTTCAACGAATATTCCTGCCCCAGCCCCCAAAATGGGCACGTTTCTATCAACTTGTGCACAATCCTGTGGTGCTTGGACTGCCACTTGGCCACACTCGGCCTGATTCTTGTACCACAGCACAGCATGAGATGGAAGAGGTCAGCACGACTGAGCAGGTAGCAGACATGCTGCATTGCTTCCAAAGTTACCATTGTCAGGTTTGAGGCTGATGTCGTATTCTGGAGAGAGGAAAGTAAGTGGTCTTCAGAATGACTGAATTTATACACAAGTCAAATGTTCATCTTTTCTTTTGAATGGATATGCCAGCACACCTCTAATAACGATCTTATCCTTTAGGTTAATAAATTAGTATTCTCTCTTGATGAAGCAGTGTTTATAGTTTCACCTTCTAACACAGAGTTCTTCCCAGAAACTCGTTGTTCAATAGTCTATCCACATGTGCTCGTCTCTGAGTTCTGTGTAGACAGGAGCATATGTACCCAGAGCCTAGTGCTATTCTCAATGAACACTGGATAATAAATGTTTGTTGAACAAATGAGTAAGGGAGCTAATTCAAGAGTGAAGGCACAAGTAGCATGCAGGAGAAGCAGGAGGAGCCAGCCATTTGTGTTTGCCCTGGAAGGACAGACCTTCCGTGAGCTTGATGGAGAAGGAAAGAGCACAGCTGATGATCCAGAACATGTACTCATTACAGAAACATGAGGCTGTTTTGGTCGGTTTGGTTTTCATCATGAGGAGAATTGACAATTAAATCCTTCTGTGAAGGTAACAAGCACACCCAGTGGGAGACTTGGGCTCAAGCTGTAGGACAGTCATTGATGGGGCAGGGTGCGATCACGTGTGGTGTGAAGCTGGCATGACCCTCCACAGTGAGGAGCTCGCCTCTGTCATGGGAGGGGTGCCCCTGAGCCCCGCCTCTTCCCTCATCCAGCTCAGCTCCCCAGGAGCCCTTGGAACAGCAGACTCTTCTGTCCTGGCTCAGATTCATTTGGATGACTTGGCTGATCACTTAGGACCTACATTTCTGACTTTCCCCCGTTCTTTAATCCAAAACAAAGACGGAAAAGAGCCATTTCGGACACCATTTGTCATCTCTATAAATCAAACTACATTTCTGGTTTTTTCTGCTTTGACCACATCAGGGGAATGCAGCTGGACAGATTTCCACCAATTCGAGATTGCCTAACTCAAAATATTGACTAACTGGTCTTTGGAAAATTTAATTTGGGGACTCTGAGGCCTCCTTCGAGAGAGAGGCAGTTGGCCTCCAGGGTAGCAGACCTGAGGTACAGGAGGCCGATGACTAGTGACAGGGAGAGACGTGCCTTCAATACTAAGATGAATGAAAACCACACAGGCAGACTCTCTGGATGGCAGGCGCTACATGGAGTGGAGCTGCTGTTCTAGCTCAGCGCCTCTGGGACAAATACAAATCTCCCGGGGATCGTGATTCACGATGTGGGTGGGGCCTTTCTGACCAGCCCTCAGGTGGAGTCGGTGCTGGCGGTCCTCAGACCCCCATCTGGAGCAGGAGGCTCGGCTCCAAGGGGAGCAGCATGGCCATGACTTACACAGCAGCGGTTGACAATTTCCAGAGCAACTTGTGTTACGGCAGATACGCTCAATAAAGGAAGCCTAGCATGCAGAAGAAAACATTCTTTTAAACATTTCCATTCCTGTTCCCCTAAAGCAGTGGCTCTCAACTTGAGCTGCAATTAGAATCGCTTGGGGAGCTTTAAGTATCCCAGGGTCTAGGACTCACCTCAGACCAGTGGCATCAGCATTTGCAGGGTAAGACCCAGGCGTCCAGATGTTTTCAAGCTCCCCCAGGTGATTCCAGTTGGCAGCTGGAGCTGAGACTAGCTGCCCAAAGAGAGCCTTTGCCCAGGAGTCATTGGTATGAACTGCCAGCCCTGCCTCTTGTTGCTTCTTCTACTGCTTGGAATGGTGCCTCCTGTGCTTGGAATGGTGCTATCGGCCACCTGCCTGCGGAGCCTGTTCCCCACCCCAAATTTGGGAATAGAGGTCGTGGCCCGTTTGCCACGGAGAGTCCATCTTTCTGGCCTCCAGGCCTACCTGTGTTGTCGGTGCTGACACCCACTCCGCTGTCTGCTGGGGTATGGCTCCCAGAGTCTGTTTTACACAAATACCACGGGGATGCTCATAGATGCTATTTAAAATGGAAAATACATGTATTTTTTAAAATTACAGTAGTTTGGGTTAAATAAAGTCAACCAGATTTATTTACTCTAGGACTTCTCAGATCCTTTACTATTTAATTGGCCAATGTGCTCATCCCTTATAGGAAGACGCTAGAGGCACAATTTTCCCAATTAATTTGACCACGAAAACTTTTTTAAAGAACAAATTCAGGAAACAGGTTTTGGAACATACTGCTCCAGGGTATGATTCAAATTTAAAATTTTCCTGGATATATTTCCTAATATTTTCAATATTGTTATCATGCATGTATTTTAGTCAACTGACTAGTGTTTTACAGGTAACTACTTAATACTCTGGGCTATATCAGGTACTAGGAAATATGAATTTGGTATCTGCTTCACATGAAACAATTAGAGAATAACTGTGCTTAATTGAGTTGTATTGTTAAACTACAATAAAATGTAATTCAATTTAAAAAATAAAGGAATAATAAAAGAGTGCAGCTTAAGGCAAGGAGGCCTTCGTGGAAGAAGTGGTACCTTCCTTGAAGACCTTGAATGAGTCGAATTTAGACAGATATGAAAGAGAGCAGAAGGAAAGGCATTTACAGTGGAGGGAACAGCATAAGGCAAAACCTAAGAGCAGGAATGAGTGGGGTGGGATGTGATATAGGGAGTAGGGTATGGGTGTGAAGGACAGTGAGTGGACAGGCCTGCATACGCTACTGATGGGAATACTGAGGATATGCAAATAAAAACCTTTGCTCGTAAGGTGATATCCAGTTTTCCCAATGAGACAATTTTTTTAAAAAACTACTCGCCAACCTGAATGTATAAACTTGCAAGGATATCGATGAACTAGCCAGTGTCTTCCTGCAATGTTTGTTAATGTGGTACCCTACTCTCGCAGGGCGAGTTCTCTGGAAGCAGATGCTGAGAGGGAGTTTGGGGTGCACAACGTTTAACAGAGATCAACACCTGTAAAAGGACGAGGGAGGAAGCAGGATTGGGCAGAGGAAGACGTGTAACTGAGCTACAGGCCTGACAGCACTTCAGCCAGCCCTGCAGGGAGCTCAGGAGCCAATGGTGCCGACCAGAGACATCCTAAGTGATACCCCAGAGCCAGGCCCTTGTGTCTCTACCTCGTTTGGTCCCAGGACAGGGACTGCCCCCAAGAGTGAGACCTTGGGCTGGGGAGCTGTCTGCAGCTCAATGGTGCTGATGGTGAGACAGCAAGTTCTTCCTCAAAGACCATCTGGGCAGCACATCTTTGTGTCTCAGAGACATACATACAAACACTGCTTTTCTCCATTCTCACTTCTTATAGCCCAGTTCTTGAAACACTTCTTGTGTATCTTCATATGCATCATCATCATCACTTACAGCTATATTTTGAGTTACGCATCACAATTTTCCAGGGCACACCATCTTTACAGTCATCTAAGATGCTAGACATACAGCGTGACTTAAATCTGTGTGCAAAGTTGTCACTAAACATTTTATCCAAGCTGCAATTTACCAGTACCATCCCATTAGGTCAGTTGTTTTTTTTTTAACCTTCTTCTTGTGGTTACATACTCATGATCTCCACAAAGTAACCTCATCCTGTATTTTTCTAAGTAATCTTTAAAAGATAAATCACTTTAAAAATCTTAAAAGTGAGGTCGTACTCCTAGAAGTAATTAGTAAACCATGTTAAGTTTCTTTGCTTCCTTTTAAAAAAATGATTCTAACAGGTGGCCTCAATAAACATCCCAAACTTTCACCGATGTTAGTCTAATCCTATGTCCTCTCAGTAGTGACTTTTGTTCCAAATAAAGTAGTTCAGAAAACACCCAAATTTTGGTGCTCTTTACAAGAGTCATCAAACTTTGTAAAGACTTAAATATAAAGTGACTTTTCTTTTTCTGAAGGATGCTATTGGGGAAGAAATCTTAACCAGTATTTTGGGCATAAATGGTAAGTTTGTCCACGTGATGTGAGAGCGGGTCACTGAAGCTTTGAAGACCAAGGAGGGAAGTTAGATGTGTCAACTGAAAAAATGCACAACCTAAAAGCTGAGCATTATGTTTTACGTGGTGGTCTTTCTGAGGACCTCAAGCCAGGAAGACAGCTTGTCAGATCGCTCTGAAGGAAGAGGTAAGGGAGGAGCCGGGAAATATAGGGGCTTTTGTCTCAAAGACCAGGTAGTCGGAACATCAAAAGATTAATTAATAAAAAGAAAACCAGATATCTCAAGTTAATGATTTAGCGCTTTTCTATGTATGGGAAGATGCAACATGAGGACCTACGGTAAAGCACAGGGAACTCTACTCAATACTCTGTAATGGCCTATATGGGAAAAGAATCTAAAAAAGAGTGGATATATGTATAGGTATAACTGATTCACTTTGATGTACACCTGAAACTAACACAACATAGTAAAGCAAATATACTCCAATAAAAATTAAAAAATAAAAAAGGTGCAAGAGTCTGGGCTCATTGAAATCATTCCTTTGCTAGGCACCATAGCTATCTAGGGCCAGCATCCTGTGCTTTCTTATCCTGAGTCCCCTCAGGGCTCACTGTTGGGGGTGGCTGCAGTGGCTGAGGGTTGCAACGTCCCTCATTTACTGATATGGCAGGTAACATTTTTCATTCACAGATGGGATAGCATTTGGTTATGGAGCATGGAAGTGGCCTGATTCACATCATCTCAGGAAACTCTGTACAGCTAAAGAAATTTTCAAGATGTGTTTGGGGAAATATTTTGGAAACAAGAAAATCATCTAATAACTGTTATAATCAGAAGCTAAATAGTGTGGACTGTAGGTATGGAACCGGAAGTGGAGGGAGAAGCGGGGAGAAGTGAGTGGAAAAGCATTTCTAAAGAAGAATTAGTAACCTTGGAAGCAGCTGGATATTGGGCCAGTAGGAAAGTGAAGGGTCAAACATGGCCTTAAGAACTTGAAAAGAATCCTTTAAATACAGTCCGCCCTCTGTATCTATGGGTTCCGCGTAGATGAATTCAACCAATCATGGATCAAAATGTGCAGATGTCAGACTCTCCCGCGGATACAGAAGGCCAACAGTACTACACCATCTTATATAAGGGACTTGAGCATCTGTGGATTTTGTTATCCACAAGAGGTACTGGAACCAACCCCTCACGGATGCTGAGGGAAAACTATACATAATTGGTGTATCCCTGAGGAATGGTTTTATAACCATTGTATAACTACAGACTCTGGTTGATAGACTTCTGGAAAAAGTTTTAAGCCACAGCAGGACACAGCGCCTACCTTCATGTTCCCTGTGCACCTGTTCCAACAATTGCTTTTTGTCAAAAAACTAAAACCAGATTTTCTTTCTCTATTGTCAGCACTGACCACTCACTATGATGGAATCACAATTAGCCAAAGCTGCATTCCAACATCCGAGTTTGCAGGGACCACAGACTTATCAGATGCCTCCCACTTTAGTACTGCCCTGGGCCAAGTTATTGCCTTTGATCCTGCTACCACTGTGATGAAAGTTTTTACTTGGGAAACACCTGGACTGCACTTTTTTATTACTTTGATCCTTGCACTGGTAATCATGAGTATTGGTTATCATGGTAAACATGGTAGATGGTCTATAGAAATGTAGGTATTGATTGGCTGGTTAGTTGGTTGGTTGTGTAAAAATCAATAAACAGAAACCTCAA